>NC_064645.1:470711086-471037449 GCF_023864345.2 Schistocerca serialis cubense
TCAGATGTACGACCTGCTGCTACAATATCATCCAAATAATATGAACAGTTTGGCACTTGCGCTGTCAGCTGTTCCAAATAACGTTGGAAAATGGCGGGTGCGGAAGCACTGTCAAAAGGTAAACACAAATATTTAAACAGTCCCAAATGAGTATTTACGACTCACACTTTTTGAGATTCTTCATCCAGCGGTATCTGAAGATACGCATCGCGCAAATCAATTTTTGAAAAATAGCGTCCAGCGCCTAATGTGTCCATGAGATCTTCTGGGCATGGCAATGGATAAGTATCAACGACAGTTTGTGGGTTGACTGTAGACTTAAAGTCAACACAGGGGCGAATGCGACCTGAAGGTTTGGGGAGCAAAACTAGTGGACTTGCCCATTGACTAGCTGACACGGGCGCAATAACTCCGCTATCTTGCAAGTATTTACGTTCAGCAGCTACTTTGTCCCGTAATGCAATGGGACCAGTTCTGGCTCGGAAAAATTGCGGCTGACATTGTCTTTCAGACTAATATGTGCAACAAAATCGTTAGCTTTGCCTAAACCTTCAGCAAAGAGTTCCTGGAATTCTTTTAGCAACCTAGCTACACTGTCGTTTGCATTGAATGCAGACACTGACAACACATTCTCCTGAATGTTAAAGCCAAACAAATCAAAAGAATCCAGACCAAATATGTTCTCAAACTCGCGTGACTGTAGCACTGTAAAACTCACTGTTCACTTGTGCGAGCGATACAAGGCAGGCAAAGTATATGTTCCGAGAACGGGAATGTCTTGTCTACTATAAGCCGTCAGTTGCGTGCTAGTTTTAGAGAGGCGTTCATATGTGAAAGCAAATGACAAAGGCAACCGAGTACAACTGAAATTTCACACGTTTCCCACAAATAACTAAATGAACAAAAAGTTTGTTTGACTGGCGTATGAGTGTAGAAACTGCACGCTTGCTAGTTTTGCTAATGCCCGTTGCAAACTTTGAATATACGACATTAATGACATAGGCCTTGTGACCAGATTTTTGTGAATGGACCAAATTCTTATGTTTGTTCCGTTGCAAACATACGGATTGTACATGTCCTTTCCTATTACAAGCGTAACACTGAGCTTGTCGGGAGGGGCAGCCTTGGCGTTTGTGCCATGAATAACACCGAGTGCAAGACTTAATTCTGTTCGCCTGTGTAGCCATCTGTTTAGCGCACTGTTTAAGTGGCGTGGAACGGTGTTGTTTACTCAGCTTGGCCAGCGCACGCCACCGGTGCGGAGTGGGGTGGTCGTAAGCAAGGGACTCAACCCGACAAATAGCTGGCTGCTCAGATGTGTGAGCCGACAAGGCACCGGAATCTTACTGATCTAGTTGAAATGGCTCTGAGCACTATGGGACTTAACTTCTAAGGTCATCAGTCCCCTAGATCTTAGAACTACTTAAACCTAACTAACCTAAGGACATCACACGCATCCATGCCCGAGGCAGGATTCGAACCTGCGACCGTAGCGGTCGCGCGGTTCCAGACTGTAGCGCCTTTAACCGCTTGGCCACCGCGGCCGGCACTGATCTAGTATTTGCACCGCCTGCTGAAATGATGGATTGGACTGTTACAAAATTTGTTCTCTGAGTTTGACATCAGATACATTGTACACGACCGCGTCACGCAACATAACATCTGAATATAAAGCATTGCAAGCACATTTAAATTTGCATTTCCTTGTCATACCTGCAGATATGCTACCCACTCGCGATAAGTTTTTTTTCGGACAATTTTTTGCAATTAAAGAATTGATACCTAGCTGCTACCACATTCACTTGTTGGTCAAATAGTCAGCGAAGCAACAGCTGGCCGGTGTGGCCGAGCGGTTCTAGGCGCTTCAGTCTGGAACTGCGCGACAGCTACGGTCTCATGTTCGAATCCTGCCTCGGGCATGGATGTGTGTGATGTCCTTAGGTTAGTTAGGTTTAAGTAGTTCTAAGTTCTAGGGGACTGATGACCTCAGATGTTAAGTCCCATGGTGCTCAGAGCCATTTGAACCATTTAGCGAAGCAACAACCTTGTCGCAACTAAGTTCACTCGGAGTTGCATTAGGAAAGAGTTTTTGAATTAATCTGAACACTGCACTTCCTACTGTGGATAATAGATAGGGAGGTTTCACAGTATCTGCAACATTCTGGGCCAGCAGGTGTGCCGCAAATTGATGTAACCACTCGAGTCATTATTCCTCTTGTTCACAAAACTGTCGAAAAGATGGTATAGCAGCCGTAGTAGGTGGTACTTGTTCTGTTGGGCGTGCAGCGTTGACCAGTAGCTGTTGCACCATGTTGAGCAGTGTAGATGTTTGCTGTTTCTGAAACTGAAACATCTGCATTAGCTGTGTGGCGTCTAACGCTGGCGGCTGTGGTGCCTGAGCAGGGGGGCGGGACAGGTGGGTTTGCTCATGCTGGAAGACTGCAACGCCCACCTGTAAACACGAATTAGCAAAAAGAACAAGAAAATGTTAAAGCAATAAGCGCCCCTGCAAAGTAAAGACAAGAGATAATTATACCGTGGCCAGCAGGCATGGAGTTCCGTTGGAAGTCCTCACCCACAAAATGTGGGGTCTTGCCCTCTCGTCTCGTATAGGGTGCCTAAGGGATGCTGCGTTCTCGGAATGCTACACAACAATTCAAGCAAATAACATTAGTAGTTTAACTTCAGTAAAGCAGCTTGACAATATTTAACTTTGAAATAACAATGGCGTCGCAAACGATGGACGACAAGCAACATAAATCCGAGTCTTTTGCCATATATAATATTCATGCAAATTTGACACGCAGTTTGTGGATCACTAATAACTGTTCTAGTAGCACTCTCTGCTAGGCCGTGCTAATACTCTGCGAATAATGTCCACGAATGTCCGGTCAAGGCTGGCAGCAGCGGTGCTTAATTCACTTCGGCTAGATGCCGCTCCTATCGTGGTGACGTCCAGGTCAGTCCGCTACTGGCCGACGTCCTTTCAGCGCCTTCTCTTCTCTTTCATTCCGGAGCTTGTGGTTACGCCAGAACAGATGTCACCTGAGTAATAACCCTTCTAAAACTGCCCACGTCGACTGTTACTGATGTAACTCTGAAGTGCAATCTCGAAGCAGCAGCAAAACCTAACCAAAACCAGACAGGCCTCATGGCAAATGGTTCAAATGGCTCTGAGCACTATGGGACTTAACATCTGAGGTCATCAGTCCCCTAGAACTTAGAACTACTTAAACCTAACTAACCTAAGGACATCACACACATCCATGCCGGAGGTAGGATTCGAACCTGCGACCAGACTGAACAGGCCTCATGTACTGAGAGACAGGACCGTAAAGCTTTGCAGAGGGTGGTTGTAAAAAATAGCAATAAATCACCGGAAGGAATCACTCGTAATATCCAAAGTGCTACCAGCATTCCAGCTGGCAAAATGACTGTGAGTAGCGAGATGAAATGCATGGGGCACAATGGTTGAAAGGCTCGTTGTAAGCCACAGTTTTTGTTGTCAGTGCTAAGCTAGGCTTAGGGTGGTGTAAAGAGGGACGATGTCTGGAAAGGAATGATTTGGCAATCCGGACGAACGATTTGCCTGGAGAACGTTACATACCACCATGTATATTGCCAACAGTGAGGAGGTGATGTTACGGCGTAGGGATGTTCTTCATGGTTTATGTGTGGCTCGCTTACTGTTCTTAAAAAAGTGCTAAATGCGGAAGGATACGAACACATTTAACAAGATTGTGTGCTGTATACAACAGGGGAACAGTTCAGCGACGATGACTGTACAGCACGACAATGTACCTCCCATAAAGCAGCACTGGAGAGGCAGTGGTGTGTGAGCGTCATCATTCCTGAAGCGAACTGACCTGACAAGAGGCGTGATGTGAATCTACTGGAACACCTTTGGGACGAGTTAGAACGTCGTCATCGCTCCAGACTCCAGTGTTCAGCATTACTGCCTCCTCTGGTTCGTCTTTTGAGGAATAATGGGTTGCCATTCCTCCAAAGACATTCCGACACCTCATTGAAGGTGTCCTCAGCAAAGTTCGAGATGTCATAAAGGCGAAAGGTGGACACACCCATTATTAATGTCCGCTAATACGTGTTCGGAGACTTTTTGTCAGATAGTTTATTTAGGGGTATTTTTGCGCAAAAAATACTGTGAAAACAATGTAGATTGTTTCAAAAACAACGCTAAATTGTAGTAATGACAGTTTGCGACACGTCACATTTTTCATAAGATACAACAGTGAATAATAGCATCTTTGAACAATACGTGTAACAGTTCAAACTTACCCTCAAAACCATGTACAACTGGTTGATTTTTTGACGTGTTTTACTGCTTACAGATACCAAACACTGTAACACCACGTTCTTCTGAACAGTCCAAATTTCTGAGTTGTATTTTGGTATGAAACGTATTCAAACTAGTGTACATACATTATGTGATCAAAAGTATCCCAAAACATACCTTTTCACATTAGGTGCATTGTGCTGTCACCTAATGCCAGGTACTCCATATCAGTAGTCATTAGACAGCATGAGAGAGCAGAATGGGGCGCTCTGCGGAACTCACGGACTTCGAACGTGGTCAGGTGATACGGTGTCACTTGCCATAGTCTGTACGCGAGATTTCCTCACTCCCAAACATCCCTAGGTCCACTGTTTCAGATATGATAGTGAAGTGGAAACGTGAAGGGACACATACAGCACAAAAGCGTACAGGCAGCCGACAGTTGAAGAGGGCCGCAATTTGTATAGGCAGACATCTATCAAGACCATCACACAGGAATTCCAAACTGCATCAAGATCCACTGCAAGTACTATGACAGTTAGGTGGGAGGTGAGCAATCTTGGATTTCATGGTCGAGCGGCTGCTCATAACCCACACATCACACCGTTAAATGGCAAACGACGCCTCGCCTGTTGTAAGGAGCGTAAACATTGGACGATTGAACAGTGGAAAAACTAAGTGTGGAGTGACGAATCACAATACAAAATGTGGCGATCCGATGGCAGGGTGTGGGTATGGCGAATGCCCGGTGAACATCTGCCAGTGTGTGTAGTGCCAACACTAAAATTCGGAGGCGGTGGTGTTAGGGTGTGGTCGTGTTTTTCATGGAGGGGGCTTGGTCCCCTTGTTTTTCGTGGCACTATCAAATAACAGGGCTACACTGATGTTTTAAGCACCTTCTTGCTTCCTACGGTTGAAGACAAATTCGGGGATGGCAATTGCATCTTTCAACACGATCGAGGACATGTTCATAATGCACGGCCTGCGGCGGAGTGGTTACGCGACAATAACATCCGTGTAATGGACTGGGCTGCAAAGAGTCCTGATCTGAATCATGTAGAACACCTTTGGGATGTTTTAGAACGCCGACTTCGTGTCAGGCCTCACCGACCGACATCGATACCTCTCCTCAGTGCAGCACTCCGTGAAGAACTGGCTGCCAATCCCCAAGTAACTTTCCAGCACCTGTTTGAATGTATGCCTGCAAGAGTAGAAGCTGTCATCAAGGCTATGGGTGGGCGAACATCATACTGAATTCCAGAATTATCGATGCAGGGCGCCACGAACTTGTAAGTCGTTTTCAGCCAGGTGTCCGGATACTTTTGATCACATAGTGTATGTTCGTGATTCATACACTGGCCTTTTTGTCCACGGTTGATGCCTCCTGTCAGTTCAGTCAGTTTTGGATACCACATAGTTCGTTCGCAGTATAAGCACTCTATTTTGTAGATGCATTATGTTTTCCAGCAGATTATCAGTGAACGGTACCTGGAAAATTCTTTACCTACAACTGACGCTCTCCAATCATTGTTACGCTCAACCATATTTATAAGACGATTCACTTCATTAAACGAACACCCAAGGGCACATGAACGTTTGTGGTTCATGGAGCTCACATTTTTACCTTTCTATGCGTTAAAATCTAGTTGCGAATCTTTGCATCAGGTTAACTTTTTGTCAGTGCCTGACAGATGTTGCAACCTCTTCAACGGAGAAACTTCTAATAGATAATTATGTCGTCTTCGAAATATCTGATGTTGCTATCAGCGCTACCTGCTAATGAGATGGGAAGATACGCAGGGGATAGCTATTATCATGTGAAATCTGCATTTCGTCAAATAATTAGTGTGCTCGGTGTCTCACATGAGTTCTGTAAGGAGAACTTAAGAAAAACAGTACTCGTGTGTGTGTGCCAAGGGATGTTTGCAAGTGCTCATTTTTCCCGACGATTTAATAGTATTACTTTCTATATCAACCTTCAACTCAAATCTTTAACAAACCTAGATCATAGAGGCAACACGTGTTTTTTTTTTTATTGTCTTGGGGAACTTTCTACAATAATTAATTGTGCTTGCGAAATATTTCAAACGGAATGATTATAGAATTTTGTACTTGTGTACATTTGTGTGCGTCGAAGACAATTGAGAACCACTTGTGACGCACGCATTGCTTCGCTTTTGCCACTGAGATCACACAAATCAGAGAACTGCTGCGTTCGTAGCCTTGGATTAGTTCACAAGACGTTAGACACGGAACATCAACTGAAATAATAATAATAAATGCCAGAAGATCTTATTGGGCACTTGAAAACCACTAATATCGACAAATTATCCATCCGCCAACTATAAAAAGGCACATTACTAGCATCTGCACGAATTATCCGCCGTTACATCACACAGTTCCAGACTCTTGGCAACCTCCTGCTTAGTCACAGAATACGAAATCCGGTGTTATAATACCCAATAATAATAAGCCCTGCCTGAGGAAAAGGGCAAGAAAGGAATGTATCCAGCGTAGGTCATGGAAAACAATGCCGTGCAATCAGAGCAGGCGTTCACTGTTCCTGAGAAATACTCTCGTGGTTTGGAAGAGAAACTCTTTCGACATGTAGATGAAAGTTATGAACCTTGTAAAACTCTGGAGGGAGGGAGAGAGAGCGCGAGAATCGTTACCCGTTCAGAGCTTCGTAAAAGGTTTCAGTAGCCTCACAGTGTCTTGCGGCAAGGAAGATTTAACGGTACCTCGATTCACGTCATTTGTTGACACTGAAACTCAGACGGTGAAATCCTCCAGAACAAGACAGTTGCGAGTCATATGAAAATGCAGTTGAAGTGTACAAACGACAATGGGTCAAATGACAGCGCTTCTACTGGTTATCAGTTATCTCAAACTTCGTCTGCATAACTGAAAAAATCTTTTTTACCGTGGAGAGATGCGACTTGCAGATCTAATTCTGTAAACAATCGTTAAAGCCTTAAATGAAAGACAGACGTCCCCTTCGCCGTCGCCTACATTTAGTGCGTGATAAAAGATGACAGACCGCTTCCTGCAAGGTTCCTAAACGCGAAATCCTTGCTGTGACTTGAAGAAGGTTTAAGTTGTTTCTTCAGTTAAATTCCTAACAGTATACCTCACATGAATATGTAGTGGCAGTTTCGAAATGTGTGTTTATCACAGAAAATGATAATGCTGTTCGGCAGAATTTCAGACCGCTCCTAGACCATGTACGTGTGAGTTTTGTACAGATTATTTCCCATTTCGAGAACACTGACAATCATTGCGTAACTCTATTCAATAAGGAACAGCGTGCACGGCTTTTCTCTTTGTTTCTTCGCCAAAATACACTCCGTTGCGCTACTCCCAATACCAGTCTGGGACACTTACAGACTTCATTCTGGTAAAATTTTGAAATGTTTTAGTTGGTAAAGGCGGAAGGCAGCTCACAATGTGACGCGGTAAGACAACTGCATAGGGGGATCAGGGAACGGCGTGGAGGTGGAGGTCGGTGGCCTGTAGAGCAGGATGCACGGCGATCTGAAGCAGATGTGACGAGAGAGTACAGTGCTGGTGGGGTTGAAAATGTTTCGGAGCACACATCACGTTATTAAACAGGGGTCCCTGCAGCAGACGACCCCTGCATATTCCCAGGCTGACCCAACGACATCGTCAAACTACGGTTGCAGCCGGAATGGGGTCGTTGAGATTGGACAGTGCATCAATGCATTGTGCGGCCGGGTCTGGCGAATCAGGTTTCTTGTTATACCTGACCTACGGTCGAATCTGGATACGCTATCATCCAGAAGAGTAGCTGCTCGAAAAACATACTGCGTCTCATGCGCAGGAACGGTGGGGTAGTAAAGGGCAACTAAAAAAAAAACAGATTTAAGTTGGTCAATAAGGATAGAAGCTGCAGTAACGAATTAAAATTTGTGCCAAGGTTGGGACTTGAATCCAGACCTCCTGCTTCCCGAGGCCTGGCCAGTGTCCCCCTCGCCCGTCAAGGTATCAGGGATGGTAAGGTGAAATATTCTGTGGGGATTTTCACTTCTTTATTTATATAATTTTATTTACTGATTTTAATATATTCGTAATTCGGATTTACTGTATAACACAACAAAATTAAATATACCTAGCACCGCATTGTGCTCTGAGTAAACAAAACAATATCTCGGCCGCGAGACCGCTACGGTCGCAGGTTCGAATCCTGCCTCGGGCATGGATGTGTGTGATGTCCTTAGGTTAGTTAGGTTTAACTAGTTCTAAGTTCTAGGGGACTAATGACCTCAGCAGTTGAGTCCCATAGTGCTCAGAGCCATTTGAACCAATATCTCGGCACGTTCCTACACCGAGGTAATATATATGGGGAAAACGAAAAAAAAGTGCTGCGTACATGATGCAGAAGGGAGTGTCGCTACTCTCCTTATGCTTTATCATCCAGGTACGTCTTCACGTATGTCGTATGTTATTCCACCGAGAATCGGACTTAGTCTTGTCAGCTCAATGGGTGTCTTCTCCTACCTGTTGATGATCCAGTTGCGTCGAGGGTCGCATAGGGCACTCCCTAAGTAATTAGAAAAATACTGTCCGCATTTTGGGGTCCGTACGATCTTGCAATGACGTTATTGTAGGTACTTCCAAAAGTCGAATACATAGGTAGTGTACCGCATGCCCACGGATCCACGTGACTGCGTTGGTTTTGGTGCGCGAGAAATACTGTTTATCCCGAAATAGTAGAAGCCGAGGTGTAATGTGTTCCGGAGTCACTCGTAGAAAATACGACAAAATTTGTCACACCAAGCGCCATACGTCTTCTGCCGCGCCACATGTGAGACGGTGTTCGTCCGTGTCTGGCATTCCGCAGTCTACACTTAGAGGCGATTCCACCATATTTATCTTGTGGAGGCGTTCAAAAAATGTTTCAAACGGCTCTGAGCACTATGGGACTTAACTACTGAGGTCATCAGTTCCCTAGAACTTAGAACTACTTAAACCTAACTAACCTAAGGACGTCACACACATCCACGCCCGAGGCACGATTCGAACCTGCGACCGTAGCGGCCGCGCGGTTCCAGACTGTAGCGTGTGGAGGCGTGATCGGATGATCTGTTTACCATTGACTGTGATGTACCATGTGGATTGGACGTCTGTATCTAGTGTAACCGCGTGTATCGTCCGCCACACCACCTTCCAATTAACCTGAGGGCTTTTGGTCTCCACGATGTTCGGTGGGCGCCTCTGCTGTAGGACACGATGTATATCCCGGACCGACACCAGTTTCGTCGGTGGTACTGCGATACGGACACAGCTGTGTTTAATGTAAAAGTTCCCGAAGTAGCAGAAAGGTGGAGGTATGTCTTGCGTCGTCAGTGGGGGCATAAGGGAGGACTCCAGCAGCAAACCTGTCAAACTTTCCGGGTGGTGGCGCCACAGCTTGATGTGCGAGCTGCCATAAAGGGCCACAGCTCTGTCGTGGACATGGACTAGACCAAGACCTCCCCTTTCTGGGGGAAGCGTCAGTGACTCATAACCGACTTTGAAGAGCATGCCTGTACTGACGTAGGCTCCGAATGCGCTAATAGACGTCGAGCCACCAGTAACTGTATGGGAAGGACACGCGCTGTGTGTGGCCTAGTCCAATGCCATCCCCAACAGAAAGCTTTTGCAGATTGATCCAGATACCTATAATGAAGTACTGCCCGAAAAACTGCACAAATATTCACTCAGATCTTGATAACATTTCAAAATAGAGCAAACATATTCATTCGTATAAAAATTCCTGACACATTCAAATATATTCATTCTATAAATGTAAAACTTAACTCACTCATATTCACAAATTCATTCATTACACATCCATCTCTAAAACAGGCAATGTCCTCACTGGCTGACTCATCTTCGCTCAGCCCAGACCGCTAAGGATAGAAACTTGAAATCTGGAGACGGTGTCGATCTTATACGGTAGGCGTTGTTTAATAACGAATTTTTCGAAATTCCATCCCTAGAGGGGGTGAAATAAGCGATCAAATGTTTTTTGAAAATATGTCGCTACTAAGACAATTTTGAAGCTAGACCTACCATAGTTAGTATTCGACTTTTCGGTTAGAAAGTAAGAAATGCGTGTTACATCTGCTGTGGAACACGTAGCGAGGTGGCGAAGGGGTTAGCACACTGGACTCGCATTTGGGACGACGGCGGTTCAAACCCAAGTCCGGCCATTCTGATTTAGTTTTCCGTCATTTCCCTAAATCGCTTCAGGCAAATGCCGGGATGGTTCCTTTGAAATAGCTCGGCCGGCTTCCTTCCCTAATCCGGTGGGACCGATGACCTCGCTTTTTAGTCCCCTCACCAAATCAACAATGTTAACATCTATGGAGGAGAAATAGTCGGTGAAATTTTTTTGAAAATTATTTATTATTAAAGAACTACTAAAGTAGTTTTAAAGCTAAATGTATAAAAAACTGGTATTTAACTTCTTGGTTACAAATAAAAAATATGTTTTTCAGTGTTTTTGGAAATTCAACATCTAAAGGGGTGAAAGAGGGGATAAAAGTTTTTATGCAAATGTTTCATTATGCGAACATTTTTGAAGCTAAATCTACAAAAATATATATTTGGCTTTTCTGTTAGAAATAAAAAATACGCATTTTATTGTTCTTCAAAATTCAGCCCCTAACGGGGTGAAATAGAGAATGAAATGTTATTACGAAAATATTCATTGTAAAAGCATTTTTTAAGATAAATCTTTGAAAATTGGTACTTTGCATCTCGGATGGCAATGGAAAAACACGTCTTTCACTGTTTTTTGGAAATTAGATCGCTAAGGGGGGTGAAACAGAGCCAAACTGATTTACTGACTCAACATGGCCCACCCAAATCGCTGAGAATAGAAACTAGTAATTTGGAAAGGGTGTTCATCTTATTTCTGTTGACATTGTTTAAGAAGGGATTGTTCCAGATTCCACTCTTAAATGGGTGGAATAGGGATGAAAGGCTATTTGAAAATATGTTGCTATTAAGACAGTTTTAGAGCTAGAACTACAAAAACCTGCATTTGACTTCTCGACCAGAAATATTGCAGCATTCTTACAAATTCAATTCTGAGGGGTAAAAGCCTGTGCGAAAGTTTTTTGAAAAAAAAAAAACATTATTATTGCTACAGCAACATCTATGAAAACTGGTATTTGACTTCTCACATAGAAATAAGAAAATACACGTTTCAGTGTTTTTGGAAATTCAAACTCTAAAGGAGTGGAATAGACGATGAAAAATTTTACTAAATTATTTCATTAAGAAATCATTTTCAATATTAAATCTATGAGAAATTGTATTTGGATTCTCTGTCAGAAATAAAAGTGCTTCACTGTCCTTGGATATTCAGTCCCTAAGGTGGTCAAATACGGGATAAAAATTCATAAGAAACTATTTCGTTGTATTCAAAAAATTTTAAAGCCAGATCTATGACAACTGTAAGTGAACTTTTCAGTTAGATATAACTATGTGTTAGGGGCTGAAAGTTTCTATGGAAATATCATCACAAGAATCAAAAGTCATGATTAACAAAAACCTTGGACGCCAGCTGCCAGAATCGCTTTTTAGTCAGAAATGAATTCGGAAAATATCATACTTCAATAGCCTTAATTAGCATAAGAAGTTCAGAAAGTGTTGCAGTTTTTAAACAACATAGAAATTCGATTAAAGAAAGAAAGCCGTTGTAGACCCACAGAAAATATCTAGTGGTACAATTTGTATCTAAATGAAATGCGATTGTTACGTAGTCTCCGGTTCATTGGTATGATACTGGGAAAATGCTATCAGTCTATAAATAGGGCTGCGTACAAAATACTTATGAGACTCATCCCAGAATATTGTTCATATTTAATCCGTACGAAACACGAGGGGACTTCAAAAAACAAACTATAGACTATTACGGCAAGCCAAATACCTTTTATTGAATGCTGTACGACACTCACAGTGACACAGATGCATGCAAGTACTTTTTAACGTGTTCACCAAGTCTCTGTAAGCAATAGTTGGATCGCTATACTAATCGTTCAGTTCCTCCACGACAAAAATCCGCCACTTGGTCACAGAGCCATTCGAGAATCTATAGGTGAACGTTCGTACCGTTGAAAATCCTCTTCCTGCCCCCTCACGACATCGGTAACTACGACTGAAATGGGCACGTGACCATCCACACTGGACGTCGGCGCAGAGGCAGAGCGTTGCATGGTCTGATGAATCCCGATACCTTCTTCACCATCCCGATGGGAGGGCGCGAATCCGTCGTCTTCCTTGACACCTGTACTTTGGGACGGAGACAAGCTGGCGATGGCTCCATTACGCTCTGGGGAACATTCACGTGGCCATTCATGGGTCCAGTGGAGCTCGTGCAAGGCGCTATGACGGCCAAGGAGTATCATACACTGGTTGCAGACCACATATATCCCTTCCTGACGATCATGTTTCCCGCCGGCAATGGCATTTTTCAAGGAGACAATGCTCGATATCACAAAGTCAACGTGATATGGAGTGGTTCGAGAAACGCAATGCCGAGTTTCAGTTGATGTGTTGGCCCCGAAAATCACCAGATCTGAACCCGACCGAACACATCTGTGATGTGATTGAACGTGGCGTCAGAGTTCATTGGCCCCCTACCCGGTATCTGCGGGAAATTGGTGACTTGTGTGTGCGGATGTGGTGCCAACTCTCTCCATCGAACTGCCAAGGCCTCACTGCTTCCACGAAACACTGCGTCGCCGCGGTTATCCGTGCCACAGGTGGACATAGAGGGTATTAGGTAAGTGGTCATAATTTTGTGGCAGACCAGGGGATATAGTGTGGATTTATTTTTCGAACGGAGAATTCCGCAGAAAAATCAAGTCACAGTCTATCGTGATATTCCCTGTTCTGCGATTATTTGCATTTATTTCATCTTCAGCTAACAAGGCATCCTTTTCCACTGTTTAGCTTTAGTAGTGATTATGCGGTATTTAAATATTATTAGCATTGCGGTAAGGAAATTCCTCATTGCGTTTCTGTCGAATGTGGGTAGCGACATGTAGCAATGACTCATGGCATCAAATGGTTCAAATGGCTCTGAGCACTATGCGACTTAACTTCTGAGGTCATCAGTAGCCTAGAACTTAGAACTAATTAAACCTAACTAACCTAAGGACATCACACACATCCATGCCCGAGGCAGGATTCGAACCTGCGACCGGAGCGGTCGCTCGGCTCCAGACTGTAGCGCCTAGAACCGCACGGCCACTCTGGCCGGCACTCATGGCATCAGAACAGAAGGAATCAAACATGGATAAGGGGATGACTGGCCCGAGGCATAATGAATAATAATAGTATCAGGTTAACACAAGAGGTAGAAGGAGGAAGCAGAAATAGACAGGGATGAGAAAAGCATGGACGCTGTTTGCTATGTGACAAGAGTTTCACGTTCAAATGTTGGTAGGGGGCAAACAGTTGGGATATGCCGAAAAGGAATTTATGCCGATGATAATAAATATAGCTTGAATCTCCTCTTAAATACAGAGCGATTCTGGATAAGACGGAGGTTGCCGAGTAATTTGTTCCAGAGCAGTATGGCTGAAATTGAGTAGAAGATCGAGAAAGATTTATTGCCACGCACAGGTAGAGTTAATATGCTGGACGTATCCGATCTTGTATTGCAGTTCTGTTATGGTAGGCATCAGAAACGGGAGCAGAGGCATTGAGGGAACCGGTGACTTAGAAACCTACGAATAACAGAAATAGTCTGAAGATTACGTCACGTATCAGGTCGCACCAACTGCTGTGGGCATAAGGCCTGACATAATCAAAACGAAGAAATATTATTCGCATACATGAGGTGGACTAAATTTTGGAAAGACCTAAACACAACTCATTACTATGCCTTATACGGTGCAGGATAACCGTTGGCATGTAACACAGCTTCCAGGCGTCCGGAGATGGATAAATATAAGTCTCGCGTGGTTTTCAGTGGGATATTATACCATTATTACTAAGAGGTACTGACAATTTCAGATAATGATAATGGAGGTGGACAGAAATCACATATCCGTCTCTCCGAAGCAGACCACAAGGGTTCAGTCATATTGAGGCCTGTAACAGTAGCGGGCATGAGAGATCATCCTGTTCACAAAACCAGTCCTTCGGGATGCGAGTTGCATGAACAGGGGCCCCGTCGCCTTGGAACGCAGTGTCGCCAACGGAGAACAAACGTTCCATCACGAGCTGGAGCTGATCCGCCAAAATCGTCACATAATCCCTGGCGTTTATGCGACTCTGCAGGGCAACCATGGGGCTCATGGAAAACCACATTATGGATGCTCAAATTATCAATGAACCTCCGCCATGTTTCAGTACTGGAACATCAACTTACCAGAAGCTGGAAACAGTGTGAAACAAGACTCATCCGACCAAATGACATTCTTCCATTGCTCCACAGTCCAGGTTTATGGCTTCGGCACCACGTTTCCTCTTATGGGGATTTGCACCAATGATGAGCGGTTCTGGAATTCCAAAAATGGTTCAAATGACTCTGAGCACTATGGGACTTAAAATCTGAGGTCATCAGTCCCCTAGAACTTAGAACAACTTAAACCTAACTAACCTAAGGACATCACACACATACATGCCCGAAGCAGGATTCGAACCTGCGACGTAGCGGTTGCGCGGTTCCAGACTGAAGCGCCTAGAACCGCTCGGCCACTTCGGACGACCCTGGAATTCCAGCTCGCCCTGCGATACCGTGCTTATTGAGTGCTGTTTTGCTGTTGACAGTATTCGAGTGTTCGACATTCAGTTCTACAGTGATCTTCGCAGCTGTTTTCTTATTTTTCGTACATATTTCCCCAATGACCGTCTGTCACGATCTCTCAACGCTTTGTGACTTGGCTGACGATATTTTTCCTTTTTTCTTCTATGGGCTATTCCTCTTCAAATCGGACGAAAAAGGAGAAAATTAACCTCGTATTTTTTAAAATTGACAATTTCTCCATGTGTCGGCTACTCTAAAAGAAAACAACTTTCATAAAAGTATATCTTAAATGTTTACTAGTTTTTGAGTTTAAATTCGGTGAAATCTGGGTTATTCTCCGACGCGACAAATTGTCTGTCGTTTAACTCAAGAATATTATATAGGATTTCAGTGAACTACGATTGATTTTGAAGCTGAATGTCTGTTGCTGATGGAGGTATATAACAATAAAATAGCTATATGTAATGCAATTTTAAAACCTTTTGCTCGTATATTAAGCATATATACAGTTTTCGTGAAAGTTCAACTTACAAACAATTAACAGCTTTTTATTGTACATTGATTTCAGTTCTAAGTTTTATGGAGGGCCTTGTCTGGAATGTGGGAAAAAATAATTAAGTAATAAATATTTAAGCTCGCGCTGTACTTAGGTTGCGATGGGTGTTGTCTGCCACTCAAGACGGGAAGAAGCTTCGCAGCTAGTCAAGGTCAACACCAGGCTTCAAGGACTGATCGGTTGCGTCTTCTTACATATCATTATCTCCGCACTCTGGGTTGCATGTGAACATGTCTCTGTCAACATTTTGACTTCGGAAGTGGAATGCAGGCGTGTTTTATTACGCTGCCTGGAACTACGTATTCGAACCTAAAACGAAGCACTTTTTCTTCAACTTTGTATTCCTCCTTCGGCACGTAACAACGTTATAGTTGTCAAACTTAATGCTGTGCATTGATACAACTCATAATGTGTGGTTATTTGATCTCGTCTGAGACGTTCGAGAGCAGTTCGAAGTGCTGTTCTCTTGACAGTTCAACCAACGCCATCGCATGGCCTCTTTCCATGAGATTTTGAAAGAAAGTGCCATTCTGGTTTTATTGCAAAATCTTCTAGATGAGTGCATAAATTTGAAAAGTTTTCCGATTTTTGTATTGGGAAGAAGCACTTCGAGTAAAGCATATTATTTTAGATAACATTTGAAGTTTATCTTTGACAAACTTCGTTAAATATATCTGAAACAAATGAACTGCGACTGTATCGTGTTTTAAACAATCGGAAATTCCAACGAACGACATACAACGGAAAGAACCACCATCATTGTAATAGATAACAAAAGGATGTAGCGTGACGTGGTTGTTGTTCCAGTGAAACCAAAAACCACACCTCTGATGACTAATGAGTAATTTTCTTAAAAATCCTTTGGAATGGCAATTTCTTTTGCTTTCAGCGCGATTTTTCTTCCTTTTTAGTAAAAAGTGTCCTTTGACGCTGTAAACGATTGTTTCTTACCAGTACTCTCAACATCTCCAATAAGACGTCAATAATTTCATCTACAACTTTCCACAAGGTCTGTAATGTCGTTTTTTCAGTCGTATTCCACTGTTCATAGATTATTGTATCTACCAGACTGGCAAACATTTTCGGTATGCTCTTTCAATCCAGAGGGGCCCGGCCACGTTTTATATTTATTAAAAAAGCAGGATGCTTGGGATGGATTACAAATGATTGTTGAAATGCAGTGGTGATACGTTTTTAAGGAAAGTACTCTTTTGGCGAGTTGAATGCGCTAGTTTTGCGTCATCCATCCGGTGAGCGTCGCCAGATACGATAAAGCACAATGTTGATGTCAAAGTTGGGCGAATTTTGAGAAACCTATCTTATTGGTAGGATATTTGCCTTTAAATTACGATAGAGTTTCTCAAGATTGCACAGTATTAGTTTCTCCTGCACCTTTTTTTTTTTTTTTCGTGCTTCCTGTCAGATGATCTTTTTTTTTTTTTGAGGCATTTGTCGTCGGATAAGTTCTTCTGACAGGTGAAATTCAGTGATTAAATTATAATTTCTTGTGGAAGAGAATCATTTGTCTTTCTTTCCGGTGTACACTTCAGTAATACCTTTGATACTAAATCTTTTGCCCGCATCTCGTGGTCGTGCGGTAGCGTTCTCGCTTCCCACGCCCGGGTTCCCGGGTTTGATTCCCGGCGGGGTCAGGGATTTTCTCTGCCTCGTGATGGCTGGGTGTTGTGTGCTGTCCTTAGGTTAGTTAGGTTTAAGTAGTTCTAAGTTCTAGGGGACTTATGACCACAGCAGTTGAGTCCCATAGTGCTCAGAGCCATTTTTTGAACTAAGTCTTTTTCCGCTGAAATCATGTGTTTTGTTGCACTAAAATGATTTTGAATTTTTCGCAATAGACAAAATCACATGATCCGTTGCAGTTGACCTGTTTAGCAGAAGCAGACTTAGGATCTGAGTTTTAGAGCTTCTGTCCTGAGCAGGAATAAATGCCATTTTTAGATTATGAAAAATGTCTTGCTGGTTAGCTTCAAATGGTTGTGGTTTATCTGCCTCACTGCTGAAACACCGAAACTTTTAATGAAGCCGATACTTTTCTTGTTTTACTTTTCCGCATGGTTTTCCGTAAGAGTCTTTTCGTTGTAATAGGGAACTCACCAAGCAAGAGTCCTGCTACTGTAGTTACCTTTATCATTTCAGCAGAACTATCGGAACGGTTCTTTTCACTACTGCTTTCTCTACCCTCATCACTTACATTAACACTAGAACTAGGTTACACATTTATGAGTACCTAGATATCTTGTGTCGAGCAAGTAGCAGTAGTCTTTCAGTTCCTGTTAATTTAGTTATACAAAAAACACACAAACCCCGTCCGAATAGGCCTTGAAGGCCCACCATTACCGACCGACCACCGTGTCTTCCTCTCCCCTTAGGCGTCACTGGATGTGGATACGGAGGGGCATGTGGTCAACACACCGCTCTCCCAGTGGGTGTCAGGTTTGGTGAGCGGAGCCGCTACTTCTCAGTCAAACAACTCCTAAATTGGCCTCACAGGGCTGAGTGCACTCCGCTTGTCAATAGCAGTCGGCAGAGCCGGATGGTGAGCAATCCAAGTGCTAGCCAAGTCCTACAGCGCTTAACTGGCAACTTATTTTATAGCTACACTGTGGCTTTCTTGTCTGAAAGCAGTAAATTTTGTTATGAAATCAACTAAAAACTATTATGCACTGAAAAATATCTTTGTAGCTTTGCACAGCAAACACCTGTAACACCGTCACCTATGGCAAAGAACTAACGTGCTTAATTTAGAGGAACAGAAGACGGTTGTCTGTTCATTCACGATCTAAGAGTCCCAGTTGTCAGCACCCTCTCACAGTGAAACAAACAGCAGTCACATCATGACTCACGGGTAATTTGGTGTTGCGTAGCCAGCGAGTTTTGCCACACTTTCTGTTTACTTTTCATTTTTTCTACAGTTCTCGTTAAAATGTTTCTAATGTTGCTTTTAAATTAAATATTGAACAATAGGGCATAATTTTTATTCCATTTCAAATTGTGTTTTTCAGAAGAAATATGAAACATGATGAAAATTACATTAAGTTTATGTTTAAAAATACCGCATAAATACCACCTCTAACCATACGTACAGTATTACCTTCAATTTAAATATTATTTGAGGATTTTCCTTTTAATGCTTTATATTAAAATGCTTCTAATATTTACAGAATGAGATTTTCACTCTGCAGCGGAGTGTGCGCTGATATGAAACTTCCTGAGCAAAGGCCCCGAGTTCGAGTCTCGGTCGGGCACACAGTTTTAATCTGCCAGGAAGTTTCGCTTCTAATATTGTTTTTAAAACAAATGTTGAACAATAAGCCATAATTTTCATTCCATTTCAAATCTGAAGAAATATGAAACATGATGAAAATTACATTAAGTTCTAAAAATACCGACAAATACCACCTCAAACCATACAATGTTACCTTCAGTTTCAATTTTATTTAAGAATTTTACTTGTAATAGTTTCTGAGCTACGAGTCTTAGATTTGCGTGATTTTATTGAATTAGAATAACTCTGAACCCTGAAACCACCCGAAAGCACTTGTTTATCCCAACTGCCCATTTGCAAAAGATATGAACTTCTCTGCTTCAGATAAGAGAGAACTTAATTTCCACATGAAAATGTAAAATTTCTGCTGGTCTAAATGAAATGGAACAGCCCATATGCGGTATAAACCTTTGATGCGGTGACTCTTGAAACACCAAACACTTTGTCTACCTTGGTTACAGAAGCACCCATCATACAAGCGCCAACAATTTCTCCATGAATTCGGTTAGCTCCCGTATAATGCACTCGCAACTGCACAGAACACTGTTCTGACAATGACTGATACTTGCATCTTATTAAGGGTATTTCGCAGGCGCTGTTCGTGGTCAGCTACAACATTGTAACCTGCAGGTTTGGCTAGCATCTGTATTTAGTACGTTCAAGAACGAATTTCTCGCGGTGTCTCCGTATTTCCGTCCAACGCCTGTATCTTACGAAAGCATTCGTAGATACCGCGAGCAGTTTGATGTTTTCAGTACTTGTGCCTTGTTGGCTTACATCACATTACTAAAGATCTTCCAGGACTGCAGACTGCATTTGTTTTCTTTTTATGTGAGGTCGAAACATTTTACTAAATTTTTGGACTGCATATGGACAAGAGAGGCATTTTCTGCATGATGTGATGGATTGTTCTTCCCAGTTTAGATGTCCATTCAACATCATACTGAGATCTTTTACCGAGTACAATCAAGGAGGATAGGTGGAACTCTTTCACTAAAATGTCACTGATCAACTTTCGGAGTGAACTGTAGATGACCTGTGACTTCTTAGGGTTTAGTTTAAGACCCAAGTTTCGTGCCCACACTGAATAAAGGTTGTCATATATGCCAGTTGCCCAGAACATGTAAGTGTTAGTTTCAAGAATAAAGCAGAAGTGAAGTATCATTGCTACGCAACTCGGAAAGTAATGGGTCAAGAATTGAACCATGTGGGGTTTCTAGTGAGCACATATTTTCATTATGAGTTCACTGACCCTCAAACAACGATGTTACATCTCTTTTGAAGAGCTCTCGACTCACAGTATTGCACTGTTTCAAAAATTCTCCTGTTTCATTTTCGTACCTTATATAACGAAATTCAAAAGTTTCATAAGTGTGCAGGCCTGAGTGGCCGAGCGGTTCTAGGCGCTACAGTCTGGAACCGCGCGACCGCTACGGTCGCAGGTTCGAATCCTGCCTCGGGCATGGATGTGTGTGATGTCCTTAGGTTAGTTAGGTTTAAGTAGTTATAAGTTCTAGGGAAGTCCCATAGTAGTCAGAGCCATTTGAACCATTTTTCATAAGTTTTGCTGAAATCAAGGTCGCCTCACGCATGTTCATGGCTTTTTCGATGTCGTATTTTACTGCATCTGGTGTTTATGGAAACCTGATTAATATTATCGTGTATTTATGAAGTCCATTTTTAGATTCTGCAGATAATATGTTAATCGGCATGCAGTCACCTTGTTATTTTGGGTAATCATTCTTGGGTGGTGGTCGAATTAAGCTTTGCTTCCGATCATCAGGTTATGTACCATTAACAAGAGAGAGAATTATGATGTGTGTAGAATGGAATGATCATACCTATAGCCGGCCGCGGTGGTCTCGCGGTTCTAGGCGCGCAGTCCGGAACCGCGCGACTGCTACGGTCGCAGGTTCGAATCCTGCCTCGGGTATGGATGTGTGTGATGTCCTTAGGTTAGTTAGGTTTAAGTAGTTCTGAGTTCTAGGGGACTGATGACCACAGCTGTTAAGTCCCATAGTGCTCAGAGCAATTTGAACCATTTTTGATCATACCTATGCTCACACCATCATTACCTGCTGAGAGATTCTCGTGATTGCTTTCCCTACTGTACTTGTAGAAACATTCGTCAAGAAAAATGTATTTTCCGCGAAGGTGCTACCTTGGGTGTCATCATTTATCGCAACTTCAGAACTGGCAGCTGTTGAGAAAAAGTGACTTAATTTTTTAAAATTTATGTTACTGTTTGAAAACCGCCGAAGTCAAGATGGCACACGAAACTTTGTTTGGATGGATTACCAGTTTCGGCTAACGATCCAGCCATCCGCAGATCACAAAACATTCTTGATTAGTGTTGGTGCCATTGCGGCTTCACACATCGTTCAAATCAGTCAGATATCATGTTGTAAGTACTGCTTGTGTTAGTCACCTAGTTGTAACGGCATTACGCCTTTGTTTTATGACTGTCATTCATTTACACTGGCTACGAACAATCAAAAGCTGTTTTTAATTATGTTATGTATGGATGTTGTCATTTGAGGAAAGATGTTAACGATGTGTAGTGCTTTAAGAGCACCAACACTAATCAAGAATCTTTTAGGACCTGAAGATGACTCGATTCTTAGGCGAAACTAGTAATCCACCCGAATAAAGAAGATTTGATGTGCGGTCTTGACTTCATGGGTTTTCAATTTTTAACATAAACAAAAGAGTTACAACAGATTGTGTATCTCCTAGGCGACAAAATAAACAAACCTGGGTAATTTAATTCGTCTGCAGAGGCCTGAAAAACAGAATCAGATTTTGCCTTTCCTATGCCGAGGCAACCCCCAAGAACCACGCATTTGCAGACTTACAGAAATCTTTTGACAGTGTTGACTGGAATACACTCTAAAATCCTAAAGGTAGCAGGGACAAGGATAGGGAGCAAAAGGTTATTTACGACTTGCACAGAAACCAGAAAGAAATCATAAGAGTCGAATGGCATGAAAGGGAAACATTAGTTGAGAGGGAGCGAGAGACGGTTGTAGCCTTTCCCCGAAGTTATTCAATCAGTACGTTGAGCAAGCAGTAAAGGAAACTAAGGAAAACTTTGAAGAAGGAATCAAAATTCAGGCAGCAGAAACAAAAATTTTGAGGTTTGCGGACATTGTAATTGTATCAAATATAGCAAAGGACTTGGAGGAATAGTCGAACGGAATGGAGAGCGTCTTGACAGAAAAATATAGATGAACGTCAACAAAAGCAAAACAAGGGTAATTGAATGTAGTTGAGTTAAATTAGGTGACGCTAAGGGAATTAGGTTAGGAAGTGAGACACTAAAAGTAGTAGATGGAATTTGCTATTTTCCCAGCAAAATAACTTATAAAGTTCGAAGTAGAGAGGATTTAGAATGTTGGCTGGCTATAGCATCGAAAGCGTTTCTGGAAAAGAGAACTTGAAGTATTAGGAAAGCTTTTCTGACGGTATTTGTGTGGATTGTAGTCTTGAACGGAAGTGAAATGTTGATGATAAACAGTTTAGACGAGAAGAGAATACAAGCTTTAGATCCTTTATCATTTAGCTACAAAATAGCAGGTCAGCAACTGGAAGCAGTTAATTCCATAAATTATCTGGGAGTACGCATTAGGAGTGATTTAAAATGAAATGATCATATAAAGTTGATCGTCGGTAAAGCAGACGCCAGACTGAGATTCATTGAAAGAATCCTAAGGAAATGCAATCCGAAAACAAAGGAAGTAGGTTACAGTACGCTTGTTCGCCCACTGCTTGAATACTGCTCAGCAATATGGGATCCGTATCAGATAGGGTTGATAGAAGAGATAGAGAAGATCCAACGGAGAGCAGCGCGCTTCGTTACAGGATCATTTAGTAATCGCGAAAGCGTTACGGAGATGATAGATAAACTCCAGTGGAAGACTCTGCAGGAGAGACGCTCAGTAGCTCGGTACCGGCTTTTGTTAAAGTTTCGAGAACATACCTTCACCGAAGAGTCAAGCAGTATATTGCTCCCTCCTACGTATATCTCGCGAAGAGACCATGAGGATAAAAATCAGAGAGATTAGAGCCCACACAGAAGCATACCGACAATCCTTCTTTCCACGAGCAATACGAGACTGGAATAGAAGGGAGAACCGATAGAGGTACTCAGGGTACCCTCCGCCACACACCGTCAGGTGGCTTGCGGAGTATGGGTGTAGATGTAGATGAAAATGTTATAACTAATGAGGTGGTACTGAACAGAATTGAAGATAAAAGAAATTTGTGGCATAACTTGACTAAAATAAAGATTTGGTTGATAGGACATATTCTGAGACATCAAGGGATATTTGGTTTAGTACTAGAGGGTAGCATGAGGGCAAAAGTTGTAGAGGGAGACCAAGAGATCAGTACAACAAGCAGGTTGAAGTGGATGTGAGAGTGCAGTAGTTAGTCGGAGAGGCTTGCACAGGATAGAGTAGCTTAGAGAACTGCATCAAACAGTCTTCTGACTGGAGACCCCCAACAACAGCAACAACACTTGCCGAGGCTGCGAAGTTTTGTTCCACACTGCTGCAGGATCCCACTCACTGTATACAACAACGTGGCTTGTCGGTTTTCGGGTGGAGTATATTTTGCTTCGCTGTGTTCCGCAGTTTCCTGTACACGTACTTCAGATAGCTCAGATGGATTTCGCTTGAATCTTCTGTGTGCAGTGTGTTGTTTATCCATTACTGTTTAAACATTTAGGGGCGCTTTTTAGTAAAAAGTTCAGTAGGTCTACGACTGAATTACCGAACTATTACCGTTTAATGTCTGTTTATTTTTTGTCCTGCCACAGAAAACCTGAACAATCGTGTTGTAGAGTATCATGTTCGACATGTTTTAGGTTTCTGTACTATACTACCTCTGCCGGCCCGGTTAGAGTATACTAAGAATACCACACCATGAGCAGAGGGGTCAGAAGTATGTTTAATGGCGAGTAATACTTTATATGTGCCGGTTGTAAAATCTGGAAGTTTTTGGTATAAACTATACAGAATCTTGGAATTTCTTTAGGAAATGTCATGATTACATCACTCACAACGTGCTGAAAACGGATTCTAACGCGTCGCACTTCTTTGTCCGCTCCGCAGCTGTGCATTCGGTGTGTCTGGTTGCCATGCAGGGGATCCGCTTTCAGTTCCCGGAAATGAAAGGAATTTTTCCTCGGTAGGACGTCTGTAACGGGGTGGTCGCAGTCTCACGAAGACAGCCAAGTAGCTACTCAAAGGAGAAGTGGCTCCTCCAAGATTCGGAGAGTTTACAATGGCCGGCAAATTAGTGTGCTGCCACCATGCCCATCCATTCCGCGCCAGAATGACGTCGTATGGCAAAGGATGACACCGCTACCGGGAGAGAATGTTAGTTCTATAGCGGGTACTGCAGGTTCCTACTTCACACGCAACCCGCATTCCAGTTCTGTGTTACAGATAACTGACGCCCCAGTGGCGAAGGATGTGCGCGACCCACTCTAACGACATGAAGGTTATCGTGTGGTTTTCCTTTGTGTACAGATTGTGTAACTTCACCTATCGCCGTCCGCATTCCTGCAATAGAAATATTCTTCCTGGTAAAAGACAGCCAGACGACTGCTGCCGTAAGCTTTGTGACGTTCTTAGGTTCATTCCTTCAGTTTCTTACCTTTGATCGTTGCGCTGAGACGAAGTAAGATTATAGGACTCGTACTGGTTTAGGTTTTACAAGATTCCTTCCAAAATGCCGCGGCGATTTTACCTTCGTGTCCTCTTAGAACCCGCACTAGCACATCCTTTCCAAGGAATCCATTGAAGACGACATTTTGGATTCTGTCCTTCATCCTTCTTCATCACTTTCTTCTCGATAGGAACGACATTTGCATATCTTTCTAGTAATTATTGTTAATACATCATATTGTTACTAGCGGTTTTTGGCATATCAGACCATCAGTTTTACCTAAAACTACCGGCAAGAAATATATATTTTTTCTGGTATTATTAACTGTAACTCCCCGACATCCAGATTCGATGCCCTCACTAAATGTGATAACGCTTAGTATAAACTTCCAACATTATTTTACATCGTTCGAGGCAAAATAAAGAACAAAACAGAAGCAATGATTGTCGGCTTTGTGTAGCGATGCGGGTTGGCACTGTATCAAATCAGACCAGCGAATTTTCGCAATCCCTGGCATTTTCTGTATGTATCTACAGCGAGTAAGGAATTTTGACGCCGTGTTACTGTGTTAGTCTTATACCTTCTCCACCTTGTATATTTCTACGCGTGAGCGTTTTTCTGGCATGAGGAACACGACAAACGCTGCTTGGCAAAAAAAAGGTAATACAACTGATAATATCTTGTATTTATTATGCCTCTGGATACATTACAGGCCTCTTTAGCCATGCTGTATTTCAGGTACATTTATATTAGAAAAATATTAACAGCAGTTAACAAGACATCGTAAGAATAGTCCGTTGCGGGGAATAGATACAATTATGACGTAGTTTGCCTGTCCAGAGAGCATAGCATGAAATGAACACCAGAGCTAAATTTGCTGGATTTGCTTAGAGAACCCAGGCAAGTCCCTACATGAACATTTAGATTGGGGAAAGAAACATTTGGCTGCTACACAATTGTAATGGTGCAGCAAGAACTAGACAAGCTAGTTACAGAGCCGTTTATTGGACGGCATGCGGTACACGGCGAGCAAGTTATGAGCACACTTTTCGTAAGCATAAATGGTCACTCAGTTTAACGCAACCTTTTAGGTCTTTCAGTTTTACCTGGTGTTCCTATCTTCTAACTACAAGAAATGTATGCACATTTGAACCCGCTCTTCTGTTCAGTTTTACTATACAAATGTACTGTTGTGTTCAATATGACCCGACATAGTAAAATGCTGTAAAACTTCTACTACCACGTATTTTTTGTTCTTGGAAAATGCAATGTGCTCTGCAGACAGTGATTTTCCATTTTCCTCCAAAAATATTCTCCTTCTAGTCAATTTTCTTGCATTCCAGTTAGGATCAATCTAAGTCCACAAGATATATGCATTATGAGCAGCAACATCAACAATATTACAGAAACTATTATGGGCCATCTGTTGGTTTTTCATTTGCATGTATATCTACCTGTTAGCTGATAGAGTGTGTCTACAGCTCCTCTGGTTAAATTATAATCTAAAATCACTTTTGTCTTGTTGTCAGCCCTGTCACTTATTTCCCCACCATGGTGAAGAATGCTCATGCGTACAACATTCTTATTTCTCTTAGGAATACAACTGACCACCATAGTGTCATTTGCGAACTAAAATGAAGAGCTTTGAACCTCCTAGATCAAATTTTGTGAAAGCTCTGGCTTATTTTTGCATATGGTTCCTAACATTGTCAGTTTCCTTTCCAGGAGAAACTGTCCCAAATTATACGACGTAAAAAAATTGTCACATGTTACATTCTGACCTCGCAAATCACAGATAAGATCAGCAACTACTCGCATTCCCTGATGTTTTTATGGTGCCGCTCTACTCTCCTTTCCTATACAGGGTGTTACAAAAAGGTAAGGCCAAACTTTCAGGAAACATTCCTTACACACAAATAAAGAAAAGATGTTATGTGGACATGTGTCCGAAAACGCTTAATGTCCATGTTAGAGCTCATTTTATTTTCGTCAGTATGTACTGTACTTCCTCGATTCACCGCCAGTTGGCCCAATTGAAGGAAGGTAATGTTGACTTCGGTGCTTGTGTTGACATGCGACTCATTGCTCTACAGTACTAGCATCAAGCACATCAGTACGTAACATCAACAGGTTAGTGTTCATCACGAACGTGGTTTTGCAGTCAGTGCAATGTTTCCAAATGCGGAGTTGGCAGATGCCCATTTGATGTATGGATTAGCACGGGGCAATAGCCGTGGCGCGGTACGTTTGCATCGAGACAGATATCCAGAACGAAGGTGTCCCGACAGGAAGACGTTCGAAGCAATTGATCGGCGTCTTAGGGAGCACGGAACTTTCCAGCCTATGACTCGCGACTGGGGAAGACCTAGAACGACAAGGACAACTGCAATGGTAGAGGCAATTCTTCGTGCAGTTGACGATAACCCTAATGTCAGCGTCAGAGAAGTTGCTGCTGTACAAGGTAACGTTGACCACGTCACTGTACGGAGAGTGCTACGGGAGAACCAGTTGTTTCCATGTACAGCGTGTGCAGGCACTATCAGCAGCTGATTGGCCTCCACGGGTACACTTCTGCGAATGGTTCATCCAACAATGTGTCAATCCTCATTTCAGTGCAAATGTTCTCTTTACGGATGAGGCTTATTCCAACGTGATCAAATTGTAAATTTTCACAATCAACATGTGTGGGCTGACGAGAATCCGCACGCAATTGTGCAATCACGTCATCAACACAGATTTTCTGTGAACGTTTGGGCAGGCATTATTGGTGATGTCTTGATTGGGCCCCATGTTCTTCCACCTACGCTCAATGGAGCACGTTATCATGATTTCATACGGGATACACTTCCTGTGCTGCTAGAACATGTGCCTTTCAAAGTACGACACAACATGTGGTTCATGCACAATGGAGCTCCTGCACATTTCAGTCGAAGTGTTCGTACGCTTCTCAACAACAGATTCGGTGACCGATGGATTGGTAGAGGCGGACCAGTTCGATGGCCTCCACGCTCTCCTGACCTCAACCCTCTTGACTTTCATTTATGGGGGCATTTGAAAGCTCTTGTCTACGCAACCCCGGTACCAAATTTAGAGACTCTTCGTGCTCGTATTGTGGACGGCTGTGATACAACACGCCATTCTCCAGTGCTGCACCAGCGCATCAGGGATTCCATACGACGGAGGGTGGACGCATGTATTCTCGGTAACGGAGGACATTTTGAACATTTCCTGTAACAAAGTGTTTGAAGCAGCGTTGCTATGTTCTGTTGCTGTGTGTTTCCATTCCATGATTAATGTGATTTGAAGAGAAGTAATAAAATGAGCTCTAATATGGAAAGTAAGCGTTTCCGGACACATGTCCACATGACATATTTTCTTTCTTTGTGTGTGAGGAATGTTTCCTGAAAGTTTGGCCGTACCTTTTTGTAACACCCTGTATAAATTCGGGCTTTCGGTACATATGAAGATTTGCTGCCACATAGAATCCGTACCTTGACCCCATTTTTTGTAGGTTTGCTTGGGATGTACTGCTTGAATGGACAGCGGCCTCAATGCTACCAGCTGCCCGTCGATTGTCACATTTCCCCCTGGATTATACAGTTTAGGAAGGACTTCTAACCGCTTCTCCTTGATACCGTGAACTGCAGCGAGTTTATCAGTACGTCGTCTTTCCTTCTCGTGGATTTCTTATCAAAACGCAAGACGTGCAATATTTTATAGAATGTTTCTAGGGACATGGTTGTTCGAAATATGTTCCACCCAGTATACTTATCGCACAAACTTGTGAGTGACATACACCCGCAAGGAATAGGAGTCCTAAGTATGCGTGAAAAAGAGAATCATCAATGTTTGTCCATTGTTTACCACAAACTAGTTGCCACTCAATATGCGACATCTCTATTATTTTATTCTGAAGTGCTGTAGAAAATAATACTTCAAATGAACTTGTTACATAACTTATTCTGCTGCTTGAATACCTGGTAACTCCTGGGGTACTCCTGATGACGTTCGAAGCAGGTAGGTGGCCGTATTGTGCTGATAGTTGCAACTGCCATTCTATGTTCCCATATTTAGATATACAAGTCTGTACGCTACTTTGAACAGGCTGTGGACTGTCGTCAATGTCATCAGAATACTCGCTTCCACGTGCATTACTGACATAATCTTACACCTCGGAAAGTGATCCTTTGTCTGTTGTGCTATTTACTAATTCTTCCAACACTACGTCAGTCAATGATGTAATCGCCATAATGCCACAATTCAGACTGATCAGAAACGACAGAGAATACAAAGCGAGCAGAAACAATGGATAATTCGAACAGTTGACAAGTCGTAATGACAATTCCATTGTTGTAAACGCAGCGCCTTTGTTGACTTGTTGAATGTTGAGAGTAAGTGAGAGCAATGAAAATCATTTCTACTATAAAAAATGAGACAACCAGAAAATTTTTGACTTTAGAATAATCATGTTAATGTTGCTCGGGTCACATTGACCTGTACACTACCTTTGTAACTCTTAAGGTTTATGACCAGATGGCTTAAAATATTTTGAAGCTTTTTGAACCACTTACGGCCCTTGCATTTTCAGACAAAGGCACCAGATTTCATAACGTTATTTTGATATTTAAATAATAAGAAACGAAATGTATAACTTTTTAGGTCATACAGACTCGAATAGAACAGCAAGGTTAAACAAATACTTTATCAGTTAATAACTTCAGTACACAGTATTATAAACTTGAATGCACAGTATTAATGTTCCAAAATAATAGAGCTATTCGGAAAGTAAGGAACGATAGGTCACGAAATGGAAACAACTGTGAAAATCAAAACTGTTTGATTTGCAACAGTCAGCTACAACTTCCAGCTACTTATGTTCATAGTCGCCGATCCGACTTAGATGTTTGTCGTAGCATTGTAACAACTTTCCAATACCCTCGTTATAGAAAGCAGCTGCCAGTGCTTTCCGCCAATTCCCTACGCTGGCCTACAGCTCGTTGTTTGTGCTAAAAAGTTGTCTTCATAGCCAGCGGTTCCTGTGGGCAGAGATGAAACTCAGAAGGAGACAATTACGGGCTGTATTGTGGGTAATCAAACATTTCCAACTGAAAACGATGTAGAAGCATCTTCATTGCCCCTGCAGAATGCGGCTGAGAATTGTCTTGAAGAAGAATACGCTCGACAATTATGTAATGTTGGCTGCATAGCTTCAGGCGAAATTTCCCACCAGGCCCTCGTACTTGGCAGGAGACACTATTGTTCTAGGTATCTTTATGTGCTCCTTGTGTGTTCAGAACTAAAAATAACGAAGTAACGCGATCGACGGGCATACTAGAGACACTGCCCAGCACACCTGTGCAAAACTTTATCGGATTTTCACTGTGGTTTCCATTTTGCGACCGATCGTTCCTTACTTTCCGAATGACCCTCGTAAATGATCTATCTGTAAACAATGTGACATAGCGCCGCTCAGGTGTCGCTGTGATTAGCACAGCAGACGTGTGCCCAGACGGATCTGGGTTTGAATTTTCGTCCCGCCATCCAGGTGTAGTTTTTCTACAGTTTCCCTAAATTGCTCAAGCTGAATGCCAGATTTGTTTTTCAGAAAAGCTCATTGGCAATTTACTTTCCCATTCTTTACTGATCCGAATTTTACTTCGTCTACAATAAGCTAGTCGCCGATGGGACGTTAATCCTCGACCCTCCTTGAAGCCAGTTGCATTTGAGTGCGGAGAGTTTATTTCAATGACGTGCTGAGTCTGTTATACCAGCGACTGTTCTCAATGTTTACCTTCATTAAATTTAGGTTATAGCTGGCAAACGAAACGTCCCCGATCTTACCCACTCACTAACAAATAGTACCTTATTTTAAGAATGTTTGCGTTTAAGCTCTGTTCTCTAAGGTCTATGCTTTTTGGTGGGATCAGAGTTCTGACGAGAGAGTAAAACCTTTTTGAAAATAAGATTAAACGTCATTCACGCCACATCATTGTTCAACACTGATTAAAATACAGAGCTCAAGTTGCATTGTGTAAGAAGCTGCTGTTTTAGTTTTCTTGTGATGAAAATCTAGGAACAGAACAACCAAAAGTTGTTGCAGACGCGAAGAATAGTGTCTCGACGTGCCAAATATCGACTAAGACATTAACAGATCTAGTGTGTAAAGCTTGAAAGGAAACAAGAGGATGAGCTGGTGGCAGAACTTCACAGTTTCAGCGAACAAGGAACGAAAGAGAATAAAGAGTCGAATGGTAGAAAAGGCTGGTGCATAAGCCTCAAGCAGAAGACGTGATTCAGAATAAGAACAAGCGTTTAAACCTCATCACACTATAGCCTTTTTGTGAGATAATTCGATTACATATTTCGGGTAAAGAGATATCGGCTCCACGCAATGCTAAGAAACTCAGTGTGACATATTTGTGCGTGACTATTTTTCGAGCTTGAACTGTTTCCTTACGTCGAACCAATGTGCTTCTAAAAAGCTTTAGTAATTAGTAGAAGTACTGTTGCAACAGCGATAGTTGCTATGAAAATCTTTCGCTTATTAATTTTCGCCATCAGGCACAAGAACGCTCCATCCCACTCTACGTAACTTACGTTCTCGGCCTTAATAATACATAACGCTTTAACCTAAGCTCCACACCCTTTACGTTACTCACGGGAACCTGAACTGCACCGAGGAAATTTCTGAGTTAGTTTAGGGATTTTGTAAGTATTTTGGGATAACGGACGCCCGTGATCACAGTAATCGCTTTTAGTTTGATTTCTTACCTCTATTTATCTTTTTATACACTGATCAGCCAGAACATTATGACCACCGACCTACTATCGATATAAAACAGTCCAGGCCATTGAAGCGTCACCTGGCGACGAATGACTGCTAGTCAAACACACGCACGGTGCATGTACTATCAGTGAGCGTACTGTCCGTGTATAGAATGTGCGCGATCTATCTGAGTTTGACGGCGATTGTGATGGCCCGGTGGCTCGGCACAAGCATTTCAGGAGCTGAAGACTTGTCGGGTGTTCAGGGAGTGCTGTGGTAAGTGTCTTCAACACGTAGTGAAACCAACGTGAAACCACGTCCATGCGTGGTGGGGTTGGGCGGCCACCCCTCATTACAGAAGTTGACCAAACTGGTAAAACAGAATAGGCGGCGAACTGTAGTAAAGCAAACAACAGACGTTAATGTTGGGCAGAGACAAGTGTTCCTCAACACACAGCGCACCGAACACTCATAACGATGGGCCCCTGCAGCCAACGACCCACACATGTGCCAATGTTAACACCAGGACATCGGCAACTACGACTTAAATGGGAACATGACTAATGGCACTGGACGTTGGCTCAGTAGCAGAGAGTTGCATGATCTGCTGAATCCCGATACCTTCTTCATCATGCCGATCGGAGGGCTCGAATCCGTTGACTTCCAGGGGAACAGTTCGTTGACACCTGCACTGCAGGACGGAGACAAGCTGGCGTTGGCTCCATTATGCTCTGGGGAACACTCATGCGGGCACCCATGGGTCCAGTGGAGCTCGTGCAAGGCACCATGACGGCCAAGATCTTACACAGGTTGGAGATCACGTACATCCCTTCATGATGGTCGCCAAGACGATCATGTTTCCCAATGGCAGTAGCATTTTTCAACAAGATAGTGAGCTATGTCACTAGGCCAGGAGTGTGATGGAGTGGGCCGGTCGCGGTGATCTAGCGGATCTAGGCGCTCAGTCCGGAACCGCGCGACTGCTACGGTCGCAGTTTCGAATCCTGCCTCGGGCATGGATGTGTGTGATATCCTTAGGTTAGTTAGGTTTAAGTAGTTCTAAGTTCTAGGGGACTGATGACCTCATATGTTAAGTCCCATAGTGCTCAGAGCCATTTGAACCATTTGATGGAGAGGTTCGAGGAACACAGGGGCCTCCCAACTCGCCAGATCTGAACCAGATCGAACACATGTGGGATGTGACTGAACGTGGCGCCAGAGCTCATCGCCCCCTCCCCGGAATTTATGGGAATTAGGTGACTTGTGTGTGCAAATGTGGTGAAAGCTCCAGCGACCTACCAAGGCCTCATTGCTTTCAAGTCACGACGCATTGCCGCTGTTATCCAGGCCAAAGTTGAACATACCGACTATTAGGTAGGTGGTCATAATGGTCTCGATGATTAGTGTACGTACTGCTCTGAAAATATCTGCGTAACAGTACGAATTCCATCGGTATGCGCTGTCTTGTTTGGAAAATAACTTTTACCATTGACTCTCGGAATTTGCTGTTGATAGCAGTAAAACCTACTTTACTATCCTATCTTAAGCTTGCATTCAAGACTGATGGTTGCACGTCGCCTTCGTTTTTTCGACAGTGTTAGTTGTACATAAAGAGTGATACACAGCTGTATGGATAAGGTTTTAGTTGCTGGTGTCAGAAGCAAATACAACACGTGGTGATTACCATTTAAAAGAAAAGAGAGACAGAAGTTAAGGTACACTGCTGTTGCCCAAGATCTTGCAACAACAATTACGCTCGGAGTCGCGAGCTGAAGATCTTCTTCTGTGCAAGATGAAGATGGTGTATTCTGTGCATTCACAGTTGGAGGTATTCCCTCGAAAGTGAGACTTCTGGAGATTACTCCTGGATCTAACTCTAGATTGAAGGTAGTCGAGTGACGTCTGCAAAGGGGATGGCCGCGTCGAGTTATTCTCAAGTCGAGAATCTCACAGTGTAGCTGGTGCTGTTTGCAACGTTGCTTTTGATGAAAGTTGTTCCGGACCTCAACCTCGGGACTGCTGGATTGCGCCCACATATTTTATTGTTTACCTGAAAAGCCTGGTTTGTTCTCTCCGCACTGGCAGCTACTTCATGACGAATATCTGATGGCGCTATGCCTGCGAGATGGTGAAGGTTTATAAGAGGAGTAGGTTTCATGAGGAAGAGTTGACCGTCATACTGGGTGTATCAAAAAGAATCATCCAATTTGGCTCGTCTATATTTCTGAAACTAATAAACATGTACAATGAATTTTGTTTTTTGATGAACAGAAAACTCAAAGTTTTCGTAAGCGTGTCATATGCCCCCCCCCCCCCCTTGAGGTGCACGGCATATGTCAATGCTGTATTCAAATTGTCCTCACACTGCAGCGAGCATGCCTTTGGTTATAGCTTCCACAGCTGCTGTTATGCGATGTCTCAGTACATTCATTGTTGTTGGTAACGGAGGCCCATAAAGGAGAGTCTTTTATAAATCCCCCCAAGAAATAATCATATACAGTCAGCTCCGGTGACCTCGGGGGCCAGTAATATAAGGCTGAATCATTTGTTCCAGTGCGACCTATCCATCGTTGAATGGTCATTTGATTTAAAAATTCCCGCACTTTCAGATGCCAGAGTGGCGCTGTCTCATCCTGTTGTTAAATTAAGTCGTTCCAACTGTGGGGAAAGAAAGTTCTCGAGCATATCTAGATATATGCTTCCTGCAACAGTGTTCTCGGCAAAGAAAATGGACAGTACACCTTTTCTCGTGGAACTGCGCGAAACACATCAAATTTTGGAGAGTCCCTCTCATGCCATGTCTAATGTTCTGTGGTGTAGGAGGATCCAAACCATACCTAGTACTAAAGTCACACTCAACAGTTATCACTGACCCAAACGGCGCAAAATGTAGAACACAAAACGCTTTCTGTTGTCCCAACACCATTTTTACCAGAACTGAAGTGGTAGCACTCTGCTGCTACTTAGCGGGAACCATGTAAAACTCATGAGTTTGCACTTTCCAACGGTACGTTGTTCACGCACATCTCAAATAACATAATAGTTATGATTTTTTTAATGGGATGATCCTTTTTGATACATCCTGTAAATCTCTTGAATGGATTCACTGATTGCAGTGGAAGAGTGACACAACTGCACAATGCTAATCCGCTCCCTCAGCTTCGGCAGACACATCACGGTACTTTTGCATCTGAGTATTGCTGCATTAGTCTGTTTTGTGTTGTACATTTTTATGATTGCATATTACAGATTTTTTTCATTCTTTGCTAGATATTTCTATTGAAACAAAGATAATTGGGGTAACAAGCCGAATAAACAATTACATTGTTACTCTATAACGAGCGACCAGAGTATTTTTAACGAAATTTATAAATAATAACTTTGGAAATTATATTGCTAAGTGAATAACACGAAAACTTAATATTCAGACGTATAATAGAAATTTTGCCTTGTGATGTATCTAGGGTTTCTTTCGTCATGTGAATGAAGTCTGAACGTTTTGGAACACATCGTTCTTTCACATTCTCACAGTCTCCTTCCTTTTCCTTGCTCTTCGTCCTGTTCTTCTTAGTTATGATGGTGTGATCATTGTGCTTAGACAAATACCGAATAATTCTGCACAGTTCTTGTTGAATCTTAAAAACTATACCTCTAACTAACTAACTGGAGATCGACTGTGCATTATGTAAGCATAGGTATGTCTGGTCATCGAAATTGTTGCGTTGTTTTTGGATCGTGGGTACTGTAGCTTGTCCGGTTTTGCCCTTCCCCTTATGTCAATGCAATTTGGGGTTGTGTGGTCTGTTATCGCAAGTATTCTTCGGATAAGGGACCAAATCTCGGCTGCGGTTCCGCAGGCGAACCTCTCAGTTCACGTATCAACGAGAGCACACGTGTTACATCTGTGCTGATGTGAATATTGTACAATTTTTCGTTGGTTGCTATTGTTTCGCTGATCATGTAACACATTGCTTGTAACACTGGACGATAGAACATTGTTGTGTAAATTCCTCCGTGAAATATTCCAGTTTATCTTACCGTGCATTTCCTATAGCTGAGTTTTTTGGCTGTTGTTAGTTTAAAAACTAGTATATTTATTTGTTTGTTAAGATATATTGCGGACTCAAGTCATGCGTATGTAGCTCAACTCGAAAAAATATGATTCAGTATTGTATTAATGCTCCTTACATCATTCTGTCGAGCGGCGGTCCTATGCTTACTAACTCTCATACGTTAATTAAGGTCTCCCCGTTGACGGTACTTTTGTGCATGTAGTTGGTCAGGAGAGATTTGTATTTTTGTCTTACATCCGTGGGGCGTAGACCAAATCTTGTGGTTGGGAGTTTTAACATGGCGTAACGCACTTTAAATCTGCTATGGCAACAGGCACTGGAAGTAACTGTGATTTACTGATCACCGAGATTTTTGCTGTTTGCAGTTTTTGCAAGTTCAGGTGCCTCTTGCAGTACAATTTCATGTTGGTTACAAGTTTGTTTACGATGTCTGCCCCATTTCGTGCAGACATCTTGTCGGATATTGCTTTCAGGTATATATTGAAGGTTTTGAGGCAGCTGCTCTGTTGATACCAGTCTTAATGCCCTGTGACCCCGATGCCGCTACCGATTCGCAGTAGGGAGGTGTTTCTTTTAGTTAGCCGAGCACCCGTTGCGAGAGCTAAATCATCGACGTACCCCTAAACCACTCCAAATATAACATTATTTGTTTATGGTTCATTTAATTTTTTATAAATTTTCTTTGCTTTAAAATTTTCGCTTATTGGTGCTAAATTTTCTGTAGATGTAAAGTAAAGTGTACTACACTGGAGGTTGAAGTTCTTTGTATTGTAAGTGAGTAATGTAAGTAAGATACTATGTAAATTGTTTATTATATTAAATAATTTTTGATGACATTTTGTATTTAAAAATATGTCTGTGTATAAACTATTCATGTTGATGTAAATTTGATAATTGTAAGAAATGGTCACTCTTAGGAACAATGTAAGAAATAGGTGTTATGTAAATTCCAGTGTGCTTTTGTTTGAAACGTAAGTGGCTCTAGGGAGATGAAAAGGCGGCAAGAGCGAATTGGCGCGTACCTAGAGCAAGCGCGGGAAGTAAGTCACACAGTCTGTAGGCAGCAGTGATTGAGGCAACACCCTTGTGGAGCAGGAAAGCTTTGCCTGCAAATTTGCACAAAAACGCCTCGGATGAAGACTGCAAACGGCTTACGGCATAGCTGCGAGTTGTTTGGCTACTGTATGTAAAACTGAACGACGCCAAGAAGAAAAATTGAGCCCATACAGCAAGACACTTGCTGGCCGTACTGTGGGTAGTGTAGCCGTCGTAAATGTTCGCCACACACAAGCCTACAGCCACCGGATAAGATTTATTTGTATTTTACTTTTGTACAGCGTGAACCTTTATTTAAACTGTCTTTTAATAATCATTCTTGAACTTTAAAGAAATTGGTACACCCTGTAATTTCACCCTAATCATTCACCTATATAGGGTTCCTGCCTGGTGTTTGGTTAATCCGAGTATCCTATTTTACAGACTTATGAAGTGCAAAGTTAATGTAAAGAGACACAATTTAAATTGTCTTTGTGTAAATAATGAGAAAATTTTCTTAACTATCGCAAAGTGTTACAGTAAAAGTTTGCTTACGTAAAATTCAATCAGAGTGAAGCCAACTTACTAGAATCTGTTAAATGACTATAGAGAGTTAATTCAAAGAATAATAGCTTTTGAAAGTAAACTCCAGTAAGAAAGAGGTTTTCTTGAAGTAAATGTTCAGTGCAAAAAGCGTGTGCTTAAGTATCTAAATATTTTAGTATTTAAGTTTGTGTGTTATGGAAAGTGCTTTTCTAAGGGTTCCCCCTAGCCAATTTTTTTAACTTCCTTGAAGTTATCTACTCGGCATTTTCTCTGTCAAAAAGGTAATGTATAAGGGTGTAGTCCAACATTGTTTACATGGAATAATATCTATCTGAAGAAGCAATTTAAACAGTAGCAAGAAAATTGGCAAAATTCATACTTCCGCTTTTCCAATACTGCACTGTTCCATTGCCTGGATAGGCTGGCGACCATTAGTACATGTTTTAAACCACTAAATGAACTTGGAACTGAGTTGTCCTAGCTTTAGTATAATATTATTCACAGCCGCTGGGTAAGATCTTAGGAAAAGAAGTGAATAGTCTGATTTACTTATCCATTGGACACAACACACGGTCAAATCCTGTAGGAAGGGTAACTCTATTGATTAGCTTCTCCTATTAACAGGACTATCTTCCCATAGTGTACTTTATTTGGAAACTAAACTAAATTTAGTAAGAGGGTTACATGTGACGACATAGAGACAGGGTTTTCTGTTATTTAGGTAAAAGCATACTAAATTACAATAGTAGTATTAGGGTTATACCAATATTTTGTCAATGGATTTCAGGTTCACATGCTCAGGGGTGTTACTTTATTATTCCATCACAATGGGCCTGAAAATCACCAACCGTGGCGCAGTTCGTATTAGCGGGCCAAGCGCACTGTCCAGTTTCTCTCGTGGACTTTGACCAGTGGCGTTAGTGTATAACACGAAGAATGTAAGCGGTCCATTATTAAATGTTATCTACGGCTGTCTTAGTAAGTGATGTAAACTATGGTGTTGGTTTCAAATATGTTGTGATTTACGAAGTGTGGTAAGGATGGAACACTAGAGCACAGAATATATTGTTGCCAGAGAAACGAGTAGCGATCATATTTATACACTTGGTTATCACAAATATTTTGCTGTTTCTTTCTATACGCGGCACGATTTCCGAGGGTTGGGTCTGGAATCTTAGATTACAGGTCAAATTGTTGCTATTTAAACGAGTAGTGATTATTTTTATAATATTGATATTTGGCTGTCTTTTTCGCATATGAGGTCGTGGAGGCGTGGCGCATTTGAAATGGCTTGTTTTTGTAGTGGGCGTGGCGCTCTTAGCGGGGGCGCACTCTTGTGGTGGAGGTTTGTGTTTGTGATTTGGTTTGTAGTAATGGATCTCGTTTGCAGTTTATTGTTTTTTTTAGATTGAATTTTGTATGTTTATCGTTTGTTTATTGGTATTGATCCGACTGTAAAATTAAGATGTAAGGCGCTTGAAGCTCCTATGGGCGAAGGTATGTATAGTATACTTAGATTTTTATAATTCATTGGGTTCATTGTCGAACGAATGAGGTGCTGCTTTTCACGGTTCTGTGCGGGAGGTGGGTGGTGGTGGTAGTGGTGTCTGGTATCGCTATCGTTCTTTAAGCTATGTAGCTTAAGTGCAATATTCCATTCTAATAGTGTATTTTTTGTATTTTTTTGTTCTGTTTGTTCTGTAGCAAGTATCCATTTCTTTCGATTATGTGGTAGCTTCGGATTGATATTAATCTTATTGTCGTAATTTTAGTTTTTACCCAAAATCCCCTAATTTTTTGCGGTTGTCCGATTAGTTTCATTTCATCAGGAGACTGAATGAAATATTTTGCACGTTTTTATGTTTGTTTGCGGCCGTAATGGTCTATCTTGCCGTTACCATCTTTATGAATGTAAGCAGCCTTTTATGAAATGTTATCTGTGGTTGCCTTAGTACCTGGTGTAAAGTGTGCTTTTTATTCCAAAGAAGTCGTTGTAGATCAAAGCAGACGGGTGGAATCGGACAGTGCGCTAATCCCGTGTTAACGATATCGCACCTCCAATATTTTTAATTGTGCTGATTTTCTTTCTTACGTTTCGCTGTGCTTCATCCGGTTCTCTCGAAGCTGCAGGGTACTACTACGAGAGATGTTCCGGAAATAAGTTTCGTAACTGTTTTTCACGCAGAAAGTTTATTGCAAAAAAAAAAAAAAAAAAAAAAACACTGTGGCATGATGAACTATACACCTTGCAAAAATGGCTCTGAGCACTATGGGACTCAACTGCTGAGGTCATTTAGTCCCCTAGAACTTAGAACTAGTTAAACCTAACTAACCTAAGGACATCACAAACATCCATGCCTGAGGCAGGATTCGAACCTGCGACCGTAGCGATCTTGCGGTTCCAGACTGCAGCGCCTTTAACCGCACGGCCACTTCGGCCCGCTATACACCTTGCACTGTTTTACGACTTAGTCGCTACCGACTTTGAGATATTTGATGTAACGTGCAGTCAGTTTGAAGAAAGCACTCTGGTAAAACTCAGTGCACTGCGATGCAACGAACGCCATGTCCTGAACTCTAGCAGTGTTGCTTTTTTTCGTGGATGTGGAACGAGGCCCACTTTGACCTTCAACCTGCACAGTCTACTTCTCTTCTCTGTACACACCACACTTGTGACGACGATTTGCCGAGACATGAGCTCTTTAGCATACATGATCTGAAGGCATTCATGCATGACGGACGTATTAGTCCCACGCTCGCATTCACGCCGGATAACAGCACGCACTTCCATTGGCGACCACGTTGACGGTACACGTCCGTCTGTTATCGTGATGCGTACTCTAATAACATTGAGCACAGACCGATTCGGTAGCTCAGCAGTTAACGTGGATGGTTGCTAACATAAGGAGCCCGTGTTCGATTACCGGCCGGCTTGGAGGTTTTCTCCGCTTTTGGGCTGGGTGTTGTGCTGTCCTTTCGTATTGTCATAACTGTCATTTTACTGTTGAGATGGCTGTGTTGACATATACCGAAAGCCAATAATAATATAAAGAAACTCGGACAAGCCCCTTCCATCGTTGAACAAACAACGTGTGCGGACTGACGTGTAAAGCCGCGTGGCTCCTCGCGTTCATCAGTGAATGGTGCACACAATAACAAGCAAAACTGTTTACTGTCTTCTAAGAGGCACACTAAAAATAAATTCAGTTACAAAGTTAAACAACATGTCTCTAAAAAGGAAAGCTATGGATACCTTCCCATGAATGTTGACGAACATTTACACTTAAACGAACATGCCAGATTGACAGTTAACAAAGCGACGAAACTTATGCATAAACTTGCACGACTGAACATTAAATGATACAGACTTCCCCTTCAGACAATGGTGAAGTATAACATAGCACCTTTGAGACAGTAACTAGTTTTGCGGTTAGGGCTTGGGCCCATCGATTATGCGACCTCGACTGAGGCACTGTTTGTGGTACTGGGAGTTTTCCCTATAGATATCACAATTCGCCACAGAGCAGCGGCCTAGTGGATGACGAGAGGAAGACGCCACATAATAAGAGAAATAACTGGACAAGACATAACCGACAAACGGAAATTAAACAAGTGGAGAATTGATACATGGCAGACAGGATAGGACACAACTGATAAGTGAGGACGAGCCTACTCTTTCTTCCCCAGCACCCGAAAGCGGACGAATTTGAAGTACATAAATCCACGATCCGGCATGGTACACTTTCTCATGGGCATTGGCCCGTATCTTGTGCGTCTCCACAGATTTGGCCTAAAACGGACTCACTTGTGCTTGTGGTGAGAATGGCACACCTGAACACATGGTGCTCATCTGCCATGCCAAGGACACATAAGACAGAGTTTAGGAAACCAGGACACAGGACAGTTAATACACTGAAAAAAGATGACTGGAACTCTATGAACAACGTCGCAGACGAAGTATCGCGAGCACTATATGAGGCATACAAACAGGAGAGACCATACTCTAGAATAAGACAGGCTCCACATCGGATAGATCATCATTACACAGTAAAGGACACAGACACAAGCACAGACACGGAATTGGATGCTATATCACACACAGGAAGTGAAGACGAGACAAACATACAAACACAGCAAAAGTTCAAATGGTTCAAATGGCTCTGAGCACTATGCGACTTAACTTCTGAGCTCATCAGTCGCCTAGAACTTAGAACTAATTAAACCTAACTAACCTAAGGACATCACACACATCCATGCCCGAGGCAGGATTCGAACCTGCGACCGTAGCGCCTAGAATCGCACGGCCACTCCGGCCGGCACATAGCAAAAGTAAGCGAAGGTTCTACAACAAGAAATCGAATCAGTATGAAAATGTAACTCACTGTGTAGCTGTTTGTTATACCATTTCATAGCGTGTAACACTATCTAAAGTAGTAACATTTCATTCGCTGCATCAGGTGTGACTGGCTCGAAGTTTCACCGAGCCCTCGCATCTGATGCAGCTGATTATGGCATTTTAAATCAACTCCCAATCTCCACAGTTACCAAAAGTTAGGAAACACATTATAACGTAACTAATCAATACATTAAATTAAGTATTACCACTGTCAAGACAACATGTGTAACAGATGTAACCACACACGCAGAAGGTATAAAGGGAGGAACTGTCACATCATATCTAGGTCAAATATCCATCTCCTGGCTTCCGTTAAAAACATCTTTATTTTTAAGGTAAAATACATCCACAACCTATTATTTATTATTATCTAAGTTAGCAACAAGTTCAAACAAAACTATGTATACCCATTTGTACTTGTTATACACTGAAGAGCCAAACAAACTAATGTACTACACCTGCCTATTATCGTGTAGGACCCCTGCGAGCACGCGGAAGTACCGCAACGCGACGTGGCATCGACTCAACGAATGTACAAAGTAGTGCTGGAGGAATTTGACGCCATGAATCCTGCAGGGTTATCCATAAACGCGTAAGAGTACGAGGGGGTGGAGATCTCTTCCAAAAGCACGCTGCGAGGCATCCCAGATATGCTCAATAATGTTCATGTCTGGGGAGTTTGGTGGCCAGCGGAAGTGTTTAAATTGAGAAGAGTGTTCCTGGAGCCACTCTGTAGCAATTCTGGACGTGTGGGGGTGTCGCATCGTCCTGCTGGAACTGGCCGTCGGAATGCACAGTGGATATGAACGGATGCAGGAGATCAGACAGGGTGCTTACGTACCAGTCGTCTGTCAGAATCGTATCTAGACGTATCAGGGGTACCATATCACTCCAACTGCACACGCCCCACACCGTTACCGAGGTCCAACAGCTTGAACAGTGCATGTCAGCAGGGTCCGTGGATTCATGAGGTTGTCTCCATACCCGTACACGTCCATCGGTACGATCTGAACCGAGACTCGTCCGACCAGGCAACGTGTTTCCAGTCATCAACGGGCCCAGGCGAGGCGTAATGCTTTGTGTCGTGCAGTCATCGAGGGTACACGAGTGGGACTTCGACTCAGAAAGCCCATATCGATGATGTTTCGTTGAATGGCTCCCACGTTGAGACTTGCTGTTGGCTCAGCATTGTAGTCTGCAGCAATTTGCGGAAGGGTTGCACTTCTGTCACGTTGAACGATTCCCTTCAGTCGTCGTTGGTCCCATTGTTGGAAGATTTTTCCCGGCCGCAGCGATGTCAGATTCGAAGTTTTACCGGATTCCTTATATTCACGGTACTCTCACGAAATGTTTGTACGGGAAAATCCCCACTTCATCGCTACCTCGCTCGTGCGCCGACTATAACACCACGTTCAAACTCTTTTAAGTCTTCAGAATGAGATTTTCACTCTGCAGCGGAGTGTGCGCTAATATGAAACTTCCTGGCAGATTAAAATTGTGTGCTGGACCGAGACTCGAACTCAGGACCTTTGCCTTTTGCAGGAGAGCTTCTGGAGAGTTTGGAAGTTAGGAGACGAGATACTGGCAGAAGTAAAGCTGTGAGGACGGGGCGTGAGTCGTGCTTGGGTAGCTCAGTTGGTATAGAGCACTTGCCCGCGAAAGGCAAAGGTCCCGAGTTCGAGTCTCGGTCCCGCACACAGTTTTAATCTGGCAGGAATTTTCTCTTGAGTCTTGACAACTTACCATTGTAGCATCAGTAACCGATCTAACAATTGCACCAGACAGTTGTTGTCTTACATAGGCGTTGCCGACCGCAGCGTCGTAATCGGCCTGTTTTCATATCTCTGTATTCGAATACGCATGCTTATGCCAGTTTGTTTGGCGCTTCAAATGGCTCTGAGCACTGTGGGACTTAACTTCTGAGGTCATCAGTCACCTAGAACTTAGAACTACTTAAACCTAAGTAACCTAAGGACATCACACACATCCATGCCCGAGGCAGGATTCGAACCTGCGACCGTAGTGGTCGAGCGGTTCCATACTGTAGCGCCGAGAACCGCTCGGCCACTCCGGCCGGCTAACATGTAAAATCAGACAATATACGACCTGCTGTATAATAATAGAGAGCGGTACTTTACTTGAGAAATTAATAAATAAAAATAAATTTCACCTTGTGTACCATATCTTTCAAAAACGATGACGAAACTCACTTTAGGAATGACTAGAGCCACACACATACTTCACGGCGGTCGCACTGCTAAGGTGTTCTTTTGTCGGGAGGCGACTAGGCGGGCAGTGCGTCCGACGAGGAGAAAGTGCGCGTCCACCGGGGTCGGCCGCGGGTCAGCCGGGTGCACGGCCGTCCTTTCTCTGCGGCCGGCCATCGCTTGTGGGTGCGGGGGAGGAGGCGCGGGTCCGGCACAAAGGACCAGTCCGGCAGAAGGCGCAGCTGCGGCGGGGAAGCCCAGGCTGCGAGCGAGTGGCTTCAGCGTCCGAAATTCGTCGTCTTTTCCTACTTTACGATCAGTCGTAAAAGAGGGGCGGGCTTGGGCTGTTGTCGGTAAATTCACTGCGAAACTGCTCCCAAAATAAGAGTTCTTCTGAAGGTATAAGCTTTTTATGTCAGCTGGACGGGGATTTGAATGCAAGTGCCCCGTCTTCCACGACCAGTGCCATTTATCATAAAATCTTTTACTGCATTGGCCCACGTCATTTTGAAACACTGAAAAAAACCATAAAATTGTCTTTTCGCCCGTTTTCACACTAGCCTTCTTCAGTGTGACCAAACTGAGGGGGTACTAGGGTTCCGTAACTATACCGGTAGGAAAGGAATCAATATAGGATCACTTTTTTGTCCGTCCGCCTGTCTATCTGTTCCACAGTTACGACCCTTTCTCTCAGGAAAGAGTAGAGGTATCTAGTTGAAATTTACTGTCCCTTCGCGGAGTGAAAAATTAAACTTCTAAGTCAATGTTATCAAACGATTCTGCCATATGTCATATTTTTTTTACATTCGGAAACTCTCTTACCAAAAGCTATGCATTGACTATCAATATACGTGTCGGTTCTGGTCGTCCAGCCGTAAAACACATGCCTGAAAATTGAGAGGTCGCGTGATGGAACCTCGGTACGGCCACAAATTTTTCGATCTTCATATTAATCAAACCTTCACCTCTCAACGATGTGAACAATCGCCGGGAACAACACATTTGTTTTCGGATTCCACGTCAAATTGTGGGTCCGCTTTCCCCTGTTGGATAACTGGGGTACGTTATGGACACAGAGAACGCTAGTTCTACACACACTTGTCCGGTTTTTTGTCTATTCCTTCTCTCTTCTTAAGGATGGGGGAAGGAACATTCTTCCGTCTACAGCGTGTTTCTGTAACAGGACATACAGATAGGGAACCTGGGGGTCGGGGAAGCCACCTTAAGGAGATATTGAAGTAAACTTGTCTACCGCTCTGTCTAGCTTTACTGTTTTCCAGCTTCTTTACACGTACTGTACTGTTGATTTACATGTACATTGTTTCCTGCAAGGGAATAAGGACGACGAGCCTGATTACCAGGAAGTCATGATGGAGGTTTCGTTTACTTGTCCACAAGCTGGTTCTCTTGCGTCGTATTTGCGTTGTCCCATGACAGAACATGCTATGAATTAACGGCAGACCCATTCATTACTCAGTGCTGTTCCTTTTCCATGGCCTGCGAGGTCACCCGACCTGAATCGCATTGATTATTTCCTATGGGCATACCTAAAGTCATTTGTGTATGAGATACCAGTGGATAGAGAGATGGAATTAGTTGCCAGAATTGTAGCTGCCTGTGACGTGATTCGAAACACACCAGAAATATATGTCAGGGTGCGTCAGAATCCTGTTCGTCGATGTCATGTTTGCATTGAGGTTGATGGCCCTCTGTTTAAGCATATTTGTACGATATAGTGCAAATGGTACGTTCATTCTGTCAATGATGGTATTCGCAGTTAACTAAAGTGAATAAAAAAGTAGACAGTAAAGTGATTTTATTCCTATCATCTCCTTAAGCTGGCTTCTTCGACCCCAGGTTCCCTACCTCAAATTGCTCAGTGGAGTATCCTCTACGTCCTGTTAAATTTTTGTACGTTCTTACGGAAACATCCTGTATATCACTAGTAACAGACTTTGTAATTCTCCCTTATATACTGTCTATCTTTAATTCCGAATAGAATAAAATAAAATAAAATAAAAAGGTCTTATGGGAAATTTTAGAAGAAAATGACATTTCTGACCTTTTAATAAGGTCAGTTCAGAATTTGTAATTTGTTAACAATACCAAGATACGCGTAGGCTTGTCCAACAGTAGAGGAACGAGAAGAATCACACAAGAAGTCAGACAAGAGAGTCTTGTCGCCCACACTGTATGTGTCAGTACATTGTCAAGAAATGGCTAAAGAAATTCCAAGTTACCGAGATGTACAGTATTTGACTTATTTATTTTTATAGGAGAGAATAGTATACTGGCGAATACGGAAACAACCTTCAACGAGCTGTATGGTCCTTACACATAATGACAAGACAACGTAATCTAACTGTACCCACAAAGAAAATTTAAGTTACGGATATTTGTGGCAAAGAAAATCTTAGAGCAAAAATCATAATTGACAATAATTTACTGCAACAAGTCCATACATTCCACTATCTGGGTTGTGGTATCTCTTATGCTTATGATAATGACACTGAAAGGAATTATGAACTTACACTCCTGGAAATGGAAAAAAGAACACATTGACACCGGTGTGTCAGACCCACCATACTTGCTCTGGACAGTGCGAGAGGGCTGTACAAGCAATGATCACACGCACGGCACAGCGGACAGACCAGGAACCGCGGTGTTGGCCGTCGAATGGCGCTAGCTGCGCAGCATTTGTGCACCGCCGCCGTCAGTGTCAGCCAGTTTGCCGTGGCATACGGAGCCCCATCGCAGTCTTTAACACTGGTAGCATGCCGCGACAGCGTGGACGTGAACCGTATGTGCAGTTGACGGACTTTGAGCGAGGGCGTATAGTGGGCATGCGGGAGGCCGGGTGGACGTACCGCCGAATTGCTCAACACGTGGGGCGTGAGGTCTCCACAGTACATCGATGTTGTCGCCAGTGGTCGGCGGAAGGTGCACGTGCCCGTCGACTTGGGACCGGACCGCAGCGACGCACGGATGCACGCCAAGACCGTAGGATCCTACGCAGTGCCGTAGGGGACCGCACCGCCACTTCCCAGCAAATTAGGGACACTGTTGCTCCTGGGGTATCGGCGAGGACCATTCGCAACCGTCTCCATGAAGCTGGGCTACGGTCCCGCACACCGTTAGGCCGTCTTCCGCTCACGCCCCAACATCGTGCAGCCCGCCTCCAGTGGTGTCGCGACAGGCGTGAATGGAGGGACGAATGGAGACGTGTCGTCTTCAGCGATGAGAGTCGCTTCTGCCTTGGTGCCAATGATGGTCGTATGCGTGTTTGGCGCCGTGCAGGTGAGCGCCACAATCAGGACTGCATACGACCGAGGCACACAGGGCCAACACCCGGCATCATGGTGTGGGGAGCGATCTCCTACACTGGCCGTACACCACTGGTGATCGTCGAGGGGACACTGAATAGTGCACGGTACATCCAAACCGTCATCGAACCCATCGTTCTACCATTCCTAGACCGGCAAGGGAACTTGCTGTTCCAACAGGACAATGCACGTCCGCATGTATCCCGTGCCACCCAACGTGCTCTAGAAGGTGTAAGTCAACTGCCCTGGCCAGCAAGATCTCCGGATCTGTCCCCCATTGAGCATGTTTGGGACTGGATGAAGCGTCGTCTCACGCGGTCTGCACGTCCAGCACGAACGCTGGTCCAACTGAGGCGCCAGGTGGAAATGGCATGGCAAGCCGTTCCACAGGACTACATCCAGCATCTCTACGATCGTCTCGATGGGAGAATAGCAGCCTGCATTGCTGCGAAAGGTGGATATACACTGTACTAGTGCCGACATTGTGCATGCTCTGTTGCCTGTGTCTATGTGCCTGTGGTTCTGTCAGTGTGATCATGTGATGTATCTGACCCCAGGAATGTGTCAATAAAGTTTCCCCTTCCTGGGACAATGAATTCACGGTGTTCTTATTTCAATTTCCAGGAGTGTATTTATACAAGTTAGGTAAGGGAATACTCATGAAAAAAAAGAGGCAGTACTTAAATTCTATAATACTGTAAGTAGACTTTTCTGCTCTGTAGGTACGCAGTATGTATTTTAACGACCAACAAAGTTTTGAGGCGGCAAAAATTAGACTTCAAAGACCTTTGGTGGGATATACCATAAGAAGATCGGAGAGGAGTTGCATGTCCCATGAATGCTAGAAAAGATTAAACAGTGTCTACTAAGTATGAATCGAAGCCAGAGACCAAGGGAAATCTGTGACTACATACCTAAGAGTAGAAGAAGGATACGACGGCCACGAAGAAGACGGTGCGATTAGCGTTAAGCTGCTTGCTTTAGGAACAGGCAAGGACGTCTCACCCAAATGATGATGATTACGATAAAAGAAATATAATTATAATATATTGTGGTTACCGACACAAGTTAAGCAAGCAGATACAGGCTAACGACATCAGCAGCTCATTGAAAACAGACACACACACACACACACACACACACACACACACACACACACACACGCACGCACACACACACCAACCATGTGCTTAAGGTTGTGTATAAGGTAGTTCTCATGTCCTTTTTATTTCTTTTATTTAGCGTAAGCCTTTACATGCAAACAGCGGTACAGACATGACAAATAGAAACTATACAAAATTATGAAAGAATTACCAATTTCCACATACAGTATAGACGTAAAACAAATTGTGTATCAACGTCACCATGTTGATTCCATTATGGCTCTGATGCAGATTCCTGCAGGAAGCCAGTCCATTTTCCCTTATTAAAGTGCAAAGGACATTCACTGTGAAGACGCTGGATGGACAGAATCCCTCCGCCACTGGCACAGTCCAGGTATGTTATTTTTCCCCATTTATGAAGCGAATCCGCGCACTTACCTTCAACAATGCGCATCCGGTTTAGTGCCGTCCACTGCTTTCGGTTTAATTCAGTTCCCGGAATGTTGAGGTCGTAGCTCCGGAACCATAGTTGTAGCAGTTCGTTTGCTTTTTTACATATTCCAGTAACGCGTTCATTGCGCTCCTGATTTTGTAACTGTCATTTTGAAGCTGTTCGGACAAACGTATCGACGGTTGTCGAGACTTTTAGACGTGTGCGGTTTAGTTGTGGGAGATCTTCATCGACTGGTGGCCGTGGATTTCCAACAGTTTTTTCTAAATTCGCTTAGGTCTCTTTTCTACCAATCTCCAGAGGTAAGAAGGTACACAATACCGGAAGTCAATATGTAAGTCTGGATTTGATGGTCAAAGAGATCAGTTTCATGGTGGTGTTGAATTGTGTATTAATAAGCTTCGAATGGCTACTATTGATTCACACCAGGGCACGGTTTTCGCCCACAGAAAATAGTAGAGCAAACGATGAGATGCAAAGAGTTTCAGCAGTTGCTCCCCAAGTCGTCCCACACAGTCTCTGAATTACGTTTTTTCGAGTTGATATCTTTGCTGCGGTATTCTCAAGATGTTTTCGGTACGTAAGGGTGCTGTCGGGTTATTATCGCTAGATACTTGGGATGTTTGTTATGATTCGGAGTAACATTTCAAAGCTGCACACATAACTCTTACATGTGCCTCATTATTATTAAAATGGAATGTCGACACCTCGATTTTAGATAGGTTGGGTTTAGGTAAGTCTACGTCTCCTGAGGTATACATGCCATACTGTAAGATCATTGTTGAGAACTTCTTCTGTGACAGCAAGAGATTCGTCTCTGGTGGCCAAGTTTACATTAACAACGTAACATAACTTTTTTTCCCTCTGTGGCAGAGAGATCGGCTATATACTAGTTGAACAGGAGGGGTGCCAAGACTGAGCCTCGTGGCAGTCCATTACTGATAATCATGGTGTTGCTCGTCGCTCCATCAAGTATGACGTGAAAACATCTATCACTGAATATAACCTGAATTACACGTGCCATTCCTTGACAGCGTATAGCTCTTAGCAGTTTTATGTATGAATCCCTCCCTTCAGAATGCGTCACATGCTGACGCGAATTCCAAGTTTTCAGGTTCTGCTGAAATCCGGCTCCTGATTACAGCAAGTGCGGCCTGGTCTGAGTCCTGCTTGTTCTGGTGAAAGGTGTTCTATGAGACACCTGTTATGTAAGAGGATCTCCTGGAAAATAATACATGCAAGTTAAAACCTATCATGTCCTGTTTCGCTCCAGTGAGTTGGTTGGTTTACAAAGTGCCGTTTAGCTACTACAAGGTCGAGGCCCAACGATGAGCACCGAAAATGTGGTAACACGCGTGATATCGAGCCCCTGAACACTAAAATGTGGTGAATGGGGAATTTTTAGCGGGGATATACGGAAAAATTTATTGATTTCTTGTCTGACGGGCGCCAGGCCTGACAATTAGTCAAACTAAATGTCACCTCCAGTGGATGTGTGCAAAACATCGCAGTGACTGGGAGGTGAACGCAGATACACTGGTCTGCTAAACTGAAGGACAAAAATACACTACTGGCCAAAATTGCTACACCACGAAGATGACGTGCTACAGACGCGAAATTTAACCGACAGGAAGAAGATGCTGTGATATGCAAATGATTAGCTTTTCAGAACATTCACACAAGGTTGGCGCCGGTAGCGACACCTACAACGTGCTGACATGAGAAAGATTCCAACCGATTTCTCATACACAAACAACAGTTGACCGGCGTTGCCTGGTGAAACGTTGTTGTGATGACTCGTGTAAGGAGGAGAAATGTGTACCATCACGTTTCCGACTTTGATAAAGGTCGGATTGTAGCCTATCACGATTGCGGTTTATCGTATCGCGACATTGCTGCTCGCGTTGGTCGAGATCAGGAGGGTAATACGGAACGCCGTGTTGGATCCCAACGGTCTCGTATCACTAGCACTCGAGATGACAGGCATCTTATCCGCATAGCTGTAACGGATCGTGCAGCCACGTCTCGATCCCTGAGTCAACAGATGGGGACGTTTGCAAGACAACAACCGTCTGCACGAACAGTTCGACGACGTTTGCAGCAGCATGGACTATCAGCTCGGAGACCATGGCTGCGGCTGCGGTTACCCTTGACGCTGCATCACCGACAGGAGCGGCTGCCAAGGTGTACTCAACGACGAACCTGGGTGCACGAATGGCAAAACGTCATTTTTTCGGATGAATCTAGGTTCTGTTTACAGCATCATGATGGTCGCATCCATGTTTGGCGACATCGCGGTGAACGCACATTGGAAGCGTGTATTCGTCATCGCCATACTGGCGTATCACCCGGTGTGATGGTATGGGGTGGCATTGGTTACACGTCTCGGTCACCTCTTGTTCGCATTGACGGAACTTTGAACAGTGGACGTTGCATTTCAGATGTGTTACGACCCGTGGCTCTACCCTTCATTCGATCCCTGCGAAACCCTACATTTCAGCAGGATAATGCACGACCGCATGTTGCAGGTCCTGTACGGGCCTTTCTGGATACAGAAAATGTTCGACTGCTGCCCTGGCCAGCACATTCATTTGTCGAATGAATATCCGTTTATCATCTGCATTTCTTCTTGGTGTAGCAATTTTAATGGCCAGTAGTGTAACTTTCGCATAATGTGGCAGTGCCAAGTGATATAGCTCGATGAAACTTGGACTATACAGTGAAAGAGCTGCCACAGTATAGTACAAAAGGAAACGGAAAGATATCCACAATGAGACGAACAGAAATGACACTTCAATTAAAAGAAAATAGTTACACTGAGGTCGCCGCGTTTTATGGTGGTCCTCTGTACATTACAAGTAGTGGAACCTGGTTATTAATAGTGTGTATGAGCACCACGAACGGCAACGTATGCTGGGCGACGTCCTGCCATGCTCGCCCGAGGTTGGAGGGGAGTTCTTGTGGTCGGCTCTTCCATCTGCCAGGAGAACTCCGTGGTCTATTTGCGATGACTTTTTCGTGAGATTACAAATAGTTTTGGTTCTACATTATTCTACTTCCTCTCGCATCTATAAAAACTAAGCAGCGTTTGCAGAACGAAACACACCTCTACTGTCATACACTTCCGCTACATCATCTCATAATGGAATCCACAGATTAAATTTTCGTGATTCTTCGTTACAATCAGATGTTCCAGAGAAGTCAGCGTTATGCGTTATACTACAACGAAGTTTAATATAATTATTTTTTAAATACTTGCAGAATTCGCTCAAGTAGATCTTTCATCAATTCTTTGCATTTGACGACAAAATCTTTACAGTCTTTTCCACGCAAAACTAGTTTTGCACAGTTGGAACACTATTTGTCAAGCAAGCCACCGGCGTGGAACAGTTTTCAAGTTTTCAGTCGTTTTGTCGAAAGTTTGTCTACCTTTGACGACTCTGATACTATTTCAGCATCGTCTGCTTCACCTAATACGTCCGTTACAGCACAGTGCTGTTGTTGCATAAGATAACTGACTTTCATCAAGCACGTGAGGTGTCTCAACATTTCCTACATTCGTAACAGTATTTTGTTCGTTTCGTTAGGAAATCTGTCTTTTCCAGTCTTTAATTTTAGTTTATGTCTGTCACACTTGTGAACTCTTTTCGGAGTTCACCATGCTTTTGTTTAAATGTATCAATAACTCTGTATGAACATTATCTACTGCTTCAACTTTTGTGGTCCTGTCTTCCTCAGTTGCGTGTAATATTACCCCATGTTGACAATTTTTACTTGTGGACCGCCTAACTGCAACTGAATGAAACACACTAAAGATGCCCTGCAGAGAATAAAGGCGAAGCGCGTGTCGCACGAAAATTACGTCTCATTCAGTTGTTGTTCGAAGGTCCAAAAGTAAAATTTATCAGTATAACTTAATATTATCTATTGCATTCGATAATTTATTGTAATCGCCCTTCATTTCCTTTCATATTTCCAGACGAAATTTTTTAGTTTCTTATTGAATATTATCAATTTTTTTACTCATTTCTTGATTAGAAGTTTCAGTTTCTTGACAACATTTTTCAATTTCCCGACGAGATCTTTTAATTTGACTTCCGTTTTCAGTATCTGCAATATTAAATCATTACTAACAATACTAGTTTCCCTACTAACAATACTAGTTTTCATTTCACGACTATCTGCCGGTGTTAATCTACGTATTTTGCTACGTGGTCGCCCGTGGTTCACACCTATCAGACTGCGGCTAACTCTTCGTTTGGTGCGCACGCTACCGCGCATTCTTGGTGTCAGCGATATTAATTTCAAACATGTAAGGGTACTTTTCCCTTACAAAAGAAGAGTGGACACTTGTAAGAACAACAATCACGGATGTTGGAAAGACAAACGTAGGAACTAGGAAGATAACTGCAAAGAAACTTCAGATAACAGTTGAAATCTTTCAATTGATCGACGAAAGAAGGAAGTTCAAAAATGTTCGCGATAAAACCGAACTGCAGCAATATAAATCACTCAGGAATGAAATAAATAGGTAGTACAGGGATGCCAAGGCGCAATATGTACTTGAAAGATGTGAAGAAACCCAAAAAGTAATGCTCGTCGGAAGGGTTGACTCAGCGCAAAACAGCGCTCGGGCAAGTTACAAGCAAGGGCGGCAACATTAAAAGCTAAACCCAGAGGTGGAAAGAGTACACTGCAGGCCTCTACGAGGGGGAAGAATTGTCCGATGACGTGAAAGAAGAAAGAATTGGTGTCGATAAGGAAGAGACAGAGGATTCAGTATTAGTGTCTGAATTTAAAGGAGCTTTGGAAAACCTGGGACTAAATATTGTAGAAGGGACTGATAACATGCCATTGCTATTGCTAAAATGATTCAGCGAAGTAGCAACGAAACGACGTCGCTCGTGTGTACTGTCTATGAAGCTGACGACATAGCATCAGACATCTGGTGTCATTATTCAGTCCGATGGTAGCAAGAGCAGGTAAGTGCGAGAAGCATCGCATGATCGTATTAATAACTCAAGAATTCTAGTTGCTCACAAGAATAGCATACAAAAAATTGAAAAGGAAACCTAAGGAACTCTTATATGACGATCAGTTTGGATTTGTTAGCTACACCAGGCAGAAGACGTTCTTTGTTGGTGCCGCACATTTTAGTGATTCTAACCGAGATACGCTGCAGTCTTCTTCTTCTGCCCCTACTGTAGAAATGTGCACAGGAACAGCTGAGCGAAAAATGCGTTGCGACTTTGCAGCCGGCCGATGTGGCCGAGCGGTTTTAGGCGCTTCAGTCTGGAACCGCGCGACTGCTACGGTCACAAGTTCGAATCCTGCCTCGGTCATTAAGTAGTTCTAAGTTCTAGGGGACTGATGACCTCAAATGTTATATCCCATAGTGCTAAGAGCCATTCGAGCCTTTTTTGCGACTTTGTAACTTTCCTTTGTGTGACACCGCTTGTACAAGATTCGTGTGCTGATTTGAAATAGTAGCTTCGTATATTTTACTGTTCGTGTTGCTTCTGCATAATCTTTCGTTTATCGTATCAGTACCCGTCTGTGTTCTAAAGTATTGTGAAATATAGAACATTCCCGAATGCCGCGATAAACTCGTACCGCTGTCGTCAATTGTAAGCTTAAATTTATTTGTCCTCTTCTAAAATTTTTGGGAACAGTAGACCTAGCCTCGTTCAAAACCATCTTCTGTAATTTCATTGTATAATTACGTGAGAAATAGGTTATTTCTGAGAATTTTCGGACGCATACAAAACTGTATTTTCTTAAGTTATCGATACGAGTGTTTTGGATGCATTACTTATTTCATAGAAAATTGGTGTTTGTCGTTCACAGTTACTGCCAAAGAGTAGATCGCCCTCGAATTTCATTGCATATCAACGCAAATAAACCTGCAGTTTTGAGATTTTACGGAAGTAATCATCACTCTGTGCATAATCTGATTTTTAGAACTAATTGTTTGTGATTTAGTTACTGAAGCAGATATTCCAACTAATATATTGTGTTACACCTGGTTTTCCCTTAAAGAGGAGTATATAATATATGCATTTATCGTAGATTAACTATATTTCCGAGTTTGTTAATAACTATAATTACCCTAAAAAATTTTAGGAAATTAGTAATTTTTACCACAGGCTTATCTATTGCCTTAATAGAAATCTCGTTTTGGGTATTTTCTTAAATTCTTATAAGGAATTAGCGACTTCGTATCTCAAGAGGTTAAAAGACAATTTAAAGCTACTTGTCCACTGCCCTGTAATACATCGCACCAGCTAAAATGCAGTCTCACTGCATGCTGTGGAATTACCCCAATTTAATCCTCGTACCACTGGAAAGATGAACGAAGTAAGTATTAGTATCAATGATGTAGAGAAACAGCTGACATCGTTCAAATCGAACAAAGCTTCATTGCCCGATGGAATCCCCGTCAGATTCAGGTCTGAATTTGCACCTGAGTGAGACCCTCTTCTAACTATAATTTATCGCGGATCGTTCCAACAAAAAAACCGTGTCCACTTCTTTATCACACCCATCTACAAGAAGGGTAGTAGAAGTGATCCACAAAACTACCGTCCAATATACATGACATTCATTTTTTGTAGAATCTCAGAACATATTCTGATGTCAAACATATAAAGTATCTCGAAGAGAATGACCTCCTCCATTCCACCCATCATGGATTTCAAAAACATCGATTATGGAAACCCAAATCGCTACTATATCTCAATGATATACTGAAAGCTTTGGATCGAGACAGTCAGGTAGACGCAGTAATTCTTGATTTCAAAAACGGCTCTGAGCACTATGGGACTCAACTTCTGAGGTCATCAGTCCCCTAGAACTTAGAACTACTTAAACCTAACTAACCTAAGGACATCACACACATCCATGCCCGAGACAAGATTCGAACCTCCGACCCGGAGCGGTCCAGACTGTAGCCCCTAGAACCGCTCGGCCACACCGGCCGGCTCTTGATTTCCGAGTACCACACCTTTGGTTATTGTCGAAAGTACAGGGAAATTTGTGATGGATTGAGGACTTTTTGGTAGGAAGGACGCAGCATGTTATATATCATGGAGAATCATTATCAGATGAACACATAACTTCGGGTGTGTCCCAGGGAAGTGTACTGCGACTCTTGCTGTTCATGACGTATGTTAATGACCTTGCAGACAATATTAATAGGAAAATCAGGCTTTTTGCAGATGATGCAGTTATCTCCAATGAAGTACCGTCTAAAAGAAGTTGCATAAATATTCAGTCAGATCTTGATAAGATTTTGAAGTGGTGCCAAGATTGGCAACTTGCTTTAAATGTTCAGAAATGTAAAATTGTGCACTTCACAAAACGAAAAGAACGTAGTATCCTATGACTGTAGTATAAGTGGGTCACAGCTCGAATCGGCCAACACATACAAACACCTGGGTGTAACACTTTGTAGTGATGTGGAATGGAATGATCACATATGATCAGTCGTGGGTAAAGCAGGTGGTAGACTTCACTTTATTGGTAGAATACTGGGAAAATACAGTCAGTCTACAACGGAGATTGCTCACAAATCACTCGCGCAACCGGTTCTAGGACATTCCTCATGTGTGTGTGACCCGTACCAAGTAGGACTAACGGGGGGTGTTGAACGCATACAGACAAGGACTGCATGGATGGTCACAGGTTTGTGCCATCCATGGAGACTATCACAGAGATACTGAAGGTACTGAAATGGAACTCTCTTGAAGATACGCGTAAAGAATCCCGAGAAAGTCTGTTAACAAAGTTTCAAGAACCAGATTTATATGATGAGTCTAGAAATATTCTACAACCCCCTACGTGTCGCTCACACAGTGATCAAGAGGATAAGATTAGAAGAATTACAGCACGCACAGAGGAATTCTTGTCACATTCCATACGTGAATGAAACGGAAAGGACCCCTCACAACTGTCAGAATGGGACTTACCATGCTCTTCTCCGTGCTCTGCAGAGTATAGATGTGGATGTAGATGTAGATGTAAAGGCGCCAGTGAGGCAATTCGGATATTGCGCTTGATAAAGGAAGAAAGAATGAAGAAAAATTAAGTCACTTTCAGAGTATATGTCGACGACCTGGAAAAAGAGTGTTCGAAAATGTGAAAAGGTTTAAGCTGTTCGAAACGGAAAGATGAGTACTATTCAACGCGTGTAAGAACAAAGAGGAAAACAGTAACATTGGAGGACGAAGAATAAAGTGCTCGGATTAAGAAGGGTGTAAGACAGGGATGCAGTCTTTCGCCAGTATTTTTCATTCTACACGTGGAAGAAGCAACGACAGAAATGAAAGAAACGTTGGAGAGTGGCGTTAAATTCAGGGTGAAAGGGTATTAATGATAAAATTCGGTGATAACAGTCCTATCCCCAGTGAAATTGAAGCAGAATTACATGATCTCTGTTGAACGAAATGAACAGTCTGATCAGTACAGAATATAGGTTGAGGGCAAACTGGAGAAAGACGAAGGTAAGGAGAAGCAGCAGAAATGGGAACAGCGAGAAAGTTAACGTGAAAATTGGGATTCACAAAAAAAAGAAGACGAAGTTAAGGAATTCTACTATCTAGGCAGCAAAATAACCCATGACGTTAGGAACAAGGAGGATATTAAAACAGTCTAGCACTGGCGGAAAGGGCATTCCTGACGAAAGGATGTCTACTAGTATCAAACAAAGGCCCTGATTTCAAGAAGAAATTTCTGATAATATACATCTGGAGCACGGCATTGTATGGTAGTGAAACATGGACTGTGGGAAAACCGGAACAGAATAGAATCGAAGCATTTGAGATGTGGTGCTACAGACGAATTTTGAAAATTAGGTGGACTGCTAAGATAAGGAATGAGGAGGTTCTCGCTAGAATCGGCGAAGAAAGAAATATGTGGAAAGCACTGCCAAGAAGAAGGGACAAAATAATAGGACATCTGATAAGACGTCAGGAAACAACTTCCATGGTACTAGAGGCAGGTGTGAAGGGTAAAAACTGTAGAGGAAGAAACAGACTGGAAAATAATCAACAAAATTAGTAAGGATATAGGGTTCTAGTATGAAAGTGTTAGTCTGAGATGAAGACGTTGGCACAAGAGAGCGGTTCGTGTCCGGAAGCATCAAACCAGTCAGGAGACTGGTGACAAAGAAAAGTTGTGTTAATAAATAAATGACGATGTTTGGTTGATCGAAACTACTAGTGCTTAAGGGTTTATTTCATCAGCATCTCTTGGTGGTTGTAAGATATGACTTCCTTCAAATAATTTTCGTCCATTTGTGACGTTTAGTCAACAATAGAGGCATATTCCTCAATTATTGAAGCATATGGGTTATCACTCCGGCGTAAGACGACAAATGCTCAAATGCTCTTCGCTGGTATGCTGTGTTCATCATAGGAATAAACCTGATGTAAACATTACACCACGTATTCTTTCGCGTCTGCTGGAATCTCACTGGATTTCGTTTCACGTGGAGCGGAAGCGAAGAGACGGTACATTAACAGGGATACGTTTTATGCTGGGCGTTACGCGCACATGGAGTGAGCGATAATACGGGACAACAGCTTCACTGGTGCATTTAACTCGGACAGCACTTCAAATGGTTCAAATGGCTCTGAGCACTATGGGACTTAACATCTATGGTCATCAGTCCCTTAGAACTACTTAAACCTAACTAACCTAAGGACATCACACAACACCCAGTCATCACGAGGCAGAGAAAATCCCTGACCCAGCCGGGAATCGAACCCGGAAACCCGGGCGCGGGAAGCGAGAACGCTACCGCACGACCACGAGCTGCGGACTCGGACAGCACTGGTCAGTGACATGGTCCAACGAACCTGCAGTGATATGAGCTGTTGCAATTAAAACATGAAAGAAGCGAACTGACAAACGCTATAGCTTCGAATGTCATTTAATTTTGAAACAGAATGAAGTAACTTAAGTAACTTACGAGGGTTATTCGGAAAGTAAGGAACGATCGGTCGCGAAATGGAAACCACAGTAAAAATGAAGACAACATTCTGGCGCAGACAACGAGCTGTAGCCAGCGTAGAGAATTGGCGGAAAGCACTGGCGGCTGCCTTCTATAATGAGGGTATTGGAAAGTTGGTACAACGCTACGACAAACGTCTAAGTCGGATCGGCGACTGTGGAGTTAAGTAGCTGGAAGTTGTAGCTAACTGTTGCAAATAAAACAGGTTTGATTTTCACTGTGGCTTCCATTTCGCGACCTATCGTTCCTTGCTTTCCGAATAGCCCTCGTACAACAAAATTCCGCAATACCGTACGCTTCTTAAGTGGCGAGAAAAATCATTAACATGTTCTCTCGTTCTTAGCAGGCCTAGTACCGTCACTAAAAATAAGAATGATGAAAATGGCTAACTTGTTAAGTTTTTTACGTGACTCATAATCGTGATTTAGAGATTTAACCGTATAGTTAAACATTGAAGCAACTGAAGATATTACTTATAGTCAGTCGTCTGGTAATTCTGAACTGCCACGCGGAGTGCCCGCGTGGTTAGAGTCGCGCTGTACGGATTGCGCGGCTCCTCCTGCAGGAGGTTCGAGTCCCCCTCGGGCATGGGTGTGCGTGTTGTTCTTAGCATAAGTTAGGTTAAGTTAGTTTAAGTAGTGTGTAAGTCTAGGGACCGACGACCTCAGCAGTTAGGTCCCTCAGAAATTTACTCACATTTGAACATTTCAATTCTGAACTCCTTCCATATCCGAATCCGGAAAAACATTTCGTTACCGGAACTGTCATCTGCAACAACAAGTCGATCAACAACAGAAGCCATCGAAGTGCCACGCGTTCTCCCCTTCTTTTACGGTGTGCCGTTCTGTATTCCGCCAGCGTTCGGCAGTAACTTTCGACAAACTTTCGTGCACTGCTTCCGGTACGTCTGGTAGCTTAAATATCTTGCTGTTTCTCGCTACAAATCCCTTGACTTGGATGCATATCAGTTCTATTGGGTACAGACTGTAATGATGCGGTAGCAACAGTAAAAATGCAGCATTTGTACGGTGCACTCGAAGCAGTGAAAATTATTGTTTTCCGTGTTTCTACGAGGCTTATCACTCTGGCTCGTATAAGAGTACATCTGTGGTATAAAACACAGGACACAGTTTAAACAAAGAATATATGACTTTTCACTTTTATCCCAAAAATTTAATTTGTAATGATTTCTTAATTTAAACGATCTTGGATAATTAAGATTTTATATTTGCAATGAAAACTCAAGTTTTATGTGCAGTATGTAGGGGAAGGCGGGTCAAGACGGGGAGGTGGGGTAAGACGGGGAAGGGCTGTAAGCTACAGTTAGAGTGCTGCTATCTGTGGATAGCTACGTCAGCATCATCAATACACAGGTCCCAGTGTGTTGGCATTGCTGAACCTTAGTTTCGCGGCGGTTTCTGTGAGCTTTGCAAGGTACGTACAATTGTTATACTGATTTGCAATGTTTTACACCTTTCGAGGTCCTAAAACATGTGTTTCGTGAACATTTGTCCAGACTGTATATATAGCACTGAATACTACGTCTTATTAACAGTAAACTGCTGTGTCAGTAGTCAATGTTCACTAAATAGTCTTCATGTAGGCGTAACATAACCTGACAGCATGGTAGGGGGCAAGACGGGGTGGGGCAAGATGGGGAGCTTCCCCGTCTTGCCCCTACTATTTGTCCAACCATTACGTTCTTATCGTCTCATGTGTTTACCTCGCTGCGGGTTTTGAACACGTACATTATACTTCGAAGTTTATTCGGCAAAGCCTTCATTCATTCAGCTACAATGTCCACAGCAATGAACGGGTTTCGGAACACTGGCATTTGGCCTGTAAACAGAAATGTGTTTCAGGAAAGTGATTACCTTCCCTGTTCAACTACAGATATTCATCAAGCTCACACATCTGAAGTTACAGAAACGGAAAACCAAATACCAGAGATGTTGTCAAGACGTAAAACACCTGAACAATTAACAACTGCCGGCCGGAGTGGCTGTGCGGTTCTGGGCGCTGCAGTCTGGAGCCGAGCGACCGCTCCGGTCGCAGGTTCGAATCCTGCCTCGGGAATGGATGTGTGTGATGTCCTTAGGTTAGTTAGGTTTAAGTAGTTCTATGTTCTAGGCGACTGATGACCTCAAAAGTTAAGTCGCATAGTGCTCAGAGCCATTTGAATTAACAACTGACGATCAAGCCTCTGTTTCGTCTAACTTTCAGGTTACCAGCCCTGAAATGGTGTTAGCTATTCCAAAGGTGGATAGAAACACCAAAACGAAACCATCTAACAGGCATGGAAAACTCACTGTTTTAACCGAATCTCCTTATAGGAGTGAACTATCTGAAGAAATTAAACGAAAAGGAGTCCCCAAACGTGCTGCACGTATCTTCTCAAAGACGTTTAATAAACCTGGAATACCACCAAAAGGACACAATGACAACGAAAAAGTGACGAACGTTACTGACGTCTTAACCACCCCTTCATGCTCAAGGGATAATAAACTGAGGTCGAATGACAACGAGGAAGAGAGTGAAGAATGTTTATACTGCTATGACTTCTCTGAAGGAGGCTGGATACGTTGTATCAGCTGCGGACGCTGGGCCCACGACACTTGAGCAGGGATAGAAAGTGATGATGACGAGGCTGTCCACACTTGTGTACTATGTGAGAGTAAGAGGCCTAAATAAAACGTAATACCTGATTCTACAATTCCCAGTACCATGTTTCGAAACCTTATAGTCACATAATATCGTTATTCCAGTCCTTATTTAAGCTTTAGAGATGAATTCATGCTAGTTCCCCATCTTACCCCGCATATGGGGCAAGACGGGGAATTGGTAGTTTATGTTTCAAATCGAGATATTTCTAACTAAATGTAACAAGTTTGCAGGTTTCTTTGCATGCTATTGTAATTCAATGGTTAAGTAAACAAATGATAATCAAACCTACTTGAATTTCTTTATTTTTGACCCTTTTGTAATGGTTTAAAGCTAGCTTCCCCATCTTGCCCCGCCTTCCCCTAATTAAAAACAAAGTGACGCATTCTTTATGAAAATTATGATTAGATATGTTTTAATTAGCCTATATGTGATGAATTTTATACTTAAAAGATATAAGTATCCCAAATTGATTACCGAGTGAAGAGGCGCAGTGATCAGCATACTGGACTCGTATTCGGGAGGACGGCGGTTCAAACTCGCGTCCAGCCATCCTGGTTTAGGTTTTCGTGATTTCCCTAAACGGCTTCAGGCAAATGCCGGGATGGTTCCTTTGAAAGGGCACGGCCGACGTCCTTCCCGATCGTTCCCTAACCCTATGGGATCGATGGCCTCGCTGTTTGATGCCCTCCCCCAAATCAGCCATCCAACCAAATTGAACGGAAACAAAGAAGACGAAAGCTAGATTAGAATCAGTGTCCCGTGCACTTTCTAGAACACCTATCTACGACGCTACCGATCCGCTCAACGAAGAACGCTCGAACTTTAGTAAATAAATTTCTCAGAAACCTTCAAATCCGATTTTTTTCCTGAAAACTTGTGAAAAACATTGAGAACGCTTTCTAACGGGGTCTACTAACCGTGTTCCAAGCGCAGGAAGCAACGCCAACCATTTTCAGATTAGGTATTAATAGTGTGACAATAGGAGCATGCGGGTACAGAGACTGCAACTATACACCATTTTTGAAATAAAAACTACATAGCTCAAGTATATTTAAAGAAAACGTTGATAGCTGAAACTTCCTCGCAGATTCAAACTGAGTGCCGGACCGACACTCGAACTCGGGATCTTTGCCTTTCGCGGGCAAGTGCTCTACCAACTTTCTTTTTTCTTCATTTTGTTCGTTGTTGATCGTTGGTTTGGTCGTTGCGGACGTCACATGGCATCCGTTCAAGTTCGTTGTTGATCCTTTCACTCAGTTTTTTATTACAGAGGCCAACCAGCTCTCTGACCGAACACACTGATCTACCGTGCCGGCATAATGAGCGTATGGCACCAACTGAGCTACCCAAGCACGAGTCACGCCCCGTCCTCACAGCTTTACTTCTGCCAGTACCTCGCATCCTACCTTCCAAACTTTACAGAAGCTCTCCTGCTAACGTTGATAGCTGTTAATATATTAGAATGTATTAAAGTTTCTTTTACCGTAACGTGGTGACAAGGTATGTAATACATAAGTAGAACCATACTCCCAAGAGCATTAACGACACCTGTGTACGTGTGTAACAGCTGCTGACCAGCCAACGAGTTTGTGTTTGTTTGCATCAGGTTTACTCTTATGACGAACAAAGTATAATGACATGTAAATTGAGGGTGCAAAGGGGGGGGGGGCGGAGGAAATGGACGGGAACGGATTAGTGATGTCTGCTGCACTGGGACTTTGCGAGGAATCAGCGGCGACGCGTGAGAATGTGTGCAGGACTAGGATTCGAACTGGGATCTCCCGCTTACTAGGCAGGTGCGTCAGCCACTGCGTCATCCGGGACACAGTGTTGATTGCAAATAGCGCGGAAGATCACGGTACGCCTCATGGCCGGTCCACATTCCCACCGAGCGCCACCTAGCTAATACATAAGCAGAACCCTACTCCCAAGAGTCCCAGCCCCTGTCCATTTCCTCCATGCTCGCTACTTACAACGGAAACTCCTCATCGCACCCCTCAGATTTTGTGGTAAGATGGCCCAGTGAATAGCCCGTCAAAAACTGAACACAGATGAAGCATGAAAACAGGAAGAAAGTGCCAGAATGAGATTTTCACTCTGCAGCGGAGTGTGCGCTGATATGAAACTTCCTGGCAGATTAAAACTGTGTGCCCGACCGAGACTCGAACTCGGGAGTTCGAGTCTCGGTCGGGCACACTCCGCTGCAGAGTGAAAATCTCATTCTGGAAACATCCCCCAGGCTGTGGCTAAGCCATGTCTCCGCAATATCCTTTCTTTCAGGAGTGCTAGTTCTGCAAGGTTCGCAGGAGAACTTCTGTAAAGTTTGGAAGGTAGGAGACGAGGTACTGGCAGAAGTAAAGCTGTGAGTACCGGGCGTGAGTCGTGCTTCGGTAGCTCAGTTGGCAGCCGGCACGGTAGCTTAGCGTGTTCGGTCAGAGGGCTGCGTGCTCTCTGTAATAAAAAAAACTGAGTCAAAGAATCAACGATGAACTTGAACGGATGTCCTGTGACGTCCGCCCAGACTAAACGCAACGAACAACATCGAATAAAATGAAATTTAAAAAAAAAAAAAAAAAAAAAAAATGTTGGTAGAGCACTTGCCCGCGAAAGGCAAAGGTCCCGAGTTCGAGTCTCGGTCGGGCACACAGTTTTAATCTGCCAGGAAGTTTCAGGAAGAAAGTGTACTGAACTGTGAAGAAAAAGCAAAATAGAAACAGTGAAATGTCGATAGATAAGGAGTGCCATATAGAGCAGCCTATGACAATAACAGCGTCGTGAGTAAGTGGTCACGCAATACTGAGCTGCCATACAGGCGAGCTGGGTTCGAATCTCGCTCATATTTGATTTTTTTTGTCTTACAACTTTATGAACCGTCTGTCGGGTCATTGAAATGTTTGCTCTCTTTGCAGTTGTCATACTATACACTGCTTATAGAATATAAGTCATGTGGTAAGAATAAGTTACCGTCGCAATTAAATGTGGTGAATACTAAGAGGAGGCCAGATACCACACAGACGTCTCACAGAAATGAAAATAACAAACAGAGAGGTGTGAACAATATTAGAACAAAGGAATTCAAGAGTCAAAATTTCGAAAGCGGAACGCAGCTTAAAAAGCGTTAGAAACAAGTGTTTTGACAGAGTATAGACAAACAGTGTGATTGTGAAACTATTGCGTTCATTTGTTTCAGCTGATGTGACAAACTATTATGTTCTCATCATTCGTTGGGAGTGATGACATTCACATTCATACGAAGACCTATATGTGCAAGGAGGCATATGTTACTCACGTGGCGTACGAATTAGGTGCGTCGATAAGAGATTCCTGTCATGTGACACACGTACTGTCACTAACGCAGTGTATGACACACCTGACGTGTTTTCCGGTGGAGGATTCGTTTGACTTGTCGCCTTGTCATCAAACGTTTGCGGTTGCCATTTGAATGCCACTTCCTTTCGGCTGCTAATAGAGTAGCTTTGCAGAATCAACTGTCATTTAGATGCCTACCTTACGCCTATCTGTTGCAAACGGACGTTACATCACGATACTGATACAAATTTGAATAAAGCGAACACCGGGGAAAAAATATACCAACAACTACAGAGTAATCACGAACAAAATCCTCTCTAAAGCACTTCTAAACAAATAGAACCACCGGCGAATCCACTACTTGGTGAATATCAGGCCGGATTCAGAAAAGGGTGATCACGTGAGGAACAGATCTGGAGCCTAAAGACGATACTACAAATGAGAAAAAGCAGGAATACAGTAATTACATTCATCGTTTACAGGAAAGCTAATGACTCAATAGCCCGCGAAACCCTCTTTAAAACCATGGAAGAATTCGGAAGGACCCGGAAAACGATGGAACAAACACTTAGAAGAACGACTTCCAAAGTGAAATTCATGGGTGAGATATCGGAACCTTTTAAATTTAGAACGGGAATACGGCAGAGAGACGGACTATTCATGATTCTTTTCAATATTTTTCTAGGAAAGATCATCAGAGAATGGGAGCCTCATGTAAAAGGTGTCCAAATTGGTATCAGAAAAGAAAACCGCACTAAAGGAAAATGCCTTGCCTTCGCGGACGAAAAACTGCATGAAATTGCAGAGAAAACTGGATTGGAATGAAATAACCCAGTATATGGAAAGACGGGCAGAAAATACGTCCTCTGCTAACCGCGAAACACGGTAACATCACACAAGTCAGCAACCTTAAATATCTTGGCGAATCTGTACATTCATCAGGACTAAACAGAATCGCCAGTGAACAAAGGATCAGCAAGCTGCAAGAGGCATAAAAATTAACATGGGCCTACTACAACAAGAAATGCATTTCGACAGACGCAAAATTGAGACATTGCAAAGCTTGTTCCAGAAGCAACATACGCAGCTGAAACAATGGTAATTGGCGGTCACTCCAAAAATAGGGAAATAGAAAAAAAAGGAACGAAAAATTCTTAGGAAGATTTACGGAGCAATCAACAAAAACGGCATTTGGATGAAGAGACCTCAGAAGAAACTCTCTCAATAGACCAACACAATAACCGAAGAAATCAGGAAGCGCCGACGAAAATTCTACACATACATCTACAGGATGGACAACATCAGAATAGCAAAGAAACTACTCGATATCATAACTGTGGGATCTTGACCGCTCGTCACTTATAGGGTGCCTAAAGGATGTTGCGTTCTCGGAATGCTATACAACAATTCAAACAAATAACATTAGTAGTTTTATTTCTATAGAGCAATTTCTATAGACCAATTTCTATAGACCAAATGTCGCTAGCGAGGCGACAGTAAAGTTTTTGCTATACACAAAGTCTAGACAAGTAATTGATAAGGATCACAGCTAGTTCTTGTAGCACGCTCCGCAAATGCGTTCCACTAATGCCAGTACTTCGAGGCGATCTGAGCCTCGGGGCTAGCACCTTCTTCCAGGTGTCGCTCTTGGCGCGGCGCGGTCCAATTCCGCGCACCATTGGCCGACGTATCCTCACCGCCTTCTCTGGTCTTACGTTCCGCATCTTCGTTCCGGCGCTTGTGGTTACGACAGAACAGTAACAAAGAGTCAATGCAGCACGGAGTGGCTAAAGGAGGTCCAGAGGGACATGTAACAGATCAACATAGAAAATCTCGAAGACAGCAACGAGTGCCGGAGTAAAATCGTGAATGTGAAGTTCGAGCAAAGAACAACGCAACAACCAGGTAAAAAGTGGACAGACGACCGGAAGAGAGAACATTCTGAGAGGATAAAGCGCTTCTGGAAGAGGAAGAGGGAAAACATCCAATAATAAAATTGTGAATTCAAGTTCAATCGCTCTTTTAAAGGGGAATAATCGATTAAATAAATAAATATAGCACGAGGGAGGTTTGAACACGGGTCGTCCGCCTGGCAGTCCAACACCATGATTTTCTTTTTTTGTTGGCCACGAGGCCCCATTCGGGAGAGTTCGGCCGCCATATTGCAAGTCTTTTTTTTTTTTTTTAACCAGGTATCGTACCACATAGACTACATTTAGCAAACAAAAACAAATACACCTCGAGCCCGTATCGAACCCCCCCCCCTTTTTTTTCCCTCAAAATGTAACATATTCTGTCATCTTCCTTTTTTAAATTTTTTTGGGTGCAATAATCTTTATTGAACAAACTAACAGTACAATGCAACAGTTCTTCAAGGTACCATTTAAACATATGCAAATGATTGTTAGTTAAACAAAAATATTAGAAAAACATTAAATACAACAAAATATAACATATTCTGTCTTCTTCCCTTTTTTTTGTCGATGTATGAGAACGTGGATAAGGGTGTTGCATCATGTGATGCGTAGGCATGGCACACCCCAACTTTGAAGGGGGTCAAGGAATACGCTGCGGAGATAAGCGGCAAAAGTTTGTCGGTAAGATGGTTTGCGGGTGAGGGTGCTATGCGCGGCTACAACTTTGTACGGGGAGGACGGGTGACTGGAAGATCGGTTCAAAATGGTTCAAATGGCTCTGAGCACTATGGGACTTAAATTCTGAGGTCATCAGTCCCCTAGAACTTGGTATTCTAAAGCCTGTCCTCGAAACCAGATGAGTGTATGGTGCTTAGCAAGAGGGTAGTGAAATGTCTGGGGGAACAACAAGAAATCGGGGCACGGAGGTAAAAGCCCACGATTCGTTGGATGAAGAGCCATACGTTTCGTTTGAGGGGGCACGTAAAACGGTGCTCGTCGGTGTCTTCGAGGTGACAGTCAGGGCAGAATAGGGAGGTGGCCTGTCCTATGCAATAAAGTCGACTATTAGTCGGAATTTGCCATAGACTAAAACATACCAGAGTGCAGACACAGACGACGGTAGAAAGGGTGCATGCACACACCCCCAAACCGTTCGCCAGTTAATGTCAGGGTGCTGTAGCACCATGGGGTCGCAAGGGTGGGACAGCATAAGCAAACGATAGTAATTTTTTGTACGGGGAGGACGGGTGACTGGAAGATCGGTTCAAAATGGTTCAAATGGGTCTGAGCACTATGGGACTTAAATTCTGAGGTCATCAGTCCCCTAGAACTTAGAACTACTTAAACCTAACTAACCTAAGGACATCACACACACCCATGCCCGAGGCAGGATTCGAATCTGCGACCGTAGCGGTCGCTGGGTTCCAGACTGTAGCGCCTAGAACCGCTCGACCACCCCGGCCGGCCACTGGAAGATCGACCCGAACGTAGCTGAGTTCTATGAAACAACTGGCGACGTGGTACAATAATGGAGAAATAGTTGCCACATTGATCGGTGGATCGAGAGAAGCTGGTCGGAGGATATCTAAGAGACTGCGCGTTAAGGACGAGACCGGTCCCCGCCATTGCTGCAACATATTATGGACAAAGAGTGCAAAAGATCGTGTCCGCACGTTGACGGATCCGGGGCCACCTTTTGCAGGAGGCAGTGTTAGAGTGTTGTAGCGGACTTTGAAAAGTGCCCCTACTCACACGAAATATCGAAAGGCTGATTGGATGCGGCGGCCAAGGAATAACGGCATTGGGAGGATCTGGACGATCTGTACCAGTTTAGGGGCGACATACATGGTGACATAGGACACACATTGGAGTTGGTTTAAGTTACGATGCACTTGACCGCGGACACGGTGCCGAATCGACTGCAAAAGCCTCCGGTAAGCGAGGGCCACTGTGCGGTGTGTGGAGATCGTAAATTCGATACCCAAGTAACGAAGGGTGGTACTGACTGGGAGTGGGGTCGACACCATAGCCGGGAGGCCGCGCCCAATGTGCATCATAGTCGATTTACGGACATTGAGAATGCTGCCACAAAGACGCCCATACTGGTGGAGCCATTGGATGGAGTCATTGATTTCTGTGCAGGAAAAGGTGAGAAAGAGGAGGTCGTCCGCATATCCGCATAAGCCCTGCAGTGAAAGGTGCAGTCACGTAAAGTGAGACCCTGCAGTCTAGAGGTGACAACCAGGACGCCGTCTCTGTTCTCGGCTGCTCTTTATTGCACTCCTTATCGATCGACCGTTCAGTGTTGCTAACTTGCTTTTCTTTCCCACAGTTCCGTACAGCTTCCTGTTTTCATGCTTGGTCTGTGTTCAGTTTTTGACGGGCTACTGACTGAGTCATTTTACCACTAAATCTGAGGGGTTGCGATGGGGAGTTTCCCTTGTTGGAGGTTCCCACAAGAGGTCAGATGTGTTTGTGCATCCGCACTGAAGAAGGTGGATCCATTGCTCATCTAGGCGAATCAGTTATACGAATCCGTTCACTGTCCTTTCGGCGTGTCCGAAAGGAGAGGCAGCCCGCATTCATATGAAGTAAATATTCCTGTCAGAAGCGCCTGTTTACGTTGGTCAGTCTGTGCTCGTAGCCCCGCGCCGCTGGGAATGTCGGATGAGACACAGCCTCGCCTGGGGCCAGCCGTGGCGCGGCGCGGGGTCGCAGACGCCTGTAGACACCTGCTGGTAGCTGGGCGCCCCGCCGTCTGCGCCAGGCCACGGCCCTGCCTCAGGCTGTCTGCACGCGTGGCCCTGCCTGCCTGCCTACCTGCCACGCCCTCCCTCGCGATGCCGCCATGATGCGCGGCATTAGCATTCCGCCGCCGGCAGCACCCGCTGCACTGCCCTCCACGGCGACCTTCCTCACCCTCCGCGGAGACCTTCCTCCTATCCTTAGGCCCGTCTGGCAGCGCCTTCGAGGCCGAAACCGCGCAACGGTCGTACGGAGATATCCTGCTACAATCCAGGAGAAGAAGAGTTACACTACTCACCATTAAAAGTGCTACACCACGAAGATGACGTGCTACAGACGCGAAATTTAACCGACAGGAAGAAGGTGCTGTGATATGCAAATGACTAGCTTTTCAGAGCATTCACACAAGGTTGGCGCCGGTGGCGACACCTACAACGTGCTCACATGAGGAAAGTTTCCAACAGATTTCTCATACACAAACAGCAGTTGATCGGCGTTGCCTGGTGAAACGTTGTTGTGATGCCTCGTGTAAGGAGGAGAAATGCGTACCATCACGTTTCCGACTTTGATAAACGTCGGATTGTAGCCTATCGCGATTGCGGTTTATCGTATCGCGACATTGCTGCTCGCGTTGGTCGAGATCCAATGACTGTTAGCAGAATATGGAATCGGTGGGTTCAGAGGGGTAATGCGGAACGCCGTGCTGGATCGCAAGGGCCTCGTATCACTAGCAGTCGAGATGACAGGCATCTTATCCGCATGGCTGTAACAGATCGTGCAGCCACGTCTCGATCCCTGAGTCAACAGATGAGGGCGTTTGCAAGACAACAACCATCTGCACGTACAGTTCGACGACGTTTGCAGCAGTATGGACTATCAGCTCGGAGACCACGGCTGCGGTTACCCTTGACGCTGCATCACAGTTAGGAGCGCTTGCGATGGTCTACGCAACGATGAAGCTGGGTGCACGAATTGCAAAACGTCATTTTTTCGGATGAATCCAGGTTCTGTTACAGGATCATGATGGTCGCATCCGTGTTTGGCGACATAGTGGTGAACGTACATTGGAAGCGTGTATTCGTCATCGCCATACTGACATATCACCCGGCGTGATGGTATGGGGTGCCATTGGTTACATGTCTCGGTCGCCTCTTGTTCGCATTGACGGCACTTTGAACAGTGCAATTTACATTTCAGATGTGTTACGACCCGTGGCTCTACCCTTCATTCGATCCCTGCGAAACCCTACATTTCAGCAGGATAATGCACGACCGCATGTTGCAGGTCCTCTACGGGCCTTTCTGGATACAGAAAATGTTCGACTGCTGCCCTGGTCAGCACAGTAAACGTGCTTCGCTGGCAGATGACGAGCAGCGGCTTGCTAGTGGCGAGTACTGTACAAACTCCGTCGTCCCAGGGGACAGGCTGGGGAGCCGTGTGGACACCTGTGTAAATGAGGAAATCGATCCTAGGCGAACTCTAGACTGACTTTATATTGCCTGTCGCATTGCAGAACAATTACGTCAAGTTGTAGATCAGAGCGAATTGCATAGTGGATCTGTTTTATTTTCCCACTAGCGGAGAAACCCTGCGTGGCCCACGTATCTATTTATATATAACCGTACCTCCACGCCCGCACCATCCAGCGTCTAGAATTGTACTTAATGTTCATGACGTCATATCTCCTGAACTATATGTCGTACAATGATGTAATGTTCCGCTTGTCTTCGGTCGTATACGTGAATGTAGTATGTAAAATCTGTAGCGAATACAGTTGGGGGTAAGAAGTGATGAATTGTGACGTCATGCTTCATGCAGTAAGTTCACTTCATGAAGAGCGGAAAAGTAACAAGGGATGAATATATTTCCTTTCATCATTTTTTAGGGGTTGCGAGCGACAAAAAATTTCGTAAAGGTTTGAAATTATGTGTAAAGTTTGTTCCAAATCGCTAAGTGGTTAAAAAAAAAGTTGTGGTATGTTCTATGGGACCAAACTGCGGAGGTCATCGGTCCCTAGGCATACGCACTACTTAATCTACCTTAAACTAATTTACGCTAGGCAGAACACACACACACACACACACACACACCCATTCCCGAGGTAGGACTCGAACCTCCGACGGGGGCAGCCACGCGAGACGTGGCAAGGCGCCAAGACCGCGTGACTAAAATCGCTGAGTGCTCTCATTCTCAAATAATAGACGAGCAAAGTGTGGGTGTCCTCGCGTCACGGGCTGCGTCGTCATAACTCCCTAGCAACAGCACAATGAATTTTTTTCCCAGTTTTCATAACCAAAGAGTGGGAAATGGACAAACGGGTATCACATTCGCCATTGGGAGGCCGAGTTTTGCATTAAGGAAATGTAAGTGAAGAGTAAAAAAGTGCGTTTCTTCAGGGCCTAGGTATTTTAAAAAGTTAGACTGGTGTAGGAAGTGTGGAATTCTTTCTTTCATGTTCAAAAAATAAAATGTATATCCAATTACAGCATAAATTGAAAAGCCTGTGTTTTCTCTTGTTCTACATACTCTTAATAACAACAGAATACCGATCGATATTTAAGTAATTATTCTCTAAGCTTCCTCAACAAAAAGTGAAACTAGAAAAAATTGAAACAAGAAGGGACAAATATTTGTCAGTTTATTTTTCTAAACGCAGGAAACAGAAAAGATTAGAGAAACATGGGACACAGCTCATTTCTACACAATTTCTAGCGCCATCAAATGTTTATCTACTCTATGTTATTTCTTACTCTTAGACCAATCATTTCAAAAAACATTTGACTATCTTTTTCTTCTTCAAAATTTTTTTTATGTCAAAACATGTTGCTGCTCCTTTCTGCCAACAAAGGTAGGTACTTTTATTGCAATCTGTGAAATTCGAACTTATTTTAACTCATAACTGTTGTGACAAAACTTAGGCATAAAAACAATTTAAGTCGATCGTGATTTTTCACCTTATTCGCTAGATTGCCGGGTACTGTAAGACCATCTTCCCATTATTCTGTAGATTGCTGCTATGAAGTAACGTTATTGTGAGCTTAGTTGGCGTGTTAGTTAATCACGTTATCTGTAAATGCAATTTTGATGCACTAAAATATTTCTATACTTCGACACACACACACACACACACACACACACACACACACACACACACACACACACACACACACAAAGAGAGAGAGAGAAAGATATGAGCACAGCTCAAACGAGGCCCCAGAAAGAGCATGAAAACAAGTGAACAACCAATAGAGACTTAGCTCAGAGGAGGAAATAAAATATGATGTCTTTGAGAACAACAAAATCTACGATTAAACGATTCCTGGTTGTGCATTTAGTTTCCTTCCGATAACTTCGATTCACTTCCCATCCAGTAACATATCGGACGCCACGGTTCTAACAGATTTCTACGGCTTCTCCTCTTCTAGTCTTTTTCGTTAGTTTTCAACAATTCAGCTTTGCGACTATGTCGATAGAACAGCTCCATACTTAGCAACTACATACAATAGCTTGCTTGACAAAGATCTGCACCTAAAGACTGGAAAGTAGTACAGGATACACAAATACTAAAAAAAAAGGAAATAGCGTTAATCCACTGAGCTATAGGTCGATATCACTGACGTCGATTATCAGTAGAATTTTCGAATATGTACCGTGTTCGAACATTATGAATTACGTGAGAGAAAAGGACCTATTGACACACAGTCAGCACGGATTCACAAAGTATTGTGCTTGTCAAACACAACTAGTTCTTTATTCACACGAAGTAATGAGTGCTGTCGTCAAGGGCTCTCAAACTGATTCCATATTACTGTATTTCAAGTGAGTTTTTGGCAACATTCGTGACAAGAGGTTTCTGATCAAACTGCGTGCATATGGAGCATCGTCTCTGTTGTGTGACTGGATACTTGATTTTAGTGAGAAAGGTCACAGTTCGTAGTAACTGGCGGAAAGTCATCGAGTAAAACAAATGGGTTATCTGGCATTCCCCAAGGAAATGTTACAGGCCCTACTCTGCTGTTCCTAATCTAGAGAAACGATTTAAGAGACAACCTGAGCAGTTCACTTAGCTATTTTGCACTTTATGCTGATGTTTAGAGCCTATTAAAGACATCAGAACATCAAAATTAATTACTAAATGATTTAGGTAGAATATCTGTATGGTGCAAAAAGTGACAGTTGACTCTGCATAATGAAAAGTGTGAGGTTGTCCACCTGCATACTCAAAGGAATTCGTTGAATTTCGGTTACGCTACAAATCAGACTAATTTTAAGGCTGTCAGTTCAACTAAATACCTAGGGATTACATTTAGGGCGAACTGAAATTGGAAAGATCACACGCAAATTGTCGTATGGAAGGCGAATTGCACTTTAGTGGCAGAACGATTACAAGGTGTAACAGGTCTACTAAAGTGACTGCCTACAATACTCAGCTAGAGAAGTGCTGCGCGGTATGGGATACTCACCAGATGGGATTGACGGACGACATCGAAAAAGTTAAAAGAAGAGTATCTCGTTTTGAACTGTCGCGAAATAGGGGAGAGAGTGTCATGAATATGATATGCGAGTAGGGGTGGCAGTCATTGAAACAAATGCGTTTTTTGTTGCGGCGAGACCTTTTCCCGAAATTTCAATCACCACCTTCCTCCTCTGAATGCGAAAATATTTTATTTGGGTCCACCTCCAAACGGGAAAATGGTCACTGCAATAAAATGAGAGAAATCGGAGCCCACACGGAAAGATTTAAGTGTTTGTTCTTCCGACGCGATGTTAGAGACTGGAACGGTGGAGAGATAGTGTGAAAGAGGTTCGGTGAACCCTCTGCCAGGCACTTGAACGTAAACTGCAGGGTAGCCATGTAAATGCAGATGTAGAACATCCACTTTCGCAAAAAATAATGTTGACATTTGTTCATCTGAACAATTTTAGCACTGTCTGACATTCCGAAAGTTCGTATCGATTGCATCATACAAAAACTGAATTATTAATGGTTTGAAGTGAAAACATAATACGATATACAGGCGGAATTGCAACTCATATATAGCAGCTTGCTGGCCTGTTGCCTTGTTTTTTTGGTAATAACCGCCTAGGCCCATACTGATACTCCACCTATGCGTACCATTGCTTTAATGAATATGATAGGATCATTTAAAATATGTTCTTGTGCTACTTTCACAATCATGTGTAATTTTCACTTAAGTTCATTCTTTGAATTCGCTGAACGTAAGTATCACTTACCAGAGTCTACTGTGAAATAATTATATCAATTAATTTGTCTTATCAAGACAAGCGTAGTTCTGTTGGAAAAAAAGGAAACCTGTATCTTGGCGGTGTTGACTCTTCTATGCTCAAATATCTGACCAACAACTTTAAGGTACCAAAAGCGTACTGACTGAAGTGTCTACAGAGAAACCATTTACGTTTGCTCGCCTATTAATTTGTACCAGTATATTTATCCGTCCACTACGTGTTCTCGTTGCAGAAGGTGTCATGAGCTTCTTGTTATACAATAAAGAAGGGAAAAAAGACCAAAGATCCCGAGGACGAAGTCACGAACACAGAACTGGAAGCAGCGTTTACTGGAAATAAAATGCAGTCGCATTTCAGCCAAAAAATGAATTCAAAGATATAATTCTCAGCTATTTGGTAGTAATTAGGGAAGGAAGAAGGAGAGGGAATGTCTTCACGATTCTGTGCCATCTGTCATTGTACTAATGGCGGTGGGTAGCTTATAAAGTGACAAGAGTAATTTTGTTTTGGTGCCATAAACAACTGTCGTAGTGGAGCGACCGCCTGTTATAAGCCAGTTCTTCTGCCGCCTCTGGGCATCGCTTTCAAGAAGTATGCTGATGGAGGAGACCGGAGAGACCCACGTCATGCGTAGCACCAAGTGCTTCCCTTCTGAATGGTGTGCCGTCTCCTAGTGTATTTCTCCTGATGAATATACTTGAGGAAAAAAGGACTTAATATTTTAATGTTATATGTCAAAAACATTGGTATTTTCTTATGTGAAGGGCATCGATTGAAAAGGACAAAGACAATAAGCGCGATTTGTTATCTGTGTAGAGAATGACTGAAGAAGACAATATATACTCTGTTTATTTTCGTTTGATAAAGAGAAGAGATTGTACCTTTCTCGAGTAGTACTGTTGACCAAACAAGACGCTCTCTTCCTACGTTCCATGTTGAGAGGCCTGTAATAAGTGTAATAATAGTTAATTTATCTAAATCGGTTTTAGAATACTAAGTGTTATTTGTTACTATCGAAGCCATCTTTTCTTTATAGGAGGATTGTGTCCTTTCCTGCAGCTATTAAAAGTTTTATTAGTTATAATCTTACCCTGCTGTTGCCCACCATTAAGGTCGAACAACTATTTTTGGTAAATACGGCTTTTCTAGCCTAGATATTATTGCGATAACTAATTTAGATTATGCGTTTATGAAAATATTAAAGTATCTACGTCATTATTTTCATTTTCTGATGCAAATTTTGCCTACTGGGCCACAAATACCGAGTACGTTATTTTACATGTAGGTGCCATCATAGAGAAAGCTATAACTAAATGTGCTTCATAAAATTAAAAGTAACAAACCAGGTTGCTACTGAGAAATACATATACATACGAATCCTGACGTTTCAACCCTTAAGATGAAAGTGGCTCATGTTCATATGTTGTTTTTGCTTTGGTGTGCAATAACGTACCTGCACGATAACATAATTTCAGCAGAAGGAAATAATTATAGTCGTTTATTTAGCACATCCAAGTGTTGGGTGTAGTAACTCTTTGTTAACACTTTAAAAACTTGTAAGATCTACGATAAAAGTAATTAACCGTTATCTTTTTAAAAGACAATTTCATACAACACGTTACAATTACGCTACACAATATACACTCCTGGAAATTGAAATAAGAACACCGTGAATTCATTGTCCCAGGAAGGGGAAACTTTATTGACACATTCCTGGGGTCAGATACATCGCATGATCACACTGACAGAACCGCAGGCACATAGACACAGGCAACAGAGCATGCACAATGTCGGCACTAGTACAGTGTATATCCACCTTTCGCAGCAATGCAGGCTGCTATTCTCCCATGGAGACGATCGTAGAGATGCTGGATGTAGTCCTGTGGAACGGCTTGCCATGCCATTTCCACCTGGCGCCTCAGTTGGACCAGCGTTCGTGCTGGACGTTCAGACCGCGTGAGACGACGCTTCATCCAGTCCCAAACATGCTCAATGGGGGACAGATCCGGAGATCTTGCTGGCCAGGGTAGTTGACTTACACCTTCTAGAGCACGTTGGGTGGCACGGGATACATGCGGACGTGCATTGTCCTGTTGGAACAGCAAGTTCCCTTGCCGGTCTAGGAATGGTAGAACTATGGGTTCGATGACGGTTTGGATGTACCGTGCACTATTCAGTGTCCCCTCGACGATCACCAGTGGTGTACGGCCAGTGTAGGGGATCGCTCCCCACACCATGATGCCGGGTGTTGGCCCTGTGTGCCTCGGTCGTATCCAGTCCTGATTGTGGCGCTCACCTGCACGGCGCCAAACACGCATACGACCATCATTGGCACCAAGGCAGAAGCGACTCTCATCGCTGAAGACGACACGTCTCCATTCGTCCCTCCATTCACGCCTGTCGCGACACCACTGGAGGCGGGCTGCACGATGTTGGGGCGTTCGCGGAAGACGGCCTAACGGTGTCCGGGACCGTAGCCCAGCTTCATGGAGACGGTTGCGAATGGTCCTCGCCGATACCCCAGGAGCAACAGTGTCCCTAATTTGCTGGGAAGTGGCGGTGCGGTCCCCTACGGCACTGCGTAGGATCCTACGGTCTTGGCGTGCATCCGTGCGTCGCTGCGGTCCGGTCCCAGGTCGACGGGCACGTGCACCTTCCGCCGACCACTGGCGACAACATCGATGTACTGTGGAGACCTCACGCCCCACGTGTTGAGCAATTCGGCGGTACGTCCACCCGGCCTCCCGCATGCCCACTATACGCCCTCGCTCAAAGTCCGTCAACTGCACATACGGTTCACGTCCACGCTGTCGCGGCATGCTACCAGTGTTAAAGACTGCGATGGAGCTCCGTATGCCACGGCAAACTGGCTGACACTGACGGCGGCGGTGCACAAATGCTGCGCAGCTAGCGCCATTCGACGGCCAACACCGCGGTTCCCGGTGTGTCCGCTGTGCCGTGCGTGTGATCATTGGTTGTACAGCCCTCTCGCAGCGTCTGGAGCAAGTATGGTGGGTCTGACACACCGGTGTCAATGTGTTCTTTTTTCCATTTCCAGGAGTGTATATACGCTACATACACACACACACACACACACACACACACACACACACACACACACACACACACATATATATATATATATATATATATATATATATATATATATATATATATAGTGTTTATAAATGAATATTGGGGTTTTAACGCTTTATAATATTTATTAGATTAAACTTACAGTTACAAATGATATGTCAAATGAAAGAAAAAAATGGTTCAAATGGCTCTGAGCACTATGGGATTTAACTTCTGTGATCATCAGTCCCTTAGAACTTAGAACTACTTAAACCTAACTAACCTAAGGATATCACACACATCCATGCCCGAGGCAGGATTCGAACCTGCGACCGTAGCAGTCGCGCGGTTCCGGACTGAGCGCCTTAACCGCGAGACCACCGCGGCCGGCTGTCAAATGAAAGAGCAACTCAAGCAGTTGTGTTTGGCACAAGTGCGCAAGCGCAGCGCGCAATGTTTCCGCCGCAATCCGCTAGACAGCGGTAGTAGCGAAGATGGCGACTAGTGAACAGAAAGTGTTCTGTGTTTTGCAGTTTGCAAAGACCGAATCTGTCGTTACTGTGCATAGTGCGTTCCAGCTGAACTTCAGTTGTGATCCTCGAAGTGATAGTAACATTCACAGATGGTATCATCAATTTGAAGATACCGGCTGCCTTTGTAAAGGGAAGAGCACAGGACGATTAAGAGTTTGTGAAGAGACTGTTGAGCGAGTGAGAGAATCGTTCACTCGTAGCCCAAAGAAATAAGTCTGGAAGGCTAGTCATGAATTACAAGTTCCTGTGTCGACTGTTTGGAAAGTTTTACAAAAATGTGTACAACTATATCCTTACCATTTACAGTTATTACAGGCTCTAAAGCTGGCAGACCATAGATTACATGTCAACTTCGCAAACGAAATGTTATTTCATGACGATGAAGATTTTCTGGATCATGTTGTCTTCAGTGATGAATCGACCTTTCACCTTGGTGGACATGTTAATACTCACGTGTGGATATTGGCCTCAGAAAATCCTCACGAGGTGGTACAAATGCAACGAGATTCCCCTAAAGTGACTGGTTTTTGTGCCGTATCCTGGTGGAAAGTTTATGGACCTTTCTTTTTTGGTGAACCTACTGTAACTGGCACTTCTTACACTAGAGTAATGGGTCTTCCCTCAGTTGGTCGAAGGTGAGCCAGATAACTTCATTTTTCAGCAAGATTGTGCGCCACTGCACTGGTATAGCGAAGTATGTGATTGGTTGAACTTCACTGTACCCAAGCACTGGATAGGCCACAAGTGCTCAGTGACAGGGCTTGCTTGGAATGGCCTCCATGTTCAGCTGATCTAACGCCATGTGATTTTTTTCCTTTGGGGATTCATCAGGGATCGTGTGAATGTGCCTCCACTACCAGCAGCCCTCCCTGAATTAAGAAACTGGATTGAAGCGGCTGTTGCTACAATCACTGAAGACACACTTATCAACATTTGGGAAGAACTCGGCTATAGACTTGATGTGTGCTGTGTGACAAATGATGCTCACATTGAACATTTGTAAGGTTCTTGGTAAAACTGTTAGAGTTGCTCTTTCATTTGACATATCATTTATAACTGTGAGTTTAATATAATAAATATTATGAAGTGTTGTTGTTGTTGTTGTGGTCTTCAGTCCAGAGACTGGTTTGATGCAGCTCTCCATGCTACTCTATCCTGTGCAAGCTGCTTCATCTCCCGGTACCTACTGCAACCTACATCCTTCTGAATCTGTTTAGTGTATATATCTCTTGGTCTTGCTCTACGATTCTTACCCTCCACACTGCCCTCCAATACTCAATTGGTGATCCCTTGTTGCTTCAGAATACGTCCTACCAAGCGATCCCTTCTTCTAGCCGAGTTGTGACACAAAGTTCTCTTCTCCCCAATGCTATTCAATATCTCCTAATTAGTTATGTGATCTACCCATCTAATCTTCAGCATTCTTCTGTAGCACCATATTTCAAAAGCTTCTATTCTCTTCTTGTCTAAACTATTTATCATCCATGTTTCACTTAAATACATGGCTACACTCCATACAAATACTTTCAGAAACGACTTCCTGACGCTTAAATCTATACTCGATGTTAACAAATTTCTCTTCTTCAGAAACGCTTTCCTTGCCATTGCCAGTTTACATTTTATATCCTCTCTACTTCGACCATCATCAGTTATTTTGCCCCCCAAATAGCAAAACTCATTTACTACGTTAAGCATTTTTTTCCAAATTTAATTCCCTCAGCATCACCCAATTTAATTCGACTACATTCCATTATCTTCGTTTTGCTTTTGTTGATGTTCATCTTATGTTTTAGTGTCTTGAAAGGAGGATATATGCCCTCTCAGTTCTCGCAAGAACAATTAACTAACTGGCTGGTTCGTTTCTCCTCAGTTGGAGCTCAATGACGCTACAGCTGATTTCTAGCTGGATGTCAGCTGCCGTGAATGCAGTGTTCGCACAAATTTCTCCTCTGCGTCATACAGAGCATTATGCGCCCCGTTCTGCACTAGACTCCAGTTCAGAGAAGAGTCCCTTTTGAAAATTTTCATCTTGTCTTTCACTTAGCCGAACTGTCTCCCCACCTGGGTTCTTTTATTCCCCACATCACAGCTTTTTTCGACCAATAGGAGAGTTCCTCTTATTTTGTGGAAACTCTTTCTACCAATCACAAGGGTCCTACCAATAAAATGTGTCAAAGCCTCGGCACTTTACTCCTTTCCAGTGCGTTTCCACCAATAGGAGGTTTTGTGCCCACTCCAGACGCCAAAAAAGTTACACGTGTCTATCATGTGTGTACTAATTGCAGTTCACATGATCAAATGCTTCACTGGTTTTGTTTGGAATTCTGAAACGCAGTTTTCTAAAGCTTTTTATGTCCTCCTCCTGGTGGCCTGGCCCGTTACTCTCTCTCCCGTCTGAGTCACCTGGTCAGTCGGTAGTTGTCTCTCGCCTGGGATGACCCTTCAGTGGTTTCTGTGATGCCCCATGTGGCACGGCATTCGCCTCTCCCTACCCTTGCTTCCAAACCAAAACGTTTCCTCTCACTGCTTGCCCCACCTTTTGCTCATACACATGCATTCAAAAATTCAAATTCAAATGGCTCTGAGCACTATGGGACTCAACATCTGTGGTCATCAGTCCCCTAGAACTTAGAACTACTTAAACCTAACTAACCTAAGGACATCACACACATCCATGCCCGAGGCAGGATTCGAACCTGCGACCGTAGCGGTCACGCGGGTCCAGACTGACGCGCCTAGAACCGCACGGACACACCGGCCGGACCTACACATGCATTATATGGGATTGGTGTGTTAGTACCGTCGATTGAGTGTCACTCCTTTTTGCATTACATACTGATAGGCAAATTTACTCATTACCACCGAATTAAGTTAGATGTCATATTCAACTTCCTGTTGCAATGTATAAAGTTCTTTGTAAGGTGTGAAACCGACCTTCATTTATTCTGCCACCTTCACAATGGCTTTCGTTCCATTGGTCAATAACCAAGAAATTATATTTATTTGACAACTTCATTTTACAAATGTTGGCACTTTATTCAAATACCGGAGTAAACCACGTCAACTGTGATCCTGTGACCTCATGTGTTATCTCTGATGGGACAATATCGTGGTGCAATTTTGCAATAGGAGAATGCTCATCCACATATAACCCATGTCTCTATGGAAAGTCTGCATGATGCAGGTGTTCTCCGGTGGAGGGCAAGATCCCTGTGTCTGATCCTGATAACATGTGTGGGACCTGCTCGGACGTCACCTCTTTCCAGTCGCAGTATCCAGGATATCGAGCACCAGTTATAACAGCTGTGGGCCAGGTCGCCTCAGCAGATAGTACAACTGCTTTATGACACCCTTGCCAACCATATCGGTGCATACATACATGCCTGGGGGGGGGGGGGAGGAGTGCAACGTCCTACTGATAAGTGGTCTCATCTTACTGACAAGTTCTTTATAAATTTGAGACGAATTGAAAATCACTGAATTAACATAAAATACGCACAAAGCTCTTAAAAGTTTCATCTAGTTTCCTACTCGCCATCTGCGTGCTTCGCTTTTTTTTTTCTCACGCACTGTAGTCTAAGTTCTTCAGCACCACAGTATGTGATGAAAATAGATCACGTAAAATAGTGCAGCATGGTTTTGCAGGAGTGCTTCCATGAACTCTGAAAACAAGGAGAGAGGTACCAGCAGAATGCAACTGTTAGGGCTGTACATGAATTGTGCTTTCATTGTTCAGACAGTAGAAGCAAGGTTCGGGTGGTGGCAAATAGTTTTACAATGCATTGCAATGTAATTTCGTGAGCCTTAGTGCTTGGCGAGGTTTCTGGATGCTCCGTTGGTTAATTAAGGTGCTTGATTGAATTTGCGTGCATTTTAGATACAGGATGACAATTTTGAACTATATGAAATAAAATCGTCATAACTTCTGAACGGTTTGAGTTATGACGTTAAAACTGCACGGTTGGCCGCGTGGAATGAAGGGAATTAGCATGCACATGTATAGTTTGCTTTAGCAACGAGGCCCACTTTCATTTGGATGGGTTGGTCAACAATCAAAACTGGTGCATTTGGGGGACTGAGATTCCGCATTTTCTGATCGAGAAGTCTCTTCACCTTCAACGAGTGATTGTCTAATGTACAGTGTCAAAAAATGGCTCTGAGCACTATGGGACTTACCATCTGATGTCATCAGTCCCCTAGAACTTAGAACTACTGAAACCTAACTAACCTAAGGACATCACACACTTCCATACCCGAGGCAGGATTCGAACCTGCGACTGTAGCGGTCGCGCAGTTCCAGACTGAAGCGCCTAGAACCGCTCGGCCACACCGGCCGGCTGTACAGTGTCCAGTCACGGAATAATCGGAGCAATATTCCTTGATGGCACGGTGACTACCGAACCGTACGTGAAAGTTTAGAAAGATGATTTCATGCCATTATCCAAGGTGATACTGATTTCGACACGACGTGGTTCATGCAAGACGGAGCTCGACTCCATCGAAGCAGAAGACTGTTTGATGTCCTGAAGGAGCACTTTGGGGACCGCATTCTGACTCAGTGGTACCGAGAGGGCACTGGCCTGGGCCTCGATTGGCCGCCATATTCTCCGGATCTGAACACATGCGGCTCCCTTTTTTGGGGCTATATTAAAGACAAAGTGTACAGCAATATCCCCAAAACCATCGCTGACCTGAAAACAGTTATTTAGGAGGTCATCGACAGCATCGACGGTCAGAAGCTTCAGAGGTTCATGTAGAATTTCGCTCTTCGTCTGTGCCACATCATCGCCAATGATGGCAGTCATATCGAGCACGTCATAACCTAAATCCGAATATCCATAGTGACGTTCACATGTTGAATAAAGTGTGTGCACGCCGTAGTTTGTAACTAATTTACATTTTTTTTTACATAGCTCAATAATTGTCACTCTGTACTTGTGTTGTGGACGTTACTGCGAAATTCATGGTCACGTCATTACAATCACACGTTAGGCACAGTAGATTCATAGGTTGCACTGTTTGTTGGATTTCTCAAGCCGCTTGTGGCTGTCGTCATCAACACCCATAAGTCTCCGCTACCCCCCCCCCCCCTTCCTCACCATTCATAAAGCACGAAGATGCTATTTTTGCCAGTTTTGTGAATTACGGCAGATACAGGGTGTTTGAAAAAGAACTCCATAGTTTTGATGTGTCCTAGTATGTAAAAAGTGACATACACTATTCTAGTCTGTGGTGTTTGATTCGTCAACTCTGCAAGTATACTATCACTTCTTGGCTTGGCATTTCATACGTAGTTGACTTCCGAGCATGTTCTAACTGCAGTCATCTAAAATCAGCTTTCGTCCTTGGATTTTTCTTTCCAAGTTTCGCTGCTGTTCAGAACTGCTGCTATGGGTGTTGGTTGTAAAATTTCATTTCAAGCAACTCCGATACGGGCAGCAGAGGGCGTGGCAAAAGGTATCTGTGAAAACGTAGGGGCTCCATATCCAGCAGGTTCTAGCTTTTAACTGCAGACAGCGGTCACTTCGTATATAGACGATGGGCCTAAGGAGGTTATTTATCTGTGACAAACAAGACACACCAAGTATCGTTTGCTATGTTGAGAAGCCTTCAGCCAGTGTAGCGAAGGAGCGTAATCTACGACACGCTGCCTTATCTGTTTGAGGTGGAGGTCTACGGCCACTGGTGAACTCTTCACGCGGGAACACCTGGCGCTCGAGTGTTTCTATCATGTAATAATTAGTAAAATAAAAATAAGTTTTTTGTATAACACGTTTTTACATCGGACTGAATAGTACAAAATAATTTCTCCTCCCACTAAACAGATTCCTAATCCCAAACAGTTAGCCCTCAATATTTGTGCTTGCAGATTTTTTAATGATTATGAAAATATCTGCACGATTTATGTAGAAAACGTGTGGCGCATGCAATATACGAGGTTTGTCCGTAAAATACGTATAAAAGTTGAATAATAACTTTATTTTACAATTATTCAGGTATTACAATATCGTCTCCTTCAAATTACTCTCCCTGAGACGCGATACACTTCTGCCAACGCCGTTTCCACTGTTGATAACATTGCTGAAACTCTTCAGTTGTTATGTTGTTCAGTTGCCGAGTCATTTCCGCCTTGATGGCTTCCACATATCCCAAGTGCCGCCCCCGAAGCACGATTTTGCATTTCGGGAACATGAAGAAGTCACACGGGGTTAAATCGGGTGAATAAGGCGTGTGGTCTGTCACGGTGATTGAGCTTCGGGCCAAAAACTCGCGCACAACGAGCGACATGTGAGCGGGCGCATTGTCGTGATGAAGGATCCACCTGCACCCTTTTGCCAATTCCGGTCGAACTCGGGCCACACTTCTGAGACGTTTCAGAACTTCAACGTAAAAATTTCCGTTCACTCTCTGGCCGGGAGGGACAAATTCCTTGTGAACAATGCCCCTAGAATCAAAGAAAACAATCAACATTGTCTTCACATTGGACCTGGATTTTTTCGACTTTTTTGTTCTCGGTTCACCTGCTTGTTTCCATTCCTTGCTTTGAGATTTGAGCTCCACATCGAATTCGTAAAACCAGGACTCGTCTCCAGTGATGACTCGTTTGTGAAAGTTCCCTCGTTCCTCTGCTTCTAACCAATCCTCACAGCACTCAAGCCTCTTTGCTTTCCGTTCTGGCATCAAGAGCTTCGGTACGATTTTCGCACAGAATTTCTTCATTTCAAGTTTTTGTATCAGGATTTCGTGAACGATTGTTTTGGGGATTGACAGCTCGTCAGCAATAATTCTGACTGTAAATCTACGGTCTTTAGCCGGCCGCGGTGGCGCTGCAGTCCGGAACCGCGGGACTGCTCCGGTCGCAGGTTCGCATCCTGCTTCGGGCATGGGTGTGTGTGATGTCCTTAGGTTAGTTAGGTTTAAGTAGTTCTAAGTTCTAGGGGACTTATGACCGAAGATGTTGAGTCCCATAGTGCTCAGAGCCATTTGAACCATTCTACGGTCTTTAAGAACATAAGCCCGAATTCGTTCAACATTTGCATCGGAACTCGATGTCGACGGGCGTCCTGGGCGAGGGTCATCGTTCACTTCTTCTCGGCCATCCCGGAACCTTTTTAACCACTTGTTCACGATTGGTTCCTTCAGAGAATTGTCTCCGTAAACCTGTTTCAAACACTCAAAAATCTCACGGCCATTCTTGCCTAGCTTTGCAAGAAACTTGATGTTGACGCGCTGTTCCTCAATCAGAGAGAGCTCCATGCCGACGGCAGGTGAAAAAGGGTAACTGTCAACAAGCTGCCGCACACTCCCACCTTCACGAAGAGTGCTCTGACTCGAACTGAACGTTGATGGGATTGATTACAGCAGTGGTGGCGGTGACTGCAACTTGTAACATAAAGACATTATTAAACTTTTATACGTATTTTCCGGACAAACCTCGTATAACTGACGCATGAACAGTTCACCTCCCATCTATTGTCTATTCCTTGTTTGCCCCACGTTTTTCGTTATAAATCCTACAAGTATTACTGTAGTTATTAAAAATGGACTATCTGTTTAGGGTTAGGAATCGGAATGGGGCTAGCAGGAAGTGGCTGCAGACATAAGTGCAATATTACGCCCAGATGTGACAATGATTTGCCGATCACCCTCTTTAAAAAGTACACATGTACATGCGACACGCTGAAGCTCAAATGGTTCAAATGGCTCTAAGCACTATGGGACTTACCATCTGAGGTCATCAGTCACCTACACTGAGAACTATGTAAACCTAACTAACCTAAGGACATCACACATATCCGTGCCCGAGGCAGGATTCGAACCTGCGACCATAGCAGCCACGTGGTTGCGGACTGAAGCGCCTAGAACCGCTCGACCAAGCGGCCGGCCACGCTGAAGCAGTATTTTATTTCTTTTGAACGTAGCTAGTTCACGGGTGAAAACTTAGGCCAGTTAAATGGGGACTTAATCAAACGTTACGTTTCGAACTTAATTCTAACTATCACAGGATCTCATAATGGAGTCAGCGTCGGCTTTTAACCAAACATTCACCCTCGTCAGTGAAATCACGTTTACTTATGCTTCTGTTACTGTATAGTTTCGCTCATGTCAGTGTTCGCTACCATTCATGGTGTTAGGGGTATAAAGTGCAGATATTTATAGTTATGACTGACGACAGTATAATGAACAACATTAGATCTCTATTTACTTCATTTTCAGAAGAATAAATATATCTGTTAGTAGTAGTATGCTTTTTAGATACCTTTGGGCAGCAGGTCAGGTATTTAAGAGTGGATACATGTAGGTCCCCCCCCCCCCCCCCCCCCATTATTTGACCTTCTTTCGATCGATACCCATAAGTTGCTCCATTTCTAAAATGCACAGATTCTGTCGTTTCCAGCACTCTTCAGTTTCACAATTTACGTGTTCGATTTTTCTCTGATATGGTCAACAACAGTATTCTTCTCCTCGACGTAATAATTTATTTTTAGACATTCACAAGTTATCATTCTGTATGGCGCCAGTTAAAAGGAAATATCTATCTCGATGATGAGATCGGACGAAGTGCAAGCACGGCTCGTGAGACACCAATATACGTATTGCGCAACGGTACACTATCACTATTGTACAGATCTTCTGACGTGGCTCGATAAATACGCGATCTCTGTAGTCCACTAACGACGAGTTATCCTTAGATATTGAAAATAAAAAATTAAATCACAGATACAATTACTGACACATGGAGTGGCACACCACGTGAAAACAATAAGAACTCGGCAGGCGCAGCTTCGTCGTTCGGTAGCGTAACTTACCCTACTTTTATAAAATTGAGTCTAACATACAACTATGTCACCTCATAGACATCGTACTGAGGCACCAAAAGTTAATAATCCAGACTAACATTAATTTTATGTTAAATACTGGACGCGAACGTAACCCATACTGAATGCTGAGCTCAACTTAATCGCCACTCTGCTACGTGGTTCCTCAGAAAACCCAATCACTCACACTGCCACTTGATACACTGCAAGCCGTAAGAAAAGAAAAGTAGTAATACGTTACCTCGGATCGCTGAGCAGAATGCACAGAGAGGAGCAACAGGTGCTTGTCAAAATCAGTTCTCAAAACTGATATTGCAGCCACTCTCAAGACCGATAACTATATCTGCCCTCCTTCTCTTCAATAGAGTGGAGGCGGAATTATTGATCACAGATTGCCTGATACAAACAACTTGCAACCTGCCTCTTTCGGCTCATCACTGCCTGCTCGCACCAACTCACAATAACATGCAGTTCACGCGCAAAACTGTTCAGCATCGACTAACTCATAACATGCACTGCACTACACGGCAAGATCACCTATGACTGTGTACATGTGACAGCAACATGCTGACTGCCTCAATACAACTGCTTACATACGTCTGATTCTTTACAATTGCCCAATTGCAACTGCTTCCATACCATCCCTCAGCTACACCGATCTCACGTGGCACCACCACCCAGTAGGCCTTCATTGGCTGAGATGGTCACTCCAAAGATCGTCAGTGAACCGTAAATACTTCTTATGTGGCAGAGGCATATCGAAATCGATCAGCGAGTGGTCGGACAGTGTACCAAGCATCTCACCCGTGATCGATATGCAAAAATACGTAATGCAAATGAAGGGTGACTGAATCAACAGGCACCTTACAGTACCTCCTGTAACAAAAGAAACAACGCCACAGGTAACAAATTACCCGAAAATACACTGCCCAACAAAAACGAAGTTGGGTTACCTGAACTGGAGGAAAGTACAAAATAAAACTCTACAGATTGAGAGGGTCCATGAAATTAATTCAGTGATAATAAAATCAAGTCAAATTTAGAAAGAACAGTATGAGACCACTTATCAGTGAGGCGTTGCTCGTCATCCGACCTGGTTGCATGCATTGATTCGATTGGGAACGGGTGGCGACGTGGTGTGTTGCAAAGTTTCACTCACCTGGTGGTGAATTCCGCCTTACACGGACGATCCTTGAAGATATCGACATGCAGCTATAGAAAAACAGCTTTATACATCATAACCTCAAGTCGCACTAAAATTGTTTTATCGGTGGAAGGAACAGTTAAATGCAAGTATTTATGTGCGTAATATCTCACTCTGTCACGATAAGCTAGCATTCACCAGTTACCACCACACCTCATTCATAACGGTAGTCAGTTTATGGCAGTTATAAACTGTCCTTCACAGAAAGTTTACGAACGGATTGTTTCTTTTAGAGTAGCTCGCTCCCGTGTTGCTAGTATCAGAGTCACGGAACAAATTTTTTGAGTTCGCGAGTAAACAACACGCCACGCGGTGCTTAGATATTTCAGACGTCACCAAAAGTTCTGAGTGTCACCCTGTATATTATCTCGAATTCTCTTCCACACTTTACGACACTTCTCAAACATTTTCGTGCCGATATATCACAATATTAATAATTTTCAACGGAGCATATACAGGGTGTTACAAAAAGGTACGGCTAAACTTTCAGAAAACATTCCTCACACACAAAGAAAGAAAATATGTTATGTGGACATGTGTCCGGAAACGCTTACTTTCCATGTTAGAGCTCATTTTATTACTTCTCTTCAAATCATATTAATCATGGAATGGAAACACACAGCAACAGAACGTACCAGCGTGACTTCAAAAACTTTGTTACAGGAAACGTTCAAAATGTCCTCCGTTAGCGAGGATACATGCATCCACCCTCCGTCGCATGGAATCCCTGATGCGCTGATGCAGCCCTGGAGAATGGCGTATTGTATCACAGCCGTCCACAATACGAGAACGAAGAGTCTCTACATTTGGTATCGGGGTTGCATAGACAAGAGCTTTCAAATGCCCCCGTAAATGAAAGTCAAGAGGGATGAGGTCAGGAGAGCATGGAGGCCATGGAATTGGTCCGCCTCTACCAATCCATCGGTCACCGAATCTGGTGTTGAGAAGCGTACGAACACTTCGATTGAAATGTGCAGGAGCTCCATCGTGCATGAACCACATGTTGTGTCGTGCTTGTACAGGGACATGTTCTAGCAGCACAGGTGGAGTATCCCGTATGAAATCATGGCGGTGAATCGAGGAAGTATAGTACACACCAACGAAACTAAAATGAGCTCTAACATGGAAATTAAGCGTTTCCGGACACATGTCCACATAACATCTTTTCTTTATTTGTGTGTGAGGAATGTTTCCTGAAAGTTTGGCCGTAATTTTTTGTAACATCCTGTGTATAATTCCCAAAATACGCCGGAATAAGCTAATTTCTGATTGACGGAGAAACAGTACGGCCAATCGGAAAGCAGCATCAAGCCCGCTAAGTCCCGCGCATGTATACAGAACCAATCAAAATCCGTCACTAAATCGTAACAGCAAATTAACATACGTAATTTTGAAAACCCACAGATGTAAAATCAATTCCCTTTTAAGAAAACTATTTTTTCGTAATCATAATCTCATTTCTCCAGTACGATAAACTGACGAAATAGTTTATAATACTAGTAAGTTCCCCGTTACGGCATGTCTAACATACACGTCGTTCTCGAACATTAGTCATGTGACCAATTGCTTCACTGTAAAGTGCAAAATCTCTGCATAAAACAGTATTTCCCATTCACACCTTCATTCACTCTCATATCTAAGCACTATAATAGTACTAATTAATAAACAATTAGGAAACTAAGCAAACAAAACCGGAAGTAAAATTGACAGTATTTTGACTGCAGCTCAAACTGTATCCCTCAGCTAGTGACCTCTGTCAAATCGCATAGAAACTACATACAGTCGAGCCATCTGACGCCACCTGTCTTGAGCCTGAATCACACTGGACTCCTGTTCATAGATCTCCCATTTCAATAGGAATGATGCGAGGCGCTGCGCCTCAAAGGGTGCCATGCGCCATTGTCCCGTTGAATAACGGAATGAGAGGTAACGCGTTAGGACACAGGACGCCCGCGATACACCACTGTGCCGTCAGAGTTCCCTCAGTCACCACCGCCTGTGACCGGAAGACATACTCGACGGCTTCTCACACCGTGACGCCAGGAATAACGCCACTGTGCATCTCCAAAACATTGGAAGAATGGGACCTCTCCGCAGTTAGCCACCATACTCGCTGACGATGATCGTCCAGGGTAGGATAGAACCGCGATTCATTGCGGAACACAATATGGTTCCACGCTTCCCCGTTATAGTACCGCCCCAAACGCAGACATTTCTGTTCTGATGTTGACGGAAACTCACGCGTGGGACAGTAACTCCTTAGTTCAGTAGCACCTGGTCTCTGGCCAACGGTGAGGTCAGAATGTTGCAGGAAGTCCACTACCTGCTCTCGGGTGGCAAGTACAGATGTGGCAGGGTTACGATGTGCTCGGTGCACAGTACGGTGTACCTCCCTTGCAGCGGTCAGACGTGATCAACTGCAGCCTTCGTGATGGGTATTCCTGTCCTCACTTTCCCAAGCAGTGCAGTATGGTGCCACTGTCGCTTCCGAATAGCCCACAAGTTTGGATAGCGCACAATTCGCCCAACCGGCGAAATGGCGACCTACAATGAAGCTCCTTTCAAAATCTTTTGTATGTCCATCCTTTTAGCAGAAGGTCTCTGGGACGACAGCCGTTTACTATCGTGACAAGTAAATAAAAGCACCTACAGCCGTCCTTATAATTTTATTTTATTTTGTTGGCAGTTGATGGATGGAGTGCTGACACATTATCTGCGTATCCAGTAATGCTGGCAACAGATGTGGTAAGCATGGGGACTGTTGTGGCGTAACAAGCTTGCTACGCCACACTGGGAAGGGAGCCGAAAGAAAGGCACGCGTACACACACGCCGACTGGCGTCAAGTCTGGAACAGGATAACTATTGAATGGTAGCAAGAAAAGTACGTAGCTGCTTTATACTTAACTTTTATTCTTTGATGAATACAGCGTTCTTCTTGAGACATTTATACGATAACTCTCAAACTAGGTAAGGCTAATGGCGCCTTGCTAGGTCGTAGCCATGGACTCAGCAGAAGGCTATTCTAACTGTCTCTCGGCAAATGAGAGGAAGGCTTCGTCCGTATTATCGCTAGCAATGTCGTCCGTACAACTGGGGCGAGTGCTATCCCGTATCTCGAGACCTGCCTTGTGGTGGCGCTAGGTCTGCGATCACACAGTGGCGACACGCGGGTCCGACATGTACTAAATGGACCGCGGCCGATTTAAGCTACCACCTAGCAAGTGTGGTGTCTGGCGGTGACACCACAGGGACCATATCAACCTGTATCGTATCAAGAACAGCCTGAAGATGACGCAATGAACCGTTGAAACTGGTAGAGACAAAACAAAATAAAATCATAAGGACGGCTGTAGGTATTTTTATTTACTTGTCACCTTTCAAAAAGCTGTCAAGTGCTTACAAAACTCTCTTACACGAGTACGGAGCATCTCCGTGTCCCACATAATGATCACTCAACAACTAACTTTGTTAACGCCCTGTACATACCCTAGCAGGCCTGCTAACAACACCAAACACGAACCATCCCATTGAAATCTGGTGGTCATTCTACCTGTTACAGAGAAGTGCAAGCTGGAGCGTACCTGTACGAAATTACACTGATGTCCAACCAATTCTTCTGGGTTCTTTAGTATTTTTGTCAAACAGTGTCCTTACTTTACCTTATATTCATCTTCCACACGTTGCGTAGGACACCTGAGTCGCAATAGCTATCTCTTCCTTCTCCCATGTCGTTGTCGGCCAGTCTCGTCCTCTCTTGCCATCTACCATTACCTCCTACACGACGCTTAAAACTACATCTGTACTCTGCGAATCACTGTGAAGTGCATAACAGAGGGTACTGTCCACTGTACCTGTTGCTTGGCTTCTACCCGTTCCATTCGCGTATACAGCACGGGAATAATGGTTGTTGAAACTCCAGTGTACATACTGTAATTAGGGTAATATTGCCTTGGTGGTCCCCAAAGGGGGGGGGGGGGGAGCGGTTTGGTACATCCCTAGATTCCTGACTCAGAATTGATTCTAGAAACTCTATAAGCAATCTTTCGAAGGATAGGCAGAAGGTTCAAATGGTTCAAATGGCTCTGAGCACTATGGGACTCAACTGCTGAGGTCATTAGTCCCCTAGAACTTAGAACTAGTTAAACCTAACTAACCTAAGGACATCACAAACATCCATGCCCGAGGCAGGATTCGAACCTGCGACCGTAGCGGTCTTGCGGTTCCAGACTGCAGCGCCTTTAACCGCACGGCCACTTCGGCCGGCTAGGCAGAAGGGTAGTGTTTAAGAAAATACTTGTACACTGATCAGCCAGAACATTATGACCACCTACCTAATATCCGGTATGTCCGCCTTTGGCACAGAAAACAGCGGCAACGCGTCATGGTATGAAAGCAATGAGGCCTTGATAGGTCGCTGGAGGGAGTTGGCACCACATCTGCCTAAACATGTCACCTAATTACCGCAAATTCCGGGAAAGGGGGCGACGAGCTCTGACACCACGTTCAGTCACATCCCAGATGTGTTCGATGAGGTTCAGACCTGGCGAGGTGGTGGTGATGGTGGTGGTGGGGGGGGGGGGGGGGGGCGGGGGAGGCGGTGCAGCACATCAATTGCAACTCACCACTGTGTTCGTCGAACCATTCCCTCACACTCCTGGCCTTGTGGCATGGCACATTATTTTGCTGAAAAATGCCACTTCTGGGGAGAAGCATGGTCGTCATGAAGGGGTGTAGGTGGTCTGCAAGCTGTCAACGATACGTTTTGGCCGCCAAGGTGCCTTGTACGAGCTCTACTGGACCTATGGATGCCCACGTGAATGTTCCCCAGAGCATAATGCGGCCACCGTCAGTTTGTCTCCGACCCGCAGCACAGGTGTCAACGAACTGTGTTCCCTTGGAAGACGACGGATGCGTGCCCTGCCATCGACCTGAGGAAGAACGTGTCTGGACTCATCAGACCATGCAAATCTCTTCCAGGGTGCCAACGTCCAATGCCGATAGTCACGTACCCATTTCAGTCGTAGTTTCTGATGCCGTGGTGTTTGCAGTTGCATGGGACGTCGGCTGCAGATCCGCAACGGAGTGTTCAGTGCCCTGTGTGTTCAAACACAAAACTCCACTCACCATTAAAGTCTGATGTTCGTTCCGCCTCAGTTCGCCATCTGTTCCGTTTTACCAGTCTGCCCAGTCTACGACATCCGACGCCTCCAGAGGGGTTGCCGCCCAACCACACGACGTCTGCACGTGGTTTCACGTTGGTTTCGCCACGTGTTGAAGACATTCACCGCGGCAACCCCTCGAACACCCGACAAGTCGGGCAGTTTCCGAAATGCTCGTGCCGAGCCGCCGGGCCAAAAAATCTGTCCTGGGTCGAACTCAGATAGATTGTGCGCCATCCCCATTCTACACACGTACAGCGCGCTGACAGATACTACATGCACCTTGCGTATGTTTGACTAGGAGTCATACCTCGCCAGGTGACACTGTTATCGCCTGGACGGGTTTATATCGATAACAGGTCGGCAGCCATAATGTTCTGGCTGATTAAGCGTATCTCGAATGATTGTCGCGAGGTTCATATTTCACTTTCACCTAGATCCGAGACAGGTAAAAGTTTTAGATATCAGGAGGTATACACTGAAGTGACAAAAGTCGTGGGATCGTGACGGACCTCCTTTTGTCCGGAATAGTTCAGCAACTCGACGTGGTATGGATTCAACAAGTCGTTGGAAGTCACCTGTAGAAATATTGAGCCATGCTGCCTCTATAGCCGTCCACAATTCCGAAAGAGTTGCCAGTGCGGGATTTTGTGCTTGAACTGACCTCTCGATGATGCCCTGTAAATGTTCCATGAGATTCATGTCGGGCAATATGGGTGGCCACATCGTTCTCTCCAATCGTCCAGAATGTTCTTCGAACCAGTCGCGAACAATTGTAGCTCGGTGCCATGGCGCATTGTCATCCATAAACATTCCATCGTTGTTTTGGAACATGAAGTCCATAAATGGCTGCAAATAGTCTCTGAAAATAACCATTTCCAGTTGATGATTGCTCCAGTTTGACCGAAGGATCCAGTCCATTCCATGTAAACACATCCCACACCGTTTCAAAAAAATGGTTCAAATGGCTCTGAGCACTGTGGGACAACATCTGAGGTCATGAGTCCCCTAGACTTAGAACTACTTAAACCTAACTAACCTAAGGACATCACACACATCCATGCCCGAGGCAGGATTCGAACCTGTGACCGTAGCAGTTGCGCGGTTCTAGACTGAAGCACCTAGAACCGCTCGGCCACCACGGCCGGCTCCACACCGTTTCAGAACCACAACCTGGGTTCATGGTTTCGGGCCCTGCGTCAACCTAGAACACTACTATCAGCCCTTAACAACTGAAACTGGGACACATCTGACCAGGCCACATTTTTCCGGTCACCTAGCGTCCAATCTATATGGTCAAGTGCCCAGAAAAGGCACTGCACGTACAACATCAGCGTGATGATGGAGATGTACCCTCCGCCACACTTTAATTATTATGCGTGACCTATGTCGGTCAATAGCATAGATGAATTTAAAAATTATGTAGCAAAGTAAAGCAAAACTTAGCTGCTCTAAATATTTCCCCTTTAAATGATAACGATAACGTTACACGTGTACTTATAATGTTACCTATAGAAAATATTTCCCGTCTAACTGACATCATAGACTATATTTTAGTATACATGACCTATATCGATCAATAGCACGTAAGCGTGATGACGGAGACGTTGTACCATCCGCCACACTTTACTTAACTCTTTACTTAATATGCTTGACCTATGTCGGTCAATAGTAGTTAAGTGTGATGACAGGGGCGTTGTACGCCCAGTTACACCATAATTAAATTATAGATAATAATTAAGGTTTTAAATAAGTGAGACAAGTAAGGTGCTCGCTATTAGTCATGTTCGATGGGGATACTTTACACGATGACCATATGTGCATAAAGTCGTAAAGGTAGTCCTTAAACTTTATACACCCAACCAAGTAAATTTCCTACCATTTAATACAATTTGCGTATAGTTAATACACAGAGACTTCATCTACATAATGCTTAATTTTCTTACAATTACGGTTATTAGCCCACAACACGTGATATAAAGGCAGCCAATGATATATAGTCTTGACTCTCCGTATGCGCACGCGCACGAGTTGCTATGTGCTCAGTACAATTCCGCGTGCAACTGTCAGTGCCAACATAGTTGCCGCTGCCATCCGACTGCGTGGTGAAGTCATGCCGGGGCTGGACTTCAGTTAAGTAGTTTTAATGCGATATGGTACCACGGTACTACAGGTTTTAATTTTTAATGTTGACTGTGCCTTACTCTGGCATTTTATAGTAATTTTATGCTTCTGAAGAAGGCTAGATTATTCTAGCCGAAACCTTGGTAAGGACCAGAAAATTCTCGCAACTGAAGGTACTTTCAGTATATCTGTTAATTCCCGTTGTGCGGCCACAATGAAGTCGGAAACCTATACACGTGAATCTCCTGAGTACAAATGACAACCCTGCCAATGCTCTGCCCTTTTATACTTTGTGTACGGACACTACTGCCATCTGCATATATACATGTCGCTCTCCGATAACTTTTGTCACGTCAGTGTAAGAAGCGATCTCTCTCAGAGTACAATCGATGAAACCCACAACGTGGATGAAGAGAAAAATTTCACAGTTCTCTTTCATTAAAGCACGTGGAAATAATTTTATGGTGCCTGTCTCTACCAGCCATGTCCCTGATGAGAAGCTAGTTGTTAGTGATACTAAAGGGAACATTGGTTAACTGATGAAATAAGAAGAAAGGTCCTTCAACAACGAGATCATATGTAAGTGAATTCTAACTCAGAGAAGAACTCAGAAAGAAATAAATCATTCCAGCTTTTGAGTAAAGTAATCGTAGTGTGTAAACCAGTATAGAAGCACGGAGAACCGAAACCCGCTCCTTCTGAACGTGATCCAACTGTCCTAGTCGCAGCGCCTCTGCCTTCGGTTTAATCTACAGAGTTCCGCCTTCGCTGTCATTGACTGCACTGAATGAGAAGTCCTCTCCAGCACTGGAGAAGAAAAAGATGTACACGAGGAATAGGAACGGTTATTACATCGCACCCCTTTGTGTTAGGTCACAAACATATCCTTTGCAGTGCCACGGAACTACACTCCTGGAAATGGAAAAAAGAACACATTGACACCGGTGTGTCAGACCCACCATACTTGCTCCGGACACTGCGAGAGGGCTGTACAAGCAATGATCACACGCACGGCACAGCGGACACACCAGGAACCGCGGTGTTGGCCGTCGAATGGCGCTAGCTGCGCAGCATTTGTGCACCGCCGCCGTCAGTGTCAGCCAGTTTGCCGTGACATACGGAGCTCCATCGCAGTCTTTAACACTGGTAGCATGCCGCAACAGCGTGGACGTGAACCGTATGTGCAGTTGACGGACTTTGAGCGAGGGCGTATAGTGGGCATGCGGGAGGCCGGGTGGACGTACCGCCGAATTGCTCAACACGTGGGGCGTGAGGTCTCCACAGTACATCGATGTTGTCGCCAGTGGTCGGCGGAAGGTGCACGTGCCCGTCGACCTGGGACCGGACCGCAGCGACGCACGGATGCACGCCAAGACCGTAGGATCCTACGCAGTGCCGTAGGGGACCGCACCGCCACTTCCCAGCAAATTAGGGACACTGTTGCTCCTGGGGTATCGGCGAGGACCATTCGCAACCGTCTCCATGAAGCTGGGCTACGGTCCCGCACACCGTTAGGCCGTCTTCCGCTCACGCCCCAACATCGTGCAGCCCGCCTCCAGTGGTGTCGCGACAGGCGTGAATGGAGGGACGAATGGAGACGTGTCGTCTTCAGCGATGAGAGTCGCTTCTGCCTTGGTGCCAATGATGGTCGTATGCGTGTTTGGCGCCGTGCAGGTGAGCGCCACAATCAGGACTGGATACGACCGAGGCACACAGGGCCAACACCCGGCATCATGGTGTGGGGAGCGATCACCTACACTGGCCATACACCACTGGTGATCGTCGAGGGGACACTGAATAGTGCACGGTACATCCAAACCGTCATCGAACCCATCGTTCTACCATTCCTACACCGGCAAGGGAACTTGCTGTTCCAACAGGACAATGCACGTCCGCATGTATCCGTGCCACCCAACGTGCTCTAGAAGGTGTAAGTCAACTACCCTGGCCAGCAAGATCTCCGGATCTATCCCCCATTGAGCATGTTTGGGACTGGATGAAGCGTCGTCTCACGCGGTCTGCACGTCCAGCACGAACGCTGGTCCAACTGAGGCGCCAGGTGGAAATGGCATGGCAAGCCGTTCCACAGGACTACATCCAGCATCTCTACGATCGTCTCCATGGGAGAATAGCAGCCTGCATTGCTGCGAAAGGTGGATATACACTGTACTAGTGCCGACATTGAGCATGCTCTGTTGCCTGTGTCTATGTGCCTGTGGTTCTGTCAGTGTGATCATGTGATGTATCTGACCCCAGGAATGTGTCAATAAAGTTTCCCCTTCCTGGGACAATGAATTCACGGTGTTCTTATTTCAATTTCCAGGAGTGTATTATTACTTCTAGCAGCGGAAGTGTGCGAAGTCTAGGCGGTTAAGTGCAACCACATTAATGCAGGACGGTGTGGAGAATTTAGCGTATACTCATGATGTCGTACTGCAAAGCTATGAATCAGCACGTCTTTCGCTGAAAAAAGTTACGAAAGGTCTCTCCAGTACTGTAGAAGGAGAGTAAGTCAGGATGATATGTTCTTATATTTTTGTTACACGTTGTCAAGAGTGTGTCTAAGGTCGGTGTTACGAGGGAAGGATTCGCAGTAGTTTCGCGGTGAATGATAACAGTTATCAGATTTCAAGACGAATGGCTCTGAGTACATTCATTTGTAGTCTATATCCATTACCCGTTCCGTCTTTTTTTAAACGAATACTGACTTGTCCTTCGCTGTGTACGTCCCTGCTTCATATTCCAAGCGGATACTTTATTGGTGTAGCGCTGATGTACAGAATAGGGGAGAGTGTTGTACCTGGAGAACAATGTACCTAGGAGCACTATGTTTGCTGGTCGTGACGGAGTTTAAGACCACATGAAGGAATGAGCACTAGAGACGGTCATAAGCTGTTTACGGCGTTTTGTACACTTTTTTTTTGTCGTGAGACGTGGGGCTGTGTTCTGTGTTGGCTTTGTAAACACATTTAGTGCTATAAAGTTACGAGCTACATAATACAGTAAAGCTGTGAGATATTTCTGATACTTTACTTACATAAATTCAGGTGATTAGATCTCTATATGTTTTTAAAACTCTGCAGTTACATATGGGCGCTTAAGCCATATTTAGTTAGTGGGCCATCTTGTGACTCTTAACGGTGGAAGCTCTTGTACCTTGGGGCCCGTGATATTTGCAAATCAAAGGAGTTTCTTTAATGTCTTAACAATGATAACTGTCTTCAATATCTACGCAACTTGATTTCACTTACTGATAATTGGGATGCAGTAGAGTATTTATGTAACAAACAGACTGTTAAATACAGTTGTGGCAAGATTGTGTACATTACACCACTTTTAAATTGCGATGGACTGTGTGTTCCTAGGCACATGACCATTTTCTACCTTGGAACACTTTTTCACATTTTTTTCTGAAATAATTTTTTAAATCTCAGCAAAAGACTGGAGTACATTAAAAGAGAATACCATCATTTAAAAATGGAATAAAGAAAATATTAAAGTTGTATTACAGGGATGGCTAGAGGTGGAAGTCTGAAAGGTGTACCACGGTACAAGGTTCCCCCCTACCATCAACCCATTAAGAGACGCTGGTAAATACAGATACCACTGTTTTAAATGCTGTTTGTTATTTCACTGAATACAAACAATCGATTGTATTGGTATTAGTATATTCACAATAGTTTTTCTGATAAGTACAAATACAATTTTGATGTTTCGAGATCGGTAGACTTGAGATAACGGCGGACAAGTGAGTAATGGGATGAATATTTACCGATGCGCTTCGGGGCTCTTGTCTTCAGAGTTGGTTTTGTGTTTAGCTAGCATTTGTCACCCGTCGATTTAGTCTTCTGGTATCTTCTGATATAAACGACGCAAGTTCAATTCACACAAATATTTGCTACATTATAAAGTATAAATTCAGTATGGAAGCTGTTTGTAAGCATGTTTAGTCATAATTTTCTTCCGCGTCGTACATGTAAGAAAATAGATTGACGTGAATTCAGTTCCTAGTTACATCAAATTTTACTGACCACACAGTGCTAAATGCTTCTTATAACGAAGAATGAACATAGCAGATGATACTGTTTCACAAATTATCTCTAAAATGTTAGGTCTGAGATAATTTAAATTATTTCCACTTGCAGCGCGTGAAAAAAAGTTTATGTACACACTTCATTGTTACAGCCGAATTATTTACTCACTTTTGGTTGGCTTTTTATACTCAGAGGGATCATACAGACATTCGTACTTCTTTTAGATCTATAAGAATGACTTGAGAGAGATGTTCTGGCTGATCATTTAATGAAGTGCTGGGAAGAGGCTGCAGACGAGGAACTCGGAAATTCGTAAGTTGGAGGAGACTCTGATGCAGACGTCGTAGCTATTGTTTCTACGGTTTCAAACACTACTACAGTAACTGATGGTAGTCTGGGTAACAGAGTCAAGTGGAACAGTGGGTGAAACATCTAGCACAGACGCTGCAGTTAAGGTAGACTGTCTGTGCTTGTATTTTTACACTGAAGCGCCAAAGGAACTGGTATAGGCATGCGTATACAAATACACAGATATCTAAACAGGCAGAATACGGTGCAGCGGTAGGCAACACCTATATAAGACAAGTGTCTGGAGCAGTTATTAGATCGGTTACTCCTGTTACAGTGGCAGCTTATCAAGATTTAAGTGAGTTTGAACGATGGGACAGCCCGCATCTCGTGGTCGTGCGGTAGCGTTCTCGCTTCCCACGCCCGGGTTCCCGGGTTCGATTCCCGGCGGGGTCAGGGATTTTCTCTGCCTCGTGATGGCTGGGTGTTGTGTGCTGTTCTTATGTTAGTTAGGTTTAAGTAGTTCTAAGTTCTAGGGGACTTATGACCACAGCAGTTGAGTCCCATAGTGCTCAGAGCCATTTTGAAACGATGGGACACAGCATCTCCGCGGTAGCGACGAAGTGGGGATTTTCCCGTACGGACTTTTCACGAAGGTACCATGAATTCTCTGGAATCCGGTAAAACATCAAATCTCCGCTTCGGCCGGAAAAAGATCCTGCAAGAACGGGACAACGCAGACTGAACACAATTGTTCAATGTGGCACAAATGCAACGCTTCTGCAAATTGCTGCAGATTTCAATGCTGGGCCATCTGCAAGTGTCAGCGTGCGAACCATTCAACGAAACATCATGGGCTTTCGGAGCCGAAGTCCCACTCGCGTCCCTTGATGACTGCACGACACAAAGCTTTACTCCTCGCCTGGGCCCGTCAACACCGGCATTGGACTACTGATGACTGGAAACTTGTCGCCTGGTCGGACGAGTCTCGTTACAAATTGTATCCAGCGGATGGACGCGTACGGGTATGGAGACAACCTCATGAATCCATGGACCCTGCATGTCAGCAGAGGACTGTTCAAGCTCTGTATTGGTGTGGGACGTGTGCAGTTGGAGTGATAGGGGACCCCTGATAGGCCTAGATACGACTGTGACAGGTGACACGTACGTAAGCATCCTGACTGATCACCTGCATACATTCACGTCCATCGCGCATTCCGACGGACGTGCACAATTCCATCAGGACAATGCGGCACTCCACACGCCCAGAATTGCTATAGAGTGGCTCCAGGAACGCTTTTCCGAGTTTTTAAACACTCCTGCTGGCCACCAGATTCACCAGACATGAACATTATTGAGCATATATGGGATGCCTTCCAACGTGCTGTTCTGAAGAGATCTCCACCGCCTCGTACCCTGACGGATTTATGGATAGCCCTGCATGATTCATGGTGTCAGTTCCCTCCAGCACGACTTCAGACATTAGTCCGAGTCCACGCCACGTCCTGCTGCGGCACTTCTGATTGCTCGCGGGGGCCCTAAGCGATATTAGGCAGGTGTACCAGTTTCCTTGTCTCTTCAGTGTATATGTAAGATCTAAAGTTGGTTGTGAGCCCCAGTACTTCGGGAAATGTCTTCTCCCCGAGGCCAAACGTGGAGAGAAGTTGACATTGCTAATTTCTTGCAGATTATTTTCATAGTTTTTCAGCGCAAATTTAGTGCTCTTGACTCACTGGCACGAATATTTACGACACCATAACTCATGGTGGGCTTAGAAACACATAATACGTTGAGTATTTTTTATTGATTATTATTCTCAACGAGCACATACAGACATTAATTCGTTGTTATGTTAGACAGCACATTTTGTCACTTTAAGAATTAAAACAATGTTCAAATGTGTATGAAATCTTATGGGAGTTAACTGCTAGGGTCATCAGTCCCTAAACTTACAGACGGCCGGAGTGGCCGAGCGGTTCTAGGCGCTACAATCTGGAACCGCGCGACCGCTACGATCGCAGGTTCGAATCCTGTCTCGGGTGTGGATGAGTGTGATGTCCTTAGGTTAGTTAGGCTTAAGTAGTTCAAAGTTCTAGGGGACTGATGACCTCAGAAATTCCATAGTGCTCAGAGCCATTTGAACCTAAGCTTACACATTACTTAACCTAAATTATCCTAAGGACAAACACACACACCCATGCCCAAGGGAGGACTCGAACCTCAGCCGGGACCAGCCGCACAGTCCATGACTGCAGCGCCTTAGACCGCTCAGCTAATCACGCGTGGCGATTAAAACAATGATCATTGAATTAATGGCTTATGAACTTTACCTACTAGCAACTTACAGAAAATAGTACAAGAAATGTGTCATTCTGCCTTCGAATTCAGCACATCCTGTAAACCTTCCACGAACAATTACTACACGTCGCTCTTGTCGCCGTACACGTGAACAAACACACGCAATAACTTTGGTCCACGGTCACCGGTTCAAAGGTGGACTTGTTTATGGCTTCCTGTGACCCGGCGAAACACTGCTATTGACCTTGGGTTTTGTTGTGGGCGAGCTTTTAAGGTTGAGGCTGCGTTAATGAAAACGGCGGAGGGGACGGTTCCCCGGCACCTGCGCTGTCGCGGCTGTTACGGCGTCCGTGGCACGGATTTACTGTGCTGGCGGCGGGCGGGACGCGCCGCTGAGTCATCTGCCGCGGCCCATCGCGATGACATCAAGGTGCCGGCTGCGTGCTGCGTGCAAAGGCCCGCACTAACCGCAAAGCGCGCTGCACAGTGCCGTGAATCAGGCGTTCTTTGAACGAACCGCAACGCGGGGTCGCTTCCTCTCCACCAGCTGTCGCACGCCGCAGGCTTAACAGTAGCTGCGGGTTCCAAGTATGCTCGCCATTGTGTGATTTCTTGCTACAATAGGCTCTTTTTCCGTTTATGACAGAAATTGCCGTATTCCTTAGCAAAAGCTTTCCATGACTCGTAGACACATCTAAGCAAAATACTTTTATCGTTAAACACACACAATAACTTAGACTGGCACAGTTTAGAATACCACAACACAGTACTTCATAATTTAGCATTTTTCTCTTTTCGCATCTTTGACGGTAATTTCAGATTATATATACTGAAAAGCCAAAGAAACTCGTGCACCTGCCTATTATCGTGTAGCGCCCCATGTGAACACGCAGAAGTGCCACAACACGACGTGGTATGGACTAGACTACTGCCTGAAGTCCTGCTGGAGGGAACTGACACCATGAATCCTGCAGGGCTGTCCATCAATCCGTAAGAGTACGAGTGGTGGAGCACAACACGTTTCAAGGCATTCGAGGTACAATAATGTTCACGTCTGGGGAGTTTGGTGACCAGTGGAAGTGTTTAATCTCAGAAGACTGTTCCTGGAGTCACTCTGTAGCGATTTGGACGTGTGGGATGTCGCATTGTCGTGCTGAAATTGCCCAAGTCCGTCGGAATGCAGAATGGACATAAATGAATGCAGGTGATCAGACATGATGCTTACGTACGTGTCACCTGTCAGAGTCGTACCTAGACGTATCAGCGGTCCCATATCACTCCAACTGCACACGCCCCACACCATTAAGGAGCCTTCACCAGTTTGAACACTCCCCTGCCGACAAGCACGGTCCATGGAGTCATGAGGTTGTTTGTCTCCATACCCGTACACGTTCATCCGCTCGATACAATTTGAAACGAGACTCGTCCGACCAAGCAACATGTTTCCGCTCATCAACAGTCCAGTGTCGCAGTCCAGTGTTCGTGTTGACGGGCCCAGGTGAGGCGTAAAGCTTTGGGTGGTGCAGTCATCAAGGGACACGAGTGGGACTTCGGCTCCGAAAGCCCATTCCCATGATGTTTCGTTGAATGGTTCGCACGCTGACACTTGTTGATGACCCAGCATTGAAATCTGCAGCAATTTGCGGAAGGGTTGCACATCTGTCACGTTGAACGATTCTCTTCATTCGTCGTTGATCCCGTTCTTGCAGGATCTTTTTCCGGTCGCAGCGATGTCGGAGATTTGATGTTTTACCAGATTCCTGATATTCACGGTACACTCGTGAAATGGTCGTACGGGAAAATCTCCACTTCATCGCTACCTCGGGGAAGCTGTGTCCCATCGCTCGTGCGGCGACCACAACACCACGTTCAAACTCACTTAAATCTTGATAACCTCCCATTGTAGCAGCAGTAAGGGATCTAACAACTGCACCACTCCGATCTAACACTGCGCTTACACACTACTGGCCATCAAAATTGCTACATCAAGAAGAAATGCAGTTGATAAACGGGTATTCATTCTACAAATACTTTATACCAGAACTGACATGTCATTACATTTTCACGCAATTTGGATGCATAGATCCTGAGAAATCAGTACCCAGAACAACCACCTCTGGCCGTAATAAAGGCCTTGATACGTCTGGGCATTGACTCAAAGAGAGCTTGGATGGGGTGTACAGGTACAGCTGCCCACGCAGCTTCAACACGATACCACAGTTCATCAAGAGTAGTGACTGGCGTATTGTGACGAGCCAGTTGCTCGGCCACCATTGACCAGACGTTTTCAATTGGTGAGATTTGGTGAATGTGCTGGTCAGGGCAGCAGTCGAACATTTTCTGTATCCAGAATGGCCCGTACGGAACCTGCAACATTCGGTCTTGCATTATCCTGCTGAAATGTAGGGTTTCGCAGGGATCGAATGAATGGTAGAGCCACGGGTCGTAACACATCTGAAACGTAACGTCCACTGTTCAAAGTGCCGTCATTACGAACAAGAGGTGACCGAAACGTGTAACCAATGGCACCCCAAACCATCACGCTGGGTGATACGCCAGTATGGCGACGACGAATACCCGCTTCCAATGTGCGTTCACCGCGATATCGCCAAACACGGATGCAACCTTCATGATGCTGTAAACAGAACCTGGATTCATCCGAAAAAAATGACGTTTTTCCATTCGTGCACCCAGGTTCGTCGTTGAGTGCACCATCGCTGGCGCTCCTGTCTGCGATGCAGCGTCAAGGGTAACCGCAGCCATGGTCTCCGAGCTGATAGTCCATGATGCTGCAAACGTCGTCGAACTGTTCGTGCAGATGGTGGTTGTCTTGCAAACGTCCCCATCTGTTGACTCAGGGATCGAGACGTGGCTGCACGATCCTTTACAGCCATGCGGATAAGATGCCTGTCATCTCGACTGCTAGTGATACGAGGCCGTTGGGATGCAGTACGGCGTTCCGTATTGCCCTCGTGAACCCACCGATTCCATATTCCGCTAACAGCCATTGGATCTAGACCAACGCGAGCAGCAATGTCGCGATACGATAAACCGCAGTCGCGATAGGCTACAATCCGACCTTTATCAAAGTGTGAAACGCGATGGTACGCATTTCTCCTCCTTACACGAGGCATCAGAACAACGTTTCACCAGGCAACGCCAGTCAACTGCTGTTTGTGTATGAGAAATCGTTTGGAAACTTTCCTCATGTCAGCACGTTGTAGGTGTCGCCACCGGCACCAACCTTGTGTGAATGCTCTGAAAAGCTAATCATTTGCATATCACAGCATCTTCTTCCTGTCCGTTAAATTTCGCGTCTGTAGCACGTCATCTTCGAGGTGTAGCAATTTTAATGGCCAGTAGTGTATAAGCGTTCCCGTCCGCAAGGCCGTATTCTGCATGCTTATATATCTCTTTTGAATACGCATCCCTATACCAGTTTCTTTGGCGCTTCAGTGTGTGTATATATAACAATGCAAAGTCTAGGATGGAATGTAACAATATAATGAAAAGGATTGTTTCTACTGACTATACAGTGGAGATGTTGAGTCACGGATGAGCGCAACAAAGAGTCAAACGGATCTCAAGCACACATGACCACAGTTTTTGGCAGATGAAGCCAGACCAGCCTCGGCATAGACTGTGGTCGTGTGTGCTTGAGTACCGTTTGCGCGAGTCTGTATGTGTTTGCCGTTAGCCGAAAGCACACTTTCTGACAGTCTTTTCGTTGCGCCTATCTGCCACTCAGCATCTCCGCTATATGGTGAGTGGCAACTATCCTTTTCATACTGTGTAATTTTATTGCAAGTGCTCATTATTAGAAGTACTGTAACGCAAACATATTACAAATAGGATTAAAACAATATTGTAAGAAGTGTAGTGAACATGTTGGCAAAGTCAGGGTTTAGCAATGTATACAATGATTCAAAACGAATGGGATAAAGAGAAACTATGCCTGTGACTATATTAATTACTTTATTTCAGGAATATGCTTATAGACTGAAAGGTCAGCTTTCAATGTTCCTATGGACATCCACAGATGCTTGACGTGGGCTGAATTTTTTCAGGCGGCAGAGGTCTTTCCGGTACTGTATTTACTGCCAGACCCTTTCCAACGTATCATTTTATCGGAGTTAACCGTGCCGACTACCTGGTGCCTTAGCTGCTGTAAGTCCTGAGGAAACGGTGGTACGTAAACCACGTCCACCGGCCGTTGTGACCGAGCGGTTCTAGGAGCTACAGTCCGGAACCGCGCTGCTGCTACGGTCGAATCCTGCCTCGGGCATGAATGTGTGTGATGTCCATGGATGTGGATGGAGGTTAGTTAGGTTTAAGTAGTTTTAAGTCTAGGGGACTGATGACCTCAGATGTTAAGTCCCGCAGTGCTTAGAGCCATTTGAACCATTTTGAAACCACGCCCTTCATACAACTCCAAACGAAAAAAAGTCCTATGATGAATGCGTGGTGTCCGAATGAACAGACACCACGCGTTCATGTAACTGGTAAGCCTAATGGGCTATGGATCCACCTTCTTTAGTGTGGATGCACAAATACGTCCGTCCTCCTGTGGGAATCTGAGAGTAGCGAACATGGAGTCAATGGGCAGGGACTGCGGGTAGGTGGCGCTCAGTGATGGTGTGGATCGGTCGTGAGGCGTACCGAGGTAGTCCGTGCAGTGGCGATAACACTGTGTCCCGTATGGCGCAGTTGTTACCTCACCTGCCTAGTAAGCAGGAGGTACCGGGTTTGAATCCCGATCCGGAACTCATTTTCGTTCGTCGCCGCTGATTTCGCTTAACGTCGCTCTGCAAGTGACAGCAATGACCCACATCAATTTGCGTACAATGAAAAAAAAAAAAAAAAGAAAAAGAAAAAACAATCCGTCGGTGCTAGATCAGATGACCTGAGGGGCCAAACATGAACGGGCCATCACTCGCCCCGACACGAAGTTGTGGAAGATGTTCGTTGAGGTGACTACGGACGAAGTTATGCCAATATGGTGAGGCTCATCCGGCTGCAAAACTAACCCGGGTACCTGTTCTGTCAGCTGAGGCAGGAACCAGATGGACGCATATCGAGATAGGTTACGCCTGTAAAGGCAGACCCTGCGAAGAACAAAGGATCCAGCACTCTGCGGTTCATTACAGAGCAGAAAACATTAAGTTCCGGAAAATCGCATTCAGGTTCAAAAGTCGTTCAAATGGCTCTGAGCACTATGGGATTTAACATCTGAGGCCATCATTCCCCTAGAACTTAGAACTACTTAAACGTAACTAACCTAAGGACATCACACACACCCCGAGGCAGGATTCGAACCTGCAACCGTAGCGGTCGCACGATTCCAGATGGAAGCGCCTAGAACCGCTCGGCCACCGCGGCCGGCTCGTGTTCAGGTTCCAGATAGGCGTGCCGGTTTTGCATACCCCATATTCTGAAATAATTTTGTCAGTTAAGTGAAATGTGGCTTCGTTAGGGAACACAAGTCTGTCTGCGAAACCATCCACCTCCATCTGTACTTGCAAATCAACGCTTAATTGTCTCCATTTTGCTTTGTCATCTGGTTTTAACGCCTGCAACATTTGAATTCTGTAAACCTTGAATTGCAAATCCTTGTGCACCACACACCACACGGCTGACTGCGACACGTTCACTTCATGTTTCCCACCACTTCATTTTCGATGGATGGCCTTCCTGTGGTTTTCCTCTTGCGTGTGCATCCTGTATCCTCGAATTACTTTACCCATATAGTTGTGTTGTGACGGTGTGGCGCCACTTCACCAAACGTGGTCCGAAAATGTCTTTGAACAACTATTATTTTTGATGTTTTTACATATTCTGTGACACGCCTTTCCTATTATGGGTTCCACCATTTTGAATACTAATGCCAGCGATGAACAACAACGGTGTGTCTTTCCATTGTTCAGTTGTTGCCAATCTAAACTGTGACAGCTAACCTTTAAATCTATATACATGTATTTCTGAAATAAAATGACTTCTTTAATTACACGCATACTTCCTTTTTGTCTCATTTATTTTGAATCACTCTATATAACAACAATCTCTATCCAAAGATAATTTAGACATGGAATGAAAGCATATACAAAATTTAGTATGTGAATACCCTGGTGATAAAGTGTTGAACAAGTTAGATAGAAGATAACGAGCAATAGTATGGGTCACAGTAAAGCAATTATTTGGGAAGAGTTTCAGAAGTATTAACGGAAAAGAATGTGGCCAAACGTATTTAAGTCTTTTTTGTAACAAGTAACACACTAATGGATTCATTAAAAGTAAGTGGAATTCTACGTATAAGCATAATACATTTTTAAATGTCAAGCTGGCAAGTTGTCAAACCTACAAGACAGCATTTGCCAACAACAACAAAAAAAAAAAAGGAAAAAAAAGAAAAAAGAAAAAATGACGCTGACAATAGTTATGATACAGCTTTCTATTGCAGGTAAATGTATATAAAATATGTTTACATTCACATAATTACATTTCTCTCCATGGAGGTAATATAATATGTATATTCTGTTTTGTACAGAAGCACTAAATTCTTTGAGAATGGCTTAGGAGACTGAAAGTAGTCGTTTAAAATAAACTTAATACAGCAAAAGTGGAAAACGTCACCTTCTTTTAATATTTAATTCTGCTCATCCACCCAAAGTGAGATTGCAGCGTTTCAGAAGTTAGACTTTTAAACGACTGGCCAGTGTAGTTGACTCATTTCACTGAACATTATAATTTTTGGTGAACTTGCCAGAAGCCAGGTGAGCTATGAACACGACCTCTTGCTCAACAGGTGCTCCGTGGGTATGCAGATTAGACAGATACTGAATCTGTCATACCAGATCATACTAAATAATAGGTTACCCCCATGAAGCTAATACGCTGCTTGGAAAATCAACTGCCGTGCATATCGGAAAAAATTATTTACTAAGTTCCTGCACTCGTCATTGGCCTCGCCTGTTGCTTATGGTTGGACGATCTGGGGATTCCGGTTCGATAATTTTCTTTGATGAATACTGGATGACAGAGTCTGATATGGCAAAATTATATTTATTTAGACAGTGTGTAAAAGTCACTCAGGGCATATAAACGTCGAGGTTATAAGACAATTTGAGGATGAATTTACATAATTGGAATAGAACGGTGATAAGAGAATGAATGTTTGTTAGGGTCTCCACCACCATGATGCTGGGTAATTACAATTGTTATGGTGCCCAGACACATAAAAGACACAAATTACGTTTTCTATAATGATTGCAAAACTATGTAATCACACGAAAAAGTTATGAATTCGAACAGAACGCACAACCAATCAATCAGTAAAGAAAGAATCAGAAAGAAATATCACTAGGCAGCTGAGCTCCAATGAGTTAACTGGTTAACGAAATGAAACGAGAGTGGCTACGAAAGAAAAAAAATCTCCTTTGAAGCAAGAATTTGATTACCGAAGAACTTGCATACCACTGTGTGAAGCGCGAGGAACAAGTTAGGAAGGCTTAGACATAGAAACCAGGAATGAACTCCTCTTCCCTCGGTACATCGCAATTTCCGAATTTGGAAGTGCGCATCGCAAATGCGATCTTATTGTGACTAAGTTCAAAGTAAAACCTCGAAGACTTGGCAGACGGCCAAGGTCAATAAAGACATGTACGAGCGTGGAGTCCAAAAGTTCAAATCATAATATCCACAGGTATTCCAAAGCGACTACGAATGCCTCTCTTAATTTTTGGCAGCCTTCCTTCAGACTTCAGAAAGGGACCCCACAAAATCTTTTCTAGCCAGTCCCAGAAAGGGCCTATCTATTCTTTCAATCAGGGATCTTGAATCCGTCATCTAGCTCCCACCGTAAAGATGTACCCGCCTATGAGATACATGTATATGGAAACGAGAGGTGAGTGTCGCCCCCTTCCCACGTTCAGACTTGTTTGTTGGAATTTCTGGAAATTTTGTTGAGCTTCACTCACCGTTCCCATAGGAAGAGCAAAGTTTGGAAATTTCGAGACACACGAGTGGCTATATATTTTTCTTGAGCAGACATGTCTGGAGACCACACACAGCAGCATAATAGAAAGTGAATAGCTGAGGAATCCACACGAAGCTTACTAACAAGGCAGAGTTCTCACCTCTTCTGGTACTGAGGATGCCACTCTTCCGTACGGCCACTCACTGTTCGCGTAAATTTAGCCAGGAGAATAATCTCTGCAAAGGCTCATCCAGTTATCCTTGGGGCCCACTAGCATGAGACGCTGCATTCTAAATGCCCAGCTGCTCTTCCAGATCGGATGAAAGTTCCCCATGTTTTTGGCCCAATGAAAACGATTTCCACTGATCAAGGCCATATGCATTTAATGGAAAAACTTACTACAATAATGAAACGTCAGAGGGGTAGGTTACCTACAATGCTACACGTGACCCACTAGCCACTTACATAAACAAACACTGAGCAAGATGGCGTAGTGGTTATCTCACTGGACCTGCTATCCGGCCATGTAGATTTAGGTTTTCGGTGATTTTCCTAAATCGCTCCAGGCAAATGCTGGGATGGTGCCTTTGAAAAAAGGAGAGTAATTTTTCTTCCTCATCCTTTCGTAATACGTGCATGTCCTCTGTCTCTTATGACCACGCTGTTGATGGAATTTAAACTCTAATCTTCCTTCCTTCCTTCCTTTTCCTTCATATAAAAAAAATGGAAAGTCGACAAATAGAACTGAATCGGAAAGTAAACTAAGCAGGAGAGCCTCGTATGCAAATAAGATGAAATGTGAAGAGAAGGGCCTTAAACATACTACTGCCTCACAAACTTTGATTCCGACCACGTATCAATCATTTCCCGCAGTCATCGGTACTGATAATAGGGCCCTGTTGCTATCACTGTCATAACAGTGTGTCATATTAATAAAAAATAATTGCATACTAAAGAGCCAGAAAAAATCAAATTTTGTTATTTCAATGAAAAGAGCCTTTTTGAAATGTTATGGAACATACTCTTTGAAAATCTGTAAATTGGATTAATTAAGTATTCAAATTAATTCATCTGGCAAAGCAAAGTTCAAATTCCTAATTAAGGACATTACAGGATTTTTGTATTAGTTTATGTATTAGCTGTAACCTGCAGTGCCAGCCGTTGTGGCCGAACGGTTCTAGGCGCTTCAGAGCGCTCAGAGCCGTTTGAACCATTTTGTAACCTGCAGCTGTGATCGCATATCAGTAGTTTTGTTACTGCAAGTGATGGTGAGAAGTAAGGTGCTCTACCAGCAATAATGTCAGCTGCCCTCACATGTCTCCATGGCTAGTGATGTGCGCCACCGCCTGCCACCTCCCCCCACCCTCCCCCTCCCAACCCACACCAGTCCACTTCCCCAAAACACGACGCGTCAGCATGTTGCCACACGATGCACATACAGTGGCGTGGGCAGGAGCGTGTTTCTATACACCATGCTACTGACGTAACTATACATCATACAACGTGGTCATTATTCAACCAGTTTAATAATTTTTAACGTAGTTTATGTTAATTGATTTCTGCTTAATAAAGTAGCCCACAATCTTCCTCGGGGTTCAAGCTATCTCCATACCATTTTTCACATAATTCAGTTCATCAGTTTGTTGTGAAAAGGTAACACATAGCCACTTTCACATTTAATAATATTAGTATAGAAGTGTGGATTAAACACACTGGATGTTGTATAAGGATAGTATTCATTACGTCGAGTTGTATTACATAGAACATATCAATCAATAAAAGTATTTTCATAAATACGACACAGTTCAGATGTCACAGAAAAAACAACTTTTTCAACGAGAGCTTCCCTATGTTGCGTTGTAGTCTTCAAACGAGATGAAACATTAAATTATAGTTTTTTTCCCCTGATCCAAATTCCATTAAATAAAGACTGTACGTTGCCCCAAGCTACGCTCCAGTTACCTGTGAAAACCCCACGAAAATTCGTCTAGTAATTTTGGAGATAAGCGTGTTTAAGCAGAGTGACAGACAGACACGGTAGTTTTACAGTTTCATCATTACTACTGATTCGCTTTCTTACTTCTGACACTGACAGTTTTTATTAATACTGACTGTGAAGCAATCAGTGTTCATTTATGGCATTTCTGATAATGAGTTGTGTTTATTGAAACGAAATGGTCGGTGGTACGTAAACACAGAGAATATTAAAATGAAGGAACGTCTGTTAACCGTTACCACATTACAAGCTGCAATTAATAAATCAATTTTGATTCTGAATTACTGAAAGTGTTCAAAGTCATAAGACTAACTTCTAAATATTTTATAATATCTTGCTGATTCAACCGAGTTCTTGAACGTGTGTTGCGTGAAACACTGCATAACGCAACACAGAGCTGCACGTGGTCGGCTACGTAATTTTCAGTGATTGTTACGCAAATTCGCATTGCCACTCAGCATAGCTAATTTCACAATTTTTGCCCTTAATCGGGATGATAAGTGTGTTAGCCGGTCGGTGTGGCCGAGCGGTTCTAGGCGCTTCAGTTTGGAAACGCGCGACCGCTACGGTCGTAGGTTCGAATCCTGCCTAGGGCATGGATGTGTGTGATGTCCTCAGGTTAGTTGTGTTTAAGTAGTTCTAAGTTCTAGGGGACTGATGACGTCAGATGTTAAGTCCCATAGTGCTCAGAGCCATTTTGAACCAGTGTGTTATTTCACTAAACAACAACAGATTGGCTGAATCTAAATTTCGTAATTAATAACACTTTCCTTAGCTACTCAGAATCAACTAACACAATTACACATTTTCTTTGTTCCGATCGCTATTTGCGGAACACGTTTCGTTGAGATTATAAGTTTAGGTAGAAAAGTTACCTGCATTCTGCTACAACAAATTCTTCGTATTTGATGACTTTTCTCAAAATTACAGGCTATTATGTACACTTGTCATTAATATACCGGAGAGTGTGGTACTGCTGAAAGTTCGACAACTATAAATGTTGAAGTTTATGTGTGTGCCTCAGAAAATTCACTGTACTGTCCTCTATAAATTAGTGTAAACCGCACCTAAATATTCACTCGCGGATATACACGCCTCAACAAAAGTTTGTAGTATCCTATACTTTATTAGAATGATTTCCTGTAGTACAATTTAAAGCAAAACAGCCCTCGGTCACTATTTTTAACAAATTAACCTGGTTTCAACACTACTAGGAGTGTCTTCTTCAGAATTTAAAACAAAGAATGGTCTATATTCTATAACATGGTCACAGAATAATGACTAAAAACGTATGATATCGTATAAGTACAGAATCATAGTAAAAGACTGACAGCACTTATATGTCATTTATAAAATAATAAATATGCCAAAAGGGCATTAGTCACAAAGACATTTAAGATAAAGAAAACTGTGATGGCGACCCACTAAGGGGTGCTCGTTACTTGCGTGGTGCAGGTTGCAAAACGGACTGAGGTGCCCGCGTTAACAAATGCGGCCAGGTGAACATGGCACTGCAACGAGCGCGCCATCTAGTAGCCGTAGATACAATTAGGCTACTTCACATTGAAATGTAGGCAGAAATGATTATAAATAAACAGTAATTGGTACATAATGGAAAGCAATGTTTTATTGATAGTAGCGTACAACATAACATTTTGTCTACATCAAAGCTTATAACAGTAAGATAAAACATAAAACATCATTACGAAAATGTGGATAGGACTGAATGACAACTTGTAGAAAGCAATATTGACGTGAAATGCAGCCAATATCATACGCTTTTAGTCATTATTCTGTGACCATGTTATAGAATATAGACCATTCTTTGTTTTAAATTCTGAAGAAGACACTCCTAGTAGTGTTGAAACCAGGTTAATTTGTTAAAAATAGTGACCGAGGGCTGTTTTTCTTTAAATTGTAGCTATTCGCGGTCTCTGAACGTGTAGCCATGTACAAAATTTAGCTTCCTGTAGTACATCGATTGAGATTCATACAGTACCTTATTAACAAAATAAACGTAATTCCTTCTGAAAACAAGAAAGATTTTGGTTAGTTACAAAAAATAATTACAAAACAAAGCTGGCTCTCTCTCTCAACGGCACATCCTGGAAAAAAAAACAGTGAAAATGTTTATCTCATGATGATGATTATCAATCTTTAGTAATGAGTATGTCCTTCCCGCACATGGATGAGTTCTTCCACTCTGTGAGGCAACTTCTGGAAGAGACCATCAAGTTTATCTGGGGGGTATGAGGTCCCACTCCTCAATGGCAGCTTCAGTGAGGTCTTGAAGAGTGTCAGGTGAGATCGGACACTGTGCAATGGCCACCTTCAACAGGTGCCATGCAAGCCCAGTTGCATTCATGTCTGGGGACAGTGCTGGCCAACGCTTTCAGTTGATTTCACAATCTTGGAGATAGCAAAACGTAGCTAGAGTGCAGTGCAGTCTTGCATTGTCGTCGACTAGGATGAAGTTGTTAGCGACTTCACGTCTGTAGGGCCTCACAATCGTTTATAGGAACTCTTGGAGGTATCGCAGACCAGTCAAACTGCAACAGATGGTCCGCCGTCCCATCATTATTTCCGCCCATAACATTTGACTTCCACTTGCAAACGTATGACTGCCTGAACGTATCGTCATTCCTGGTGTCGTCTAGCTCTTCTCTAAACTGTTACAGGCCTATTGTATGGTTGCAAACCAGTCCTTGATCTCGTCACCAAACATGACAGTACTCCATTCTGTAATGATCCAATGTTGATGTTCCAGAGCCCAGGTTCGTTGGTTCAATGCAAAACTTCTCATTGATCTTCTGGAATGAAGACCATTCTGATACCATCTTGTATGCACTGTTTGGTCTGAGACACGAATCGCTGTTGCCTGGGGGAAATCATTTCCAATATTGCTAGCAGCTGATGTTGAGCGCCCGTGAGCCGACAGTTGGAGGAGATGACCCTGCACTGATTTTATCGTACGAGGACGACCATTGAGAGGTCAATCGTTCACATTTCCCGTCTCTCTATACTTTCTCCACACCTTAGCCACACCACTTTGAGTGACCTGTATACGAACGCCGACAACCTGCTGTGTACGATCTGGGGAAAGTAAAGTGTTGTACGCCTCTACATGGCATTTTACTGCAGTGCTGGACACAAACTGAATGAAGCTGTTGTTAGTACTGCACTGCTCCCGGTCTGCTGCTGCGGCAGAGGTATGTTTACATGACTGTGAAATGGCCACAGAGCATGCCAGTAGTAGACACTGTCCGGTATATGGGCTGTAACTGAAAAATACATAAAGTGCCATAAAGTGCCTAGGTGAATGAGACCTTCAGTATCATCGACTACATTTTACGAGAGTATTCCAAACTTTTGTTGAGAAATGTGTTTTTGGCTCTCTGTCGTAGGAGCTACCTCCAGTACTATATCACTGAGCATGCATAGGATACCATTGGCACGGTTGTCGAGCGGCCGAGTACAGGGATGGACTGAATCTTACTGCCGTGGTGGTCTAGCGCCATTAGTTCCCACTGATAATGTAATGGTGTCCGCAGTGGACTCCTGTGTTACTACGCTGGCTAATTAGATGTAACAGGACACCCTGTGTAAAGCGGGCTTGGCCACCAGACGTCGCGAGAGGCGGACCCGCAAGTATACAAGAGATGCAGGGGGTATTGTGCTGTCAGTAGAGAAGCAATAACAGAAGGTTTTGTCGGTGAGGAATGCTCAGAGATTTCCAGCCTGGACTACTCACCGAATGTCGCATGTGTAGCAAATCCATCAGGGACACTTCAATCCTTTTAAACCCGCCTACGTCTACCGTTGGTGACCTCATTTACTGACGGACAGGAACTGTGGAGGGCAGTTGTAAAAAATCGCACGAGAACAGCGGAAGGAATCACTCGTGAGTTTCACAGTACTATCAACTGTCCAGACAGCACAGTGATTAAGTAATGAGATACACCGAAACTCCAAAGAAACTGGCATAGGCACGTGTATTCAAATACAGAGATACGTAAACATGTAGAATACGGTTCTGCGGTCAGCATAGCCTATATAACACAAAAAATGTGTCGCCCAGTTGTTGGAACGGGTACTGGTGCCACAAAGACAGGTTATCAAGATTTAAGTGAGTTTGAACATGGTGTTATAGTCGGCGCACGAGCGATGGGACACAGCATCTCCGAGATAGCGACGAAGTGGGGATTTTCCTGTACGACGATTTCACGAGTGTACCGTGAATATCAAGAATATGGTAAAACATAAAATCTCCGACATTGCTGCAAGAACGAGACCAACGACGACAAGAGAATCGTTCAACGTGACAGAAGTTCAACCCTTCCGCAAATTTCTGCAGATTTCAACGCTGGGTCGTCAACGAGTGTCAATGCGTGAACCATTCTACGAAACATCATCGATATGGGCTTTCGGAGCCGAAGGCCCACTCGTGTACCCTTGGTGACAGCACGACACAAAGCTTTATGCCTCGCTTGGGCCCCTCATTCATATCCATTATGCATTCCGACGGACTTGGGCAATTTCAGCAGGACAGTGTGACATCCCACACGTTCAGACTTGCTACACAGTGACTCCAGGAACACTCTTCTGAATTTAAACACTCCGCTGCCCACCAAACTCCCCAGACATGAACATTATTGAGCATATTTTTTAATTTTATTTACATGTCAAATTCCTTAGGACCAAATTGAAGAGCAAATCTCCAAGGTCATGGAACGTGTCGGTACATGAACTTACAACATAAAAGTAATAACAGATAAAAATAAATGTTCATCAACCTGAAAGAAAATCAGTCCATAAGTTTAAGCAAACGCAATCAGCAATACAATGAGAATCAGCTTAATTTTTCAAGGAACTCCTTGACAGAGTAGAAGGAGTGACCCATGAGGAAGCTCTTCAGCTTCGATTTGAAAACGCGTGGATTACTGCTAAGATTTTTGAATTCGAGTTGCAGCTTATTGAAAATGGATGCAGCAGTATACTGCACACCTTTTTGCACAAGAGTTAAGGAAGTCCAATCCAAATGGAGGTTTGATTTCTGCCGAGTATTAACCAAGTGAAAGCTGGTTATTGTTGGAAATAAACTAAATTGGTAACAAGAAACGACAATAAGGAATATGCATATTGAGAGGCCAATGTCAAAATACCCAGACTCGTGAACAGAGCTCGACAAGAGGTTCGTGAACTCACACCACTAATTGCCCAAACCGCCCGTTTCTGAGCCAAAAATATCCTTCTAGAATGGGAAAAGTTACCCCAAAACATAATACCATACGACATAAGTGAACGAAAATAAGTAAAGTAGACTAATTTACGTGTCAAAGTATCACTCACTTTCGATACCGTTCGAATAGTGAATATTCTACTACAGTACCCCACTCAGATCACACATCACAGCCGTTATCAACATTGTGAATAATGATCTTTTGCTGCCTGTTGCTAAAGTAAGAGGGAACCAATTGTGAGCTACTCCCCTTATTACGTAATGGTCCAACTTCTGGAGCAATATTGTGAGATCAACACAGTCAAATGCCTTTGTTAAATCAAAAAATACGCCAAGCGTTCGAAACTTTTTGTTTAGCCTATCAAGTACCTCACAGAGAAAAGAGAATATAGCATTTTCAGTTGTCAAAAGACTCCTAAAGCCGAACTGTACATTTGATAGCAAATCGTGTGATATAAAATGATCAATTAACCTTACATACATAGCCTTTTCGATAACTTTTGCAAACACTGATGGCATAGAAATAGGTCTAAAATTATCTACATTATCCCTTTCTCCCTTTTTATAAAGCGGCTTTACTACTGAGTACTTTAATCGCTCAGGAAACTGACCATTCCTAAAGGAAAAATTACCAATATGGCTAAATACAGGGCTAACATGTGCAGCACAGTACGTTAATATTCTACTAGACACTCCATCATAACCATGAGAGTCCTTAGTCTTCAGTGATTTAATTATTGACTCAATCTCCCTCTTGTCGGTATCACAGAGGAGTATTTCAGATGTCAATTTCGGAAAGGCATTTGCTAAGAAATTTGTATGATTTCTTGTAGAAACTAAATTTTTATTTAATTTACCAGCAATGCTCAGAAAATGGTTGTTAAATACTGTACATATATCTGATTTATCAGTAATAGAAATATTGTTACTGCGAACTGACTTTATATCATCAACCTTGTGCTGCTGACCAGACAGTTCCTTCACAACTGACCATATGGCTTTAATTTTATCCTGTGAATTAGCTATTGTATTTGCATACCACATACTTTTTGACTTGCTAATAACATTTTTAAGCACCTTACAATACTGTTTGTAATGGGCTAGTATAGCTTGATTGTGACTACTTCTAACATTTTGATATAATTCCCGCTTTGTTCTACATGATATCCTTATCCCACTAGTCAGCCAACCGGGCTGTCCATTACTGCTAGTACCCCGTTTAGAATGTTCTAATGGAAAGCAACTCTCAAAGAGCATGGGAAATGTGTTATGGAAAGCATTGTATTTATCATCTATATTATCAGCACTATAAATATCTTGCCACTCTTGTTCCTTGACAAGTTTTGAAAAACTCTCTATTGCTGTTGGATTAACTTTCCTACGTAGTTTGTAATTAAATACGACATTGGTTTGAGTACAAAAACCTTTTAGTGTTAAAATTTGTGCATCAAGGTCTGAAAGGCCGTTCAGCCTTTTACTAACAGAATGCCCATCTAGTAATGAAGAATGAATAAAAATATTGTCTTGACTGTGCTGATGTTCCCCTGCACCCTAGTTGGAAAAAACACAGTTTGCATCAGATCATATGAATTTGGGAGATTTACCAACATCCTTTTTCTTGCACAATCATGTACAAAATTAATATTGAAGTCACCACATATAACTACTTTCTGGTACTTCCTACAAAGTGAATCAAGAACCCTCTTTAGCTTAAGGAAAAATGCTCTGAAGTCGGAGTTAGGGGATCTATAAACAACAGCAATTAGAAGTTTAGTTTCACTAAATTCATCTAACGCTGCACAACTTTCAAATATCTATTCAGTGCAGTGTCGTGATACGTCTATGGACTCAAATGAAATTCTGTTTTTTTTACGTACAGAGCGACTCCCCCACCCCGCAAGGAACTCCTTGAGAAACAGCCAGCTAATCGGTAGCCTGGTAAAGGAAGCCTCTGAATTATCAAATTATTTAAGTGGTGCTCTGATATACTGATAATTTCAGAGATAACATCTATTAGGAGTTCACTAACTTTATCTCTAATACCTCTTATTTTTTGATGAAATATGCTAATTCCTCCTCTACTTGGAAATATTACATCCTCTGGAGGTGAGCCCTTAGTTGGAGGCACTTCCTTTAAGCAGGTATACCTATCAGCTGACTTCAGTCTAAAAAAGGTGCAGCTCTAACACCAACCACTACAGGAATTTTTCCATGAGTGATACCACTACCACCACCACCACCCACTACACGGTCACCTATAAGCTTAGCCAGCGTCCCCTTCCCATACCTATTGAGATGCAGGCCATGCCTAGTGAAACCCCATCTACTGATAGACCCAACTGGCGCCACTGAGATGTGATCCATGCCCTCCGCCATCAGTGCCCTCTCCAGCCCCACATTAGCGCGCCTACAGCTGCAGTGCCCGCCCCAAAATGTAAACACACTACTGAGGCGCGAGGCTTAGAGATGCCTTGCAACGTGCTGTTGAGATCTCTACTCCCTCGTACTCTTGCGGGTTTATGGATAGCCCTGCAATATTCATGGTCCCAGCACTACTTCAGATGTTAGTAGAGTCCAGGCCACGTGGTGTTGCGGCACTTATGCGTGCTCGAGGAAGCCCTACACGATATTAGGCAGGTGCATCAGTTTCTTTGGCTCTTCAGTGTAAATAGAAGGGGTCAACAGTCGAACAGCTGCTCATAAGCTGTGCATTTCTGATGCCAGTGCTGAGCGATGTTTGAGGTACTGTGAAGAGCGATGGCACTAGGCAGTGCATGAATGGAAATGAGTGATTTGGAGTGAAGAATCACGCTGATCCCTGTGGCAGGCCGACTGAAGGGTTCTGTTTTGCGATGCCTGGAGAACGTCACCTGCCATCGTGTGTCAACAATCAAGTGCGGAGGGAGTGGCCTTGTGTTGTGGGGATATTTTTCGCGAGCAGGGTGCAGTCCCTTCACTGCGCTCAAGAATTTCAGGAGGATACGTTCAAAAGTGGGAAGAGGAATTCCTCCTTATGCAAAGACACCTTAGGAGTTTTGTTTTATCCAGACATGTTCGAAAAATCTCAGAAAATGCCTGTGAAACGACAAAAGTGGTAGAAATCAACGTGTTACCACACCACAAACTAAGAAGACAAACACAACAACATCAAAGCCATGACAAGTTGTAGATTGTGTAGCAGACTTACAGCTACCAACATAAACATACACTAGTTTCATGTAAGAAAGGAAATAATGTAACCCACCGAATACAGCACAAAAAATGCGAAACGTGTCTGAGTAAAACAAAACTCGAAAGCTGTGTTGCATAAGGTGCATTTTCTCATTCAGTTTACTTAGCAAGCTCGGAAATGAGAAGAACTGCATCTCCACAAGATTACATTTCACAGTATTGAGTACTGCTTGCAGTAGAGGCACAGGTCGAAGACGATTATTGTATCAACATGACGCTGCATCCTGTAGTATTGCAGCACCTGTGACGCAGTGGTTCATCGACACTTACGTTCCTGACATCTGCACCTACATGGATAATCTGCAAATCACATTTAAGTGTCTGGCAGAGGGTTCATTGTGGTTCATAATGTTTGCAAGACTAAAGAAAAATCAAGACACGTTCATAGGATTTGTTGACCTGGGAAAAGCGTTCGACAATGAAAAATGATGCAAGATGCTGGGAATTCTGATATAAAATAGGGGTAAGCAATAGGGAAAGACGGGTGATACACAGTATGTACAAGAATGAAGACGGAATAATTAGAGTGGACGACCAAGAACGAAATGCTCGGATTAAAAAGAGTGTATGATAGGGATGTAGACTTTCCCTCCTACTGTTCAATCTGTACATGAAAGAAGCAATGATGGAGGTAAAAAAAGGTTTAGGAGTGGAATTAAAGTTCAAGGTGAAAGGATATCAATGATACGATTCGTTGATGACATTGCTATCCTAAGGGAAAGTGAAGAAGAATTACATGATCTGCTGAATGGAATGGACAGTCTGATGAGTAAAGAATATGGACGGAGAGTTAATCGAAGAAAGGCGAAAGTAATGAGAAGTAGCAAAAATGAGAACAGCGAGAAACTGGAAATCAGGATTGATGGTCACGAAGTAGATGAAGTTAAGGAATTCTGCTACCTATGCTGCAAAAAAACCAATGACGGACGGAGCAAAGAGGACAGCAAAAGCAGACTAGCACTGTCAAAAAGGGCATTCCTGGGCAAGGGAAGTCTGCTAGTAGGCCTTAATTTGAGGAAGAAATTTCTGAGAATGTACGTCTGGAGCACAGCATTGTATGATAACGAAACATCGATTGTGGGAAAACCGGAACAAAAGAGAATCGAAGCATTTGAGATGTGGTGCTACAGACGAATGTTGAAAATTAGGTGGACTGATAAGGAAAGGAATGAGGAGGTTCTACGCAGAATAGGAGAGGAAAGGAATATGTGGAAAACAGAAAAGGAGAAGGGACAGAATGATAGGACATCTGTTAAGACACGACGGACTGACTTCCATGGTACTAAAGGAAGCTGTAGGTGGCAAATGCTGTAGGGAAAGACAGAGATTGGAATACATCCAGCAGATAATTGAGGACGTAGGTTGCATGTGCTAGTCTGAGATGAAGAGATTGAGACAGGAAAGAAATTAGTGGCGGGTTGTATCAAACCAGTCAGAAGGCTGATGGAAAAAAAAAATCTTGTACTCAACGAAACACTTTTGGGATAGAATGTCGAATTCGCTCCAAACCTCAGTTTTCGATATCGCTACCATCTTTGGTTTCGGCTCTTTGGCAAGAATGGACTGCAATTCTTCCACAGATATTCAGACACATCATTGAAAATGCTTGAGTAGAGTTGGCCAAGTGATTAGACAGAGTATGTGGTAAACGTTTGCAAAAGCTCCTGCGTTGTATAGAGCGTCACTACGCTGCGGGAAATAGCCAGCTACTTTGCCCAGAAAAGAGTTCTCTGTCAATTATAGCGAGTAATCCTGGTCACTTAAATGTCAGAACATCGCTGAACGAACGGTAATGTGACGAACTGCCTTGCGACTGGGACACGCGATCAGTCGGAGAACTCACACATCTGGAGGACGGATTGGTGTAGAGAGAACCACCCTGACTCACCAAAGCGCTGCCTCCTCTCGCTATCGTTCGGTGCAGGCTTCTGCCTCGCTGCTTAACAACCTGCCCTAGCCGGCTGAATAATGCATCGGCCCGGCAGGCGAAGCGAGCAAACGAGCCGTGTACCAAGACGAATGGGTTGACACTTGGCGAGCTGATATGACGAATCATTTCCGCACGTAGCTTGTCGAGTGCCTTTGTGGGGCATGTCAGCCCCAAACGACACGGGTGGTGCCATTTCGCGTGATGGAAGTTTTTGATCAGGAATTCGACGAGGCGGTGTAACGTAGTCGTGAATTCCGTAAGACGTCTGGCTTACATGCTCCACCAAGTTAAAAAAAACGATGAAACCAACGACACAGCATTTATCTTGTTTCCCAATGTATAGCAATAAACAATGATGATTATTTGACGGCTTGTAGTATAATACAAGGCACGTTTCGAAATTGAGAACCGATTCGCTGCAGGTGTGAAGCGAAGTCCACAGGTCTCGGGTAGTTAAAGATTCTTTCTCATCCTGCTGTTATGTCGTCTTTGCGCGATGGAAGATTAAAATTGTTCTAAAAATAAAAATTCTAGCAGGGTGATTCGATTTTTTCGTAAATCTTCACTGGTGAAGAAACTTTAGTCCCGGAGAAATTCTAGAGCATGCGAGGCAGTACGGGCTGTACAAAATATCTTAGAAGATAGGTTGAATGAAGACAACCATAGGTTAACAGGATTTGTAGATTTAGAGAAGGATTTTGACACTGTTGGCTGGAATACACTCTCTGAAATTCTGAAGTTAGAAGTGATGAGATACAGAGAGCGAAAGTTTATCTACAACTCGCACGGAAAGCAGAATGCAGAAAGAGTAGCAGGACATGAAAAGGACACAGTGGTTGACAAGGAAATGAGTCTGTTTTTTGGCCTATGCTCCATGTTATTCAGTTGGTGCGTTGAACAAGCTATCAATTAAACGAAGGAGGCATGAAATATTAAAACTTTGAGGTTTTCTGATGACATTGTAATTCTGTAAGAAACGACAAAGTACCTAGAAGATTGGTTGAACGGAACGTACGTCTTGAAAAGACGTTATGAGACGAATATCAGCAAAAATGAAGCAAGGATAAGGGAATGCAGTCGAATAAACTGATGCTGAAATAATTGGAATAAAAAATGAGACACTAAAAGCAGCCGATGAGTCTTGCTGTTTGGGCAGAAAATAACTGATGGTCATAGTAGGGAACACACAAAATTCAGACTGACAACAGTAAGAAAACCGTTTCCGAAAAAAAGGAATTTGTTAGGAAGTGTAGGAAGTTAGTGTTAGGAAGTCTTCTTTGAGGGGAGTTGTCTGGAATGCCACCTTGTACGGAAGTGAAGCGGGGACGACAAACAGCTAAGACAAGAAGACAACATAACTTTTGAAATATTGTGCTACAGGAGAATGCTGAAAGTTAGAAGGGTAAGTCGAATAACTACTGTATCAAACTGAGGAGAGAGGAGGCCTGATGTAAAAAGGGTTGTAGTAAGACTTAACTATAAGCCTTCAAGGAACCATCAGACCGGTAATCTGTGTGTGTGTGTGTGTGTGTGTGAGTGTGTGTCCGCGTTGTGGATGGTGGGGTATTTGTAGCGGGAGATCAAGGCATGAGTACAATGTAGGTTACAGCAGTTGAGTAGTAATGAAAAGGGTTGTACAGAATGGACTAGCATGCAGAGCGTATCAAAACAGTCTTAGGAATGAAAACCATCACAGCAAGACTTTCGTATTATATTTTAAGGTTAGATATCAAAATATTGGTGTTCGAATTATGTTTTAGTAAAACTTTATAAGTAAAATGAAGATGAGGCATAGCCAGTGCATGGTAGGCACACAGTTCGCCATAGCGAGCTGGTCTGTTTTAACTTTCATCGATGGATAACTGTTAAGGACGGTAAATTAGCCACGATTTTAGTGGTCGACACTATATTAAACTGCTGTCAGGCACATAACTGAAACTAGAGCATTCGTAAGCAATGAATTTTTGCGAATTAAAATTAGTTTCGAATGCACATCCAGGGGTTCAGGAATCTGGGGGTACTTCACCTTTTATGCTGGGTGCGTCTCGTTGGTTTAACCAATTCATAGTGAAAGAAATTGTCTTCACGAACGTCTTATAGCATTACGAACACATTAAAAGTACTCTTAGATTTTACTTGGCGGTTGTCTTCGAAATTTCAAACGACGAAGTTAACACTACGCAAGCTTTCAATTTCTGCGTGCTGCACTGTCCGATGCAGGTATGAAAGACTAAGTGTTTCAAGTTCTGTAGATGAACAACTGACCGTTTTGATACCGCGCAACGTAATCTGTATTGCCCATTTTAATTGGTAACATACTATAGCTTCCCTAGATACAAAGATTCCCCTTCAACAATGAAAAGAGGAAGATGTAGTGTGTGTAAAAGACAGCAAATCCACACATGGTCTAGGCAAATTCGAATAAACCGTGACTACTCACACTACATATGAGGAAGGAAGCACATCGAAGAAGCATGCTGGACGTACCCTCATATGGCGAACTCTATGTGACATGATGATTTCGGTAATGAAGATGTTATGGTGTGTGGTCGCATAATGTTGCATGGGCGAACTGAGCTCGACATCTCTGGACACGGTACAATCACTGGTCAATGCTATTGTGACACTGTACTTCTTTGCCACGTACATTTATATAGAGGAGCACTGGACCCCAACTTCATTTTTATGGATGAAAATTCGCGACCGCATTGAACAGTGCAGGTGGAGGAACTCTTGAAATGAGAGGATATTTGGAAAATGGTCTAGCCTGCCCATTCTCCCAACTTAAATCTTGTGTCGCCTCGTTGTCATTGTAGGCTTATACCATGGGAAGCAAGGAGAGGATGTTGTTTGGTGGCTGGTATCCTCTTTCTATAACACAACTGCAAGCATACATTAACAGGGTTCTTTGTTAACATAAACAGGAAGCTACTTAAGATAGTCCAGGTGCTGTAGTACAAGCTCTTTCGTAATAGTCCACGTTAGCCTCACTGCTGGTGAAGTACAAGTCCCCCTATGTGCACTACTCCGGCCGCTAGATCCTGACTGACTCTGAGCTAGGGGCTGAGCACTGCGATTGTGATTCCTCTGGGCTGCGATTGATGACTCGACTCTTTGACTCACTGGATGACTCCGATCCGCGGCGGCGATCTAATTACTGGCGATCGAGAAGGCGTTGGCGGCGCGTTCTTTCCGAGTCTGTCGCTGGCCTCTCTCCCGATAGGCTCGCTTGCTCCGGTGCCTGCTATCGATCTTCTCGCAGACTCTTTGCCAATTCGAGTGCTGGCGACACCTTATGGCAGCTCCCATCGTGTGGGATGCGTTAGGGAGCCGTATTGCCGCATGCCCACATGCTTCAACGACCACCCAGCAGTTATTAACTGCGCTGATTGAGGTTGACTCTGAGCACTATGGGACTTAATACCTGAGGTCATCAGTCCCCTAGACTGAGAACTACGTAAACCTAACTAACCTAAGGACATCATACACATCCATGCCCGAGGCAGGATTCGAACCTGCGACCATAGCAGCAGCGTGGTTCCGGACTGAAGCGCCTAGAACCGCTCGGCCACAACGGCCGGCCGCTGGTTGAGGAACGGAATGCCCTATCACAAGAACTCCTTACTAACCTTGAACCACCATGGGAGAACGTTTGCAAAGCATACATTTCCGAACGTGGTGATCACACACATTATTGAGAACCATTTCCCTGCGCTTGCAATGTCCAGAGGAACATTATGGATTGCGGTGACTTTAGTGTAACTTACCTTTGAATAAAAGTGTCTTTTCTGTTCGTCTCGTGGCGTATTTCTTTCGCTTACTCTCTGTACTATACTTTAGCGGTTCTTCCTACACATGGTACAAGTTTGATCGCGCTAATTACTTGGCGCTGATACGCCGTGCGAAAGCTACTTTGGTCTTAAGTTTTGCACACCAGTGTATGTTCGTTAATGTTAACAGTAGTCATGTTTATACACTGAAGAGAAAGAAACTGGTATAGGCAGCGTTTTCAAGTATAGAGATATATAAGCAGGCAAAATACGGCGATGCGGTCGGCAACCCCTATACAAGACAAGTGTCTGAAGTTGTTAGATCGGTTACTTCTGCTACAATGGCAGATTATCAAGAGTTAAGTGAGTTTGAACGTGGTGTTATAGTCTCTGCACAAGCGGTGGGACGCAGCATCTCCGAGGTAGCGATGAAGTGGATATTTTCCTGTACGACCGTGAATATCACGATCAAACGTCAAATCTCCGACATCGCTGCGGCCGGAAAAAGATACTGCAAGAACGGGACCAACGACGACGGAAGAGAATCGTTCAACGTAACACAAGTGCAACCCTTCCGCAAATTGCTGTAGATTTGAATGCTGGGCCATCGACAAGTGTTAACGTGCGAACCATTCAACGGAACATCATTGATATGGGATTTTGAAACCGAGGGCCACTCATGTACCTTTGATGACTGCACGACACAAAAGCTTTACGCCTCGCCTGGGCCCCTCAACACCATAATTGGAGTGTTGATGACTGGAAACATATTGCCTGGTCGGACGAGTCCCGTTTCAAATTGTATGGAGCGGATGGACGTGTACAGGTGTAGAGACAAGCTCATGGATCCATGGACCCTGCATGTCAGCAGGGGACTGTTCAAGCTGGTGCAGGCTCTGTAATGATGTGGGGCGTGTGCATTTGGAGTGATATGGGACACTGATACGTCTAGATACGACTCTGAAGGTGACACATACGTAAGCATTCTGTGTGATTACCTGCATCTATTCATGTCCATTTTGCATTCCGACGGACTTGGGTTATTCGAGCAGGACAACGTGACACACCGCACGTCCAGAATTACTACAGAGTAGCTCCAGGAACACTTTTCTGAGTTTAAACACTTCCCTGGCCACTAAACTCCCCAGACATGAACATTATTGAGCATATCTGGAATGCTTTGCAAGTTACTGCTCTGAAGAGCTCTCCAACCCTTCGTAATCTTACGGATTTATGGACAGCCCTGCAGGATTCAAGGTGTCAGCTCCCTCCAGCACGGCTTCAGACATTAGCCGAGTCCATGTGACTGCGCTCGCGGGGGCCCTGCACGGTATTAGGCAGGTGTACCAGTCTCTTTGGCTCCTCAGTGTACATATCCTGTAAAATGACTCTTTCCGTATAATTTCGATAATAGAATCGTTCAAATGATCTGTGGAACATATTACTAAGAAACTATGGTTACATGTATTGTCGATAACGGAGTCGTTAGAGCGCACGTATCTGTAACGGATGGCGATGAAAAAACGTCCGTGCCCTCTTAAAATAAACATTTTCTTTAAGAGGCTTAGGGGAACCAAGGCGAACCTAAATCTGGAGGGTGATTTGCACCGCCGTCTTCCTGAATGTATGTCCAGTATCTCATCACTATACCACGTCGGATAGTTTACTGCGCGCGCTTTCCTCGTGTCGCCTGGAACGGTGAAAAATCTTGTGGCTGGGGAACGCTTTGTTGGAGCCGCACCGCACCTCTGCAGGTGTAACTGCGGCCAGGGCGGTCGTTGGAGGCCGTGACCCGCGGCGACGTGCGGTCAGCTTACAGGGTGACAGACAAGAGAGCGCCGGCGGACCTAAGTCTGGGGTGAGGCGGAGCTGCACGCATGTTAAGTAGCTTTCCTCGGCTTCAGAGTTCGTTCCGTAACCTCGCCTCGCTCAGAAATGGCGACAGTGCGGGTGCGTCTTCAGTCGTCACGCGGAACTGGCAGAGCAAATGCACTTAAACATATAAACTGATGTCGGGTTGTCCAGCAAGAAGTTTCCAGCCGAGGAGTAGACAAATGCTTTAAACTACTCAACAGCTATTAGCAGACACTGACATGCGGTGTGCCCACCTTTGGTGGGTTAACAGTTAATGAGATGTCTGAATGTCTGTGTAGGAATGACAGCATATTCTTTCGCAAGAACAGACATAGTGATGTTGGACGGTAAGATCTGCACCGAAGTCGACGTTGTAACTCAGCCCAAGAGTGTTCCATTGGATTCAGGCCGGGCCTGTAGGCAGGCCAGTGCATTTCATGAATGCTACTGTGCGCAGACCATCGGTTCACAGATGCTGCTTTTAGCAGGTTGCATCGTCTTCCTGATACAATCATCGTCCCCTAACTGTTCGTTATTGTACGCAGTTCACAATGTGTAAGATCTGTTCGTATTGACCCGTGGCGGCTTTCTCACAATGTATCGATATCACTATGCATATGATCTTTGACTAACATGTTGCCGTTGGAGAGCAGCGCCCTCTGGTGCGGCCGGCTCCGGACGTGGTGGTCGGCTTGGTGGGCAGTGTGAGCTGAGGCGCCAAGCTGTAGCGAGCTGTCCGCGGGGCCTCTTCGCCGTGGTATTACCTGCTGGCGGGCTCCGATACTGGGGGTCATGTTACCTTGTGTAAGTTGTCCAGTACCGACGTGGCTTGCGCTGTGATTTACCAGAAGCGCGCCGAGCTGTCAGGGCAGTGTTCACTGTCAAAATGGTTCTGAGCACTATGGGACTTAACATCTGAGGTCACCAGTCCCCTAGACTTAGAACTACTTAAACCTAACAAACCTAAGGACATCACACACATCCATGCCCGAGGCAGAATTCGAACCTGTGACCATAGCAGCGGCGTGGTCCCGGACTGAAGCGTCTAGAACCGCTCGGCCACAGCGGTCAGTTATTGCAAGATCTACTAGACATTTTAAAGAGGTTCATTGGCTGATACCTCATTGACTTTTTTAACTTGTGTTAACGTTATGTGTCCATGGTACGTGTGAACCTCTAGCCAGCGTAAAGCGACTTGTTTCAAAAGAAAGCCTATTCTGAATGGTGGCGGTGTATTAGTATAAGCGTTACCTGTTCTCGTCCGCCTCCACTTAATTCTTGTGGTTTTTAAAATAAATGACTGGTCATGTAATTGTCAATTGGAGGCGCAGTGAATTGTTCAGTATTACCAGTTACCACGGGTGATTGTTACTGTCAGAATGTGTCTCTGTTTTGCTATTTTATTGTCCTCTTTATAATTTGCTTTTGTTTTTCTGGTTTCTTTGAAGCTAATGCTAAAGGCCTATGCTGTCTAAGAAATTACATCGTGCGTCTGTTGTTTTTAAGTGGCTCAGATAAATTACCAGGACGCATTTGTTTTCTCCGAACCGCTATGGACTAATGTGTGTACTGATGAGCTTTGAATGTCATGCGAGTGTCCTTGCGGCTGCTTCAGTGGGTTGCTAGAAACGAAAATTTCTTTCTGATGTTACTATCTTATTACTGAAATTAGTTTTTAAAATATTTGTCGCTGGTTCCTTACATCTCTCGGTTAACTTGTTAAGGGTAGATAATTAGACATGCGTTTTGGTAAGAGTTCAGTTTCGTTAATTCTGCCGTAAAGCTAATTATTTGATGCACAGGTACGTGTTGGAATTCTCTCCAATTAAAATTATTTGTGCTTCAGGGAATGGTCGTTAATACTCTCTCGTACTCCACTGCTGGTACGTGTTACCCAGGATCGGGCCCCAGTTACTCACGCCTAGTCGGCTTACTTACCCAGCTGTTTACGTCATTTACAGTGCAAACACTCGGCAGCTCTCTCTGCTGTCTGTTCCGCGCTGTTACCTTCAGCCGCGGCCGCACTACTTAATGTTCTTGTTGAAGTTAAATTTATACTTGACAAAATTTTATGCACATTTTGACGTGTGTTGGGACCCCAACATATACCTTAATGTGTTGTAACTTACTTAGGCTTGCGTTACTGGGAAATGTGTTACATGGTGCATCGTGTCCATCGTGCATTAAGATCTTTAGCCCACTTTCTCGTCATGGCATTGCAGTCCCGCTCATCTTCCATCTCTTGATCGAGGACACCTTCCTGTGTGCGTTTTCCTTCACCCACTATGCAGTGTCGTTTTCTGCGCCGAGGACCATCGAATTCTTTGCACCTCGTATCCAGCACGGTGGCTAGTCCGTTGTGGTGGGGCCACCATGTTCCCTGTTGGCTGTAGCCACCTGACTACACAGGGATCACTGTGCTGATGCCTGCGCTGTTAACCCCACATGTAAGCCAAGAAGTATATGACCGTCACCCTGGGGCATCGGGACTCCCGGCAATGGTCACCCTGCCAGATGGCCTTTGCTGCGGCTGGGTGGAGCTTGTGGGGAGGGCCCCTGGTCGGAGTGGCTGGCATGAGGGCGGATGACGCAAGATGAAGCATACTATGTCATCACTTACTGGTGATGAAACGCCAGCAGTCTATAAGCGTTCCAAGTCTTAGTACAATGCAAGGAAGTATGATCATAAAGCGTTACCCTCTCTGACCACACCATGGGAGGAACGCCAGGTTAAGGATGGCAGAAAACCTTATTTGTCATGGTACCTCGTATGTATGAGAGCTGAAGGGGACTCCTTTGTCTTAATGAAGCCTGAGTTTTTTTATAGAGAATTTAGAGGACAAGTTTGGGAAGGTGGAGGGCTTGGCCAAAACGCGGTCAGGGTCAGTCTTGATAAAAACGGCATCCTCTACTCCGTCACGGTCATTACTACCTTGTTACAAGCTGGGGAATGTTTCCGTTACCATCACGCCTCATAAGAGCTTAAATATGGTCCAGGGTATTATATTCCACAAGGACCTTCTTTTGTAGTCTGACGACGAGCTGCGCGCCCACTTAGAGCGACGAGGAGTTCATTTAATCTGGCACGTCCACCAGGGTCCAAAGGATAATCAGATTGCCACCGGTTCCTTCATCTTGGCCTTTGAGGGTGATACATTGCCAGAGAAGGTCAAGGTGATGGTCTACCGGTGTGATGTATAGCCCTATATCCCTCCCCCAATGCTGTGCTTTAAGTGCTGGAGGTTTGGCCATATGTCTTCCAGCATCATATGTCGATATTGTGGACGTCCATCCCATCCCAATACTCCATGTGCCCCGCCTCCTATCTGTGTCAGCTGCACACCAGACTGCAGGATTTTACAGCAAGAAAGGAAAATCATGGAATACAAGACCCTTGACCGACTGACCCACGCTGAGGCTAAGAAGACATTTGTGCGCCTACATCCTGTGGCTACAACCTCCTCTTACGCCATCCCTACGACAACAGTTGTAGCCCTATTAGTCGCGCGAGTTCCAGTCAGCATTCAGAGCCGAAAGACTACACCTGCTCCCTTGATGGAGGAGGGGGGGGGGCGGCACTTCCCACACTGTTGTTCCCACACCATCTACCACGGGATCACTTCCCCCCCCCCCCCCAACCACTGTGGACACCAGACCCCATTTCTCAGCTAGAGAAGTGTAAGTCTTCTTCAGCTCCTCTCGCTAGGAAGCGGTCCCTTGGAACACTCTGTTCCCAGGTTTTTGCTAGTGGGAAAGATGACACCCACCAGTGGCTAAAGTGCTCAAAAGTAGCTGGCCATAGGGCTTCACGATCATCCTCCATCCCAGAGACTGAATCAGTGAAGCCCTCCCAGCCAGACACACCCAAGGATCAGTGAGTGAAATCCAGAAAGAAGACACCCAAAGCCAAGGGAATTGCAGTGGCACCCAAACCACCACTGCCTACAAACTCTGTGTCTGAGGATGAGGTGAAGATTCTGGAGTCCACTGAGGACCTAGATCTAGCCAGACTCTCAGACACAGTGGTTATAGCCTGTTCAGGAAATAAGTCGGTGGCAGGAGGTGACCCTGAGGCGTAGACTGCCTCATTGTTTCATGATTTCCCAGTCTCATGACCATGTCATCCTCCAGTGGAACTACGACGATTTTTTCCACCACCTGGCTGCGCTAGAGCAACTGTTAAGCATTACACCTGCTTTCTGCATTTCCTTCCAGGAAACCTGATTCCCTGCAATGTGGGCCAATGCCCTTTGCGGCTACAGGAGATATTACAAGAACCATAGCGAATATAATACTGTCTGGTGGAGTTTGAGTTTATATCCTGAACTCAGTCTGTAGTGAAACTGTGCCCCTTCAAACCCCTCTTGAGGCTGTGGCTGTCAGAATAAGGACGACACAGGAAATAACTGTCTGCAATGTATATCTTCCTCCAGATGGTGCAGTAACCCTGAATGTATTAACTGCACTGAATGATCAACTCCCTAAACCTTTCCTACTTTTGGGAGATTTTAACGCCCATGACCCCTTGCGGGGTAGCACAGTTCTTACTGGCTGTGGCAGAGCTGTCGAAAATTTATTGTCCCAACTCGACCTCTGCCTCTTAAATGCTAGGGCCGCCACACATTTCAGTGTGGCTCATGGTAGTTACTCGGCCATTGATTTATCAATTTGCAGCCCAGAACATCTCCCATCTATCTACTGGAAAGCACATGACGACCTGTGTGATGGTGACCACTTCCCCATCTTCCTGTCACTCCCCAGGCGTCATGCCCACGGACGCCTACGCAGATGGTCTCCAAACAAGGCAGACTGGGTAGCCTTCACCTCTGCTGCCACCGTTGAATCTCCCCCACATGGTGCCATCGATGTTGTGATTGAGCAGGTTGCTACAACGATAGTTTCTGCGGCGGAAACGCGATCCCTCGTTTTCTAGGGGATCCCCTGCGAAAGACAGTTTCTTGGTGGTCGGTGGAAGTCGATGAGGCAATTGAAGAGCGTCGGCGAGCTCTACAGCGACATAAGCGGCACCCTTCCCTAGAGGACCTAACAGCCTTTAAGCAGCTCCATGTCCGCTTTCGCCTGCTTATAAAACGACGGAAAAAGGAGTTGGGAAAAACACGTGCCGACCTTCCCAAGTCTGGACGAAGATCAGACCAGACCCCAACAGGTGTCCCTGGCGTTAACATCAATGGCGTGCTCTCTACCGAAGCAGACGCGATTGCCAAGCACTTTATTGAGCACTATACTCGAGCCTCTGCGTCGGAGAACTACCCTGCAGCCTTTCGCACCCTCAGACGGAGGATGGAAAGGAAAGTCCCCTTGTTCACTACACGCCACAGTGGACCCTATAACGCTCCATTTACACAGTGGGAGCTCCTCAGCGCCCTAGCACCTTGCCCCGACACAGCTCCTGGTCTGGATCAGATCCCCAGTCAGATGATTAAACAGGTCTCGTGTGATTACAAGCGATATCTCCTCGTCATCTTCAACCAGATCTGGTGCTGTGGCGTCTTTCCATCGCAATGGTGGGAGAGCACCATCATTCCAGTGCTAAGAAACGGTAAAAATCGGCTTGATGTGGATAGCTATCGGCCCTTCAGCCTTATCAACGTTCTCTGTTTGCTGCTGGAACGTATGGTGTGTCGGCGGTTGGGCTGGGTCCTGGAGTCACGTGGCCTACTGGCTCCATGTCAGGGCGGCTTCCGCCAGGGTCGCTCTACCACTGATAATCTTGTGTCCCTTGAGTCTGCCATCCGAACAGCCTTTTCAAGACACCAACATCTGGTTGCCGTCTTTTTTTTTACTTGCGTAAAGCGTGTGACCTGGCGACGTCATATCCTTGCCACATTATATGAGTGGGGTCTCCGGGGCCAACTCCCGATTTTTATCCAAAATTTCCTGTCGTTCCGTACTTTCCGTGTCCATGTTGGTGCCTTCCATAGTTCCCCCCGTATTCAGGAGAACTGTGTTCCGCAGGGCTCCGTATTGAGTGTATGTCTATTTTAATGGCCATTAACGGCCTAGCAGCAGCTGCAGGGCCGTCGGTCTCCGTCGATGCACTGAGGTTAATCTTTCTGACAAGGCTTTGGATGGGCCCACAGTGGCGGTGTTGGAGAAATGCTTAAATTTTTCTCGTTCACCAAAGAGACTTCCTTTCACAGAGTTTATATGTTCTGTAGAAAAAGCAGTACACAGCCTTCCCGAGGGCCAATTGGAAGAAATAAGGCAAGAAGGTCAGAAGGTCCCACACATTACGTCGGGCTCGGCCACCGCGGGATAACATCTCCTCCGCAGGGAGAGAGCAGCCATTCGTTCCCTTAGGAATGATGAAGTAGTAGTTTTACCAGCTGACAAGGGGAATGTCACGATTGTAATGACGCGGGATGATTACGTCCTAAAAATGGATTTACTACTCAACGACGCGGCGTACAAAAGACTATCTAGTGACACCACAGAAAGGATTAAGCTCAAGACACTTTCATTGTTGAAAGATCTCCTTGTCCGAAGATTTACGTAAGAAACTTAATTTGGTGCTGCCGTTCCGCCTTGGTTGTAAGGTCTGCTTAAGTTGCATAACGAAGGGGTTCCTCTACGCCCTGTTGTTGGTAATTTGGTTGCACCCACTTATAACCTGGCGAAGTATTTATCATCTGTTCTCAGCGCATATGATGGCAAGTGTGAACACCATATGTCGGATTCGGTGGATTTTATTCGACGATTGAAATCTTTGAGGCTGAGTGCTTCAGATCTGTTAGTGAGTTTTGATGTGATATCTCTGTTTACACGAGACCGTCTGTAAGAGTCCCTTCGTTTGATTAGGGAAAAACTGAATGAAGATTTGAAGATTCGTCGTCATGTGCTGACACCCACGTATTTTTTATTTTACGGCAACATTTTTGAACAGAATGACGGAGTGGCTATGGGTAGTCCTTTATCACCCATAGTCACCAATATATTTATGGAGGACTTCGAGGATATGGCACTGAGGACTTCGGCGTTGCAACCAACGTGCTTCTGGAGATTTGTGGATGATACCTTTTTCAACTGACCACATGGACGTGATGCTCTTAATACATTTTTGGACCACTTCAACTGTCTTCACCCCATGGAGGTTGAAAGTCATGGGATGCTTCCATTTTTAGATGTTATGGTTTATAAAAATCCAGATGGTACTTTGGAACATAGTGTTCACCGAAAGCCGACGCACACAGATCGGTATCTGCATTCTAAGAGTTGCCATCCACCACTCCAACGCAGTGGCGTCCTTAGAACTTTGGTACGCAGAGCATATGCCGGTTGCGACGCGGACAGCTTAACACAAGAACTTGTGCATCTGTTTTTGATGAAAATTGATACTCTGAGAAGCAGATTCGTCGGGTTATGGAATCTGAACCATCACTGGAGGTGCATGAAGAGGAATATAGATCGGTGGCCTCTATCCCTTACGCTGGGGGGCATATCGTTTAAGATAGGAAGAATTTTATGGAATTTTAACATAAAGAGTGTGTTCAGTCCACCTTCTAAGATTAGGGCATACTCGGCTCTGTGAAAGATGACTTGGGGCTTAGGAAACCCGGTGTATACAAAATTCCGTGTCAATGTGGGAAGGCTTACATCGGCCGTTCGATTCGCACAGTTCATGACAGGTGTGTGGAACATCGCCGTCATACGAAGCCGGAAAAATCGGCAGTAGCAGAACACTGTTTAAATGAGGGACACGGTATGAAATTTGACTAAACTGTGGTAGTTGCCAACACTTCCAGTTTTTGGAATAGTGTCTACAAAGAAGCAATTGAAATTAGGTTGGCGGATAATTTAATTAACAGAGACAATGGGTTTCCTCTTAGCAGGACGTGGAATCCTGCACTGTCCCGCATGAAAACATAACGTTCTTCGGTGCGGCCAGTCCGAGTATTCGATTATCGTCTCTGAGTGCGATATATCATTGCCTCCAGTGTTCTACTAAGGGCGGCGCCACCTGCTCAGTCTTGGAGGGCAGCAACTGTGATGGGCGGCGCATGCGCCGTGTACTGTACGGAGGCCTATATACGACGACGACTGGCAGCCTGGCGTCAGTTCTCAGCGGGACTCAACAGCAGAAGCAGCTTTCTCCTGAAGATGGCGACCAGTTGGATCGACGAAATATCGAATCGAGTTGATTTTAGGATCTGGCAGCAAACCCGAAGAGACTTTCAAAACCACCTCGCTTGTTCCCGACACTGAATACTAGTTTATTCTGCTGCTTACAGTACTCTGCGTCAATCATACATGTACGATAAACAAGGAACACACGGCACCTGGTAAGAGGAACTGTCATTCGACAGCGTCATAAACCGTGCCAACGATGCATTTCCCGACACGCGTTCATAGGACCCATTTTCCTCTATTTCCAATTAGGAATCAGTCCCTGCAGTTCGTCGCTTTTCTTAAAGTTTGCCCTGTGTGGAACGAATCCTGTGGCCTAGTAAGATATGATGTTTAGGACGGGTGGTAGGGACAGGGCATCGAGTGACATTATACTGAGTCCACTATCCGAAAATTACCTCGAGCAATTACACAGAGAACCGACTCTTGGAGATAACATCTTGGACCTACTGATAACAAACAGACGTGAACTTTCCGACTCTGTAAGCGCAGAACAGGGAATCAGTGGTTATAAGGCCGTTGCAGCATCCCTGAATATGGAAGTAAATAGGAATATAAAAAAGGGAGGAAGGTTTATCTGATTAGCAAGAGTAATAGGAGGCAGATTTCAGACTACCTAACAGACCAAAACGAAAATTTTTGTTCCGACACTGACAATGTTGAGTGTTTATTGAAAAAGTTCAAGGTAATCGTAAAATGCGTTTTAGACAGGTACGTGCCGAGTAAAACTGTGAGGGACAAAAAAGAAAACACCGTGGTTCAACAACAAAGTTAGGAAACTACTGCGGAAGCAAAGAGAGATTCACTGCAAATTTTAACGCAGCCAAAACCTCTCAGACAAACAGAAGCTAAACGATGTCAAAATTAGCGCAAGGAGGGCTGTGCGTGAAGCGATCAGTGAATTCGAAAGTAAAATTCTATGTACCCACTTGACAGAAAATCCTAGGAAGTTCTGGTCTTACGTTAAATCAGTAAGTGGATCGAAACAGCATATCCAGACACTCTGGGATGATAATGGCATTGAAACAGAGGATGACAAGCGTGAAGCTGAAATACTAAACACATTTTTCCGAATCTGTTTCACAGAGAAAGACCGCACTGCAGTTCCTTCTCTAAAACCTCGCACTAACGAAAAAATGGCTGACATCGAAATAAGTGTCCAAGGAATAGAAAAGCAACTGAAATCACTCAACAGAAGAAATTCCACTGGACCTAATGGGATACCAATTCGATTCTACACAGAGTACGCGAAAGAACTCGCCCCCCCTCTAACAGCCGTGTACCGCAAGTCTCTAGAGGAACGGAAGGTTCCAAATTATTGGAAAAGAGCACAGGTAGTCCCAGTTTCCAAGAAGGGTCGTCGAGCAGATGCGCAAAACTATAGGCCTATCTATATCTCTGGCTTCGATCTGTTGTAGAATTTTAGAACATGTTTTATGCTCGCGTATCATGTCATTTCTGGAAACCCAGCATCTACTCTGTAGGAATCAACATGGATTCCGGAAACAGCGATCGTGTGAGGCCCAACTCGCTTTATTTGTTCATGAGACCCAGAAAATATTAGATACAGACTCCCAGGTAGATGCCATTTTCCTTGACTTCCGGAAGGCGTTCGATACAGTTCCACACTGCCGCCTGATAAACAAAGTAAGAGCCTACGGAATATCAGACCAGCTGTGTGGCTGGATTGAAGAGTTTTCAGGAAACAGAACACAGCATGTTGTTCTCAATGGAGAGACGTCTACAGACATTAAAGTAACCTCTGGCGTGCCATAGGGGAGTGTTATGGGACCATTGCTTTTCACAATATATATAAATGACCTAGTAGATAGTGTCGGAGGTTCCATGCGGCTTTTCGCGGATGATGCTGTAGTATACAGAGAAGTTGCATCATTAGAAAATTCCAGCGAAATGCAGGAAAGTGTGCAGCGAATAGGCACTTGGTGCAGGGAGTGGCAACTGACCCTTAACATAGACAAATGTAGCGTATTGCGAATACATAGAAAGAAGTTCCTTTATTGTGTGATTATATGATAGCGGAACAAACACTGGTAGCAGTTACTTCTGTAAAATATCTGGGAGTATGCGTACGGAACAATTTGAAGTGGAATGATCATATAAAATTAATTGTTGGTAAGGCGGGTGCCAGGTTGAGATAAATTGGTAGAGTCCTTAGAAAATGTAGTCCATCAACAAAGGAGGTGGCTTACAAAACATTCGTTCGACCTATACTTGATTATTGGTCATCAGTGTGGGATCCGTACCAGGTCGGGTTGACAGAGGAGATAGAGAAGACCCAAAGAAGGGCGGCACGTTTCCTCACAGGGTTATTTGGTAAGCGTGCTAGCGTTACGGAGATGTTTAGCAAACTCAAGTGGCAGACTCTGCAAGAGGGGCGATCTGCATCGTGGTGTAGCTTGCTGTCCAGGTTTCGAGAGGGTGCGTTTCTGGATGAGGTATCGAATATATTGCTTCTCCATACTTATACCTCCCGAGGAGATTACGAATGTAAAATTATAGAGATTCGAGTGCGCACGGAGATTTTCCGGCAGTCGTTCTTCCCGCGAACCATACGCGACTGGAACAGGAAAGGGAGGTAATGACAGTGGCACGTAAAGTGCCCTCCGCCACCCACCGTTGGGTGGCTTGCGGAGTATAATGTAGATGTAAAGTTTTGGCAGTTTGTTTATATAGGCTCTACTTCGTCACATGTACACATTATAACACATACAAAGAACAAATAATTACGCATAATACAAATTTAAAACAAAATCGTGTCCCATCCAATGTAAGTTCACTTTACACTACTTTACTTAATAATACACATTTACAGGCTACGTCTAAAGTATAGCAAAAAATATGGTGGTTGGTTTGCCAGTACAAAGAATCTGGTTTGACAAAACAATTTTTTATGGAGCGCGTACACAATCAGATGGCACGAACGAAGGATCGAATAATTTCCATATCAATACAGCCTGCATAGGCGTGAGTTGTCCCCTATACAAAGACTGTCCAGCATAAGGGTTTATTGCTGAAACAATGGCCCTGACCCCAGTACCGTTGCCATATGTTCACGTCAGTTAAAACTGTATTTAGCCTCAACCGAATATTATGTGCATAGATAAGGTAACTTTGAACCTTTGGATCTCAGGGCATGAATAATTATGTCGAAAAGAGTTTCAAAGTTTGAGAGGCACCCACATGCCTTGCTCATACTGTGGCATCCAGCAGTCAGTCCTGCAAGATGAGTGGTCTGCCAAGCGAGTGGATATATTTTTATTTATCGAGTAACATCAATGACTGATTATGAGCTTTAGTACTCACAATTAAGCTACAGGACCGGCTGCGGTGGTCTAGCGGTTCTAGGCGCTCAGTCCGGAACCGCGAGGCTGCTACGGTCGCAGGTTCGAATCCTGCCTCGGGCATGGATTTGTGTGATGTCCTTAGGTTAGTTAGGTTTAAGTAGTTCTAAGTTCTAGGGGGCTGATGACCACAGATGTTAAGTCCCATAGTGCTCATAGCCATTTGAACAATTTTTTTGAATTAAGCTACAAATTATTCTCCTATTTGAATATTACGCAACGGAAACGGATAACGCACATCTGACTATTAGTAATTTACACAACTCTGATTGTTCACTACGCACTGGCAATACCACATTTTCTTTCTTACCCAACGGCTTCGATCAACACGTGGCCATCGCACTGAACATGAATGGCGCACACATGATAAATTCTGGATATCATGACTACACACTATTCGAAGAACAAGGCCACCAATCTGTTTCTTTTCACTATCTTTTTTATTCCGATAAATTCTATTATGATTCAAAGATAACCTAAGCACACCATTACATTTTATACAACAATTACACATGAGAAACTCAGCCCAGTGGGCATGGCTTTACATTGGTGATTCTCTATCTTATGGTCTCGTGATTATCTAACGCTACAGTGCACTTCCTGGATAGGATGGTGGATCTTTTGCTATATCTCACACTTCGACTCTCACACCCATCATCACGAAAATTTCCTCCAGACCGAGCGGTACAAAAAGGAACATGCATAACCCACTGCCTCTGAACCTATCTTTCTACTCTCCCATGCAAACTACACATACTTAAATTACATGAAATACATCACACTGCCAACATATAATACATCACAAAGAATAGTCACAACGTTAGAATCACTTCACTTTCAGCTTTCTCACTTCAATTAGTATTCATCCCAGTTTCACACGCCACTGCCCCAATTCGTAACTTTTCTTTCCTACTATGAACTCTGGAGGATATATGCACGTCTTCCTGCGCAATGCAAGCCAAGTGGCGTTGCTGGATAGACGGCTGACTCACCCTACTTCTCTTTGAGTATTAGCGTTTGAATCTGGCGTCACACGGAAACATAACACCCAAAGTAATATTAAGATCGTATTCGTCACACACAAGAGTCCTCAACTGATACCTTGGACGAGTACTTCTCTTTATCCTTTGTCTCATACACAGATTGAGACTCACACAGTACTCACCACGTGGAAGTGCTCGTCTCTAATTTCAAGTCCTGCACACGCCATTTCTTAAATATTTCCAACATATAGTACACACGCCTATAATTTAGCTTAACTTCAGCACTCGGAAGTATTTCAACTTAGTAGTAGCACTCGCAAGTATTTAAAATTATTGCTACACGTGGTTTCATTGTGACCGTTGGTCACTTCTGAAGATTACTACGATCCCATTAATATTACTTGCCTGTCATTTAATTCTCCCCCCAAAAGTTCCTGAAATAGAGAAATAATTATTCCAAACTACTCTTAAGTATTTCACATGCATACCATTTTATCCACTCTTTTGTCTTTACGGAGCACACCTAAGACAGGTCTTAGCAGCACAAGATCCAGCGGCAGAGTGCTGAAACATGGCCGTTCTTCAGGTCATCTCGCACCTCCGCCGAGGTGGGGGAGCACCATGCTACCGTATTGGTCAGCCACATTTTAGGCACGCAATGCTCAGGTAAATTTCATTTCTTTGGTTCTACCAAAGGTGACCAAAGGACCGTCTCAAAGATGATCATATATTGCACATTCACTATCTGCGGTTAGCAGACGACCATACATTCATTCATTTCACAGATCTCACCAACTTGGATGTAGGGATTTATTTTGTGGGAGTGCACATGTGATCAATTAAGTAAATTGTCCTTCTTTCCTACACTAGTATCCGGCTTCGGTGAATTAAGTGAAATTGAGTTATTATTACAAAAAATATGTTGTTCTGACAAGAATAACGAAGAATGTTGTACCTATTTTCAATGTCAGGCGGTACTGTACCCTTTCAAGTTCTCTGACAACATCATCTTAAGAACATGTGGTAAAAATTTCGACGATGTGTCATGAACAGAAATTATAGAAAGGGCTATCTCCACAATTGGTACTTTAGGTACCCAAAAATCATGCTTTTTCGGGGAATTGTCAGGAACCGCCCATGAACAAATCCTGATTTTATAAGCCGTCTAATGTCCACCCTAGAGTACAGCTAATGCAAAAGATCCAAACGATTTGCTTAATTCGTGCGGGCTGGATGGAGTGTGTAAACTTTAAATTTTGACCCTGAACTGTAGGACAGTTACAGTATGCCTGTTCTTCCGATAGGTATGCCTGTTCTTCCGATAGGTATTCAGATGGTCGCTAAGCTAAGAGCTATCCAAAACTTTTGACCCCCTATCTCTGTGTTGAATAGATCCCTACATATTAGCCTCTGAAATATCGTATTTTCATGTGCGGCTCTTTGAACATATTAAACCGATAAAATACGCTTAACGGAATATACTCTGAGAGTCTTAGACGATCTTCTCGTTTCGCCCTCCCATCCTGTGTTCAAGTGAGGACGAGGTATCCAATCGTAGGAGAAGAAAAAAAATGGTAAATCGAAGATAGGAAGCCTAGTCTATGCCATCACTGAAATAATATTGTTTTTTCTAAACAAAATAATGCATCACCCTTCTCGGCAGACGAGCACTGCTGTGTAATGGGTCTCGACTTGGAGGCAGCTGGTTACAATTCTGGCGATGGAAGAAATTTTCACCATGAATATTTGGCCGGTGCGAGGAAGAGAGGTCGTGACGAAAAGTTATCTGGTTATGACGTCGCATTATACCTGAGGAGGGTTCGTTGGGTAAATCGGGGGAGGGGAGCAAACAGCGAAGTCATCCGTACCATCAGATTAAGGAAGGATGGAGAAGGAAGTCTTTCGTGACCTTTCAATTGAACCTCCCGGCATTTGTCTAAAGCGATTTAGGGAAATTACGGAAAACATAAATCAGGATAACCGGACGCGGTTTTGAACCGTCGTCCTCCCGAATGCGCGTCCAGTGTGCTAACAACCGCGCCACCTCGCTAGGTGATGGTTCGTTTCTGACCGAAAGTGCTTGTTTAATAAAGTGACAATTCAACTGTGTGCAAACGATGTTCTCTCAAAAATTTCTGTAAGCTCAAAAATAAAATTTGTATCTCTGCGTCCTGACGGGAATTCGAACCGCTGTCCTACCCAACACTAGTCCAGTATATTGTGACACTGCATCACCTCGCCACGTCCCACAAATTACGGTAAAATCAAAAAGGAAACAACAGAAGCTTAGGTTTACATAAAACGCATTTTGTTGAAGAGTATGATCAGTGCTACTCTGCATCAGATTTGGCAAAATTCGAGCAGTTGTCATCGTGAAGTTTCGCGCTCGTGTCAACACTCGGCATGTACAGGAGAGGACGCACGGTTTCCGTATGAAACGTACTGGATGTTGAGATCGGGCACAAACCAGAAGTAGGCGAAGGTCACAGTGTTCTGTTATTATATGGCGGCAACCCGTCGTCAAATACATTGTGGCGGCGCTTAATGAAATATCGGAGGAGGAAGGTCGCCGTAGCCCAGCCTTCAAGCCTCGTCAACAGGCCGTCTATTAGTCTCAGGTACGCGCTTCGTCTCGGTTGCTGTGACTCGAAGGAGGAGGAGGAGGAGGGAGCAGCCTTGGCCTTTATTAAGAAACTGCCGCAGATGCGTGGTCGGAATAACTGGAAATAGCCATGCACGGCTCAAGGCTACAGTGAGCTACGAGAGAGAAGGATGGTTCCAGAGGCGGTGTAAACAAAACGTTGACTGGCAGTAATTGAGTTGTTCCACCGCCTCAGATAGTGGTCTTCACGATTTAGTCACTGTGTATTGAATGCTAATAGCACAGCAGATTATATTGCTGAAAATTACACACAGCGTTAAATATTATAGTTATATCAGTTAATGTATGCACTGTTACTCTTCAATTTCGTAGGATACTTCAATGAGTAAGGTAAGAGGTGACTCGTCATTCTTCGGTAGTCACGAGAACGAAAAAGCACGTCGCGTGCGGATTTCGAAACATTCGAAGCTTATCCCCCGAAATGATAATGTCGCGTGTTGTGGCAATACGACAGATATGCCGGAGAATGCCACGTAAGTGATATTGAAACGCTTCTGTAGAATAAAATAATTTAAATAATTTAACTTACTTTCCATCTACTGAAAGAAAGAAAGAAAGAGAGTTGAACTTTTTGTGCCTTGTACCTTTCCTGTCTGGACTTGCTTTTGACAACGTGTCTGATCTGATAGTCTTTAGCGTACACAATGTTGTACGCCTTGTTCCTTTATTGGTAACAATATTAATGTGACTCATCAAAAGAAGATTATTTCGACGTGAACACATAAGCTTACGCCGTGACCTTTAGTACTGGTTGTCTATGCAGTGATTATATATATTCTCCTTACCTGTGTTGCATCTCCTAAGTGTCCTGCCAATGAAACGCTACCTTTGGCTCGCCTTCCCCACAATGTTATCTATGTGATCTTTCCAACTGAAGTTGTTGGTAATTTTAACACCCAGGTACTTAGTTGGAGAGCCTTGGGAATTGTACTATTTATCGAGTAATCGAATTCCAACGGATTTCTTTTGGAACTCATGTGGATCACCTCATACTTTTCGTTACTTAGCGTCAACTGCCACCTGCGACACCATGCAGCAATCTTTTCTAAATCGCTTTGCAACTGATACTGGTCTTCGGATGACCTTACTAGACGGTAAATTACAACATCATTTGCGAAAACCTAAGAGAACTGCTCAGATTGTCACCCAGGTCATTTATATAGATCAGGAACAGCAGAGGTCCCAGGACGCTTCCCTGGGGAACACCTGATATCACTTCAGTTTTACTCGGTGATTTGCCGTCTATTACTACGAACTGCGACTTTCCTGACAGGAAATCACGAATCCAGTCGCACAACTGAGACTATACCGCATAGGCCAGCAGCTTGATTAGAAGTCGCTTGTGAGGAACGGTGTCAAAAGCTTTCCAGAAATCTAGAAATACGGAATCAACTTGAGATCCCCTGTCGATAGCGGCCATTACTTCGTGCGAATAAAGAGCTAGCTGCGTTGCATAAGAACGATGTTTTCTGAAACCATGTTGATTACGTATCAATACATCGTTCCCTTCGAGGTGATTCATAATGTTTGAACACAGTATATGCTCCAAAACCCTACTGCGAACCGACGTCAATGATATAGGTCTGTAGTTCTATGGATTATCCCTACTACCCTTCTTAAAGACTGGTGCGACCTGCGCAATTTTCCAATCTGTAGGTACAGATCTATCGGTGAGAGGGCGGTTGTATATGATTGCTAAGTAGGGAGCTATTGTATCAGCGTAATCTGAAAGGAACCTAATCGGTATACAATCTGGACCTGAAGACTTGCCCGTATCAAGCAATTTGAGGTGCTTCGCAACCCCTAAGGTATCTACTGCTAAGAAACTCATGCTAGCAGCTGTTCGTGTTTCAAATTCTGGAATATTCCATTCGTCTTCCCTGATGAAGGATCAGAAAGGGTATATGTGGACGAATACATGATGATGAATTGCTTCATACTTGATTCACTGGTTTCAGCTTGTTGAACAATAATTTTAGAAGAGCATCGAGTGAAAATGGACAATTTGATTATGATTCTGCTCTTTATCCTATTGGCACGGGAATACACATGCCAAAAAGATAAGTTACGAGTGCAGAAGAGTCAAATGAAACTGCCACAGAGGCCTCAGATTTCACTCATACGAGTTTCTCTAGTGTAAATATTCTCTCTAAGAAAAAAAAAAAAAGACGCGCCACAAAGAAATTACCTGAATGAGACGGAAACGGTAAATGTGATGTACATGTATGGAAAAACAAATGATCATACGAGGGTAACTCCAAAAGTAAGGTCCTATTTTTTTATAAGTACATAGGTTAGTTTATTTCTACAATGATTTACATCAGTTTACAGCTTGAACATTTAGCTGTTTTTTGACATAATCAAAATTTCTGTCGATGTATTTTTGCAGACGCTGTTGCAGTTTTTGTATGCCCATGTCATACCAGCTCGCCGCCGTGCTGTTCAGAAGTTATGAACTTCTTCTTTCACCTCGTCGTCGGAGCTGTATCGCTGGGACCACAGTTAACGCTGACAGGTACTGTGAGACTCTGAAAAAACTCAAACGGCCAATTCAGAACCGTAGAAGAAGAAAGTTGAGCACGGGCGAACACATTCTCCATGACAACGCTCGTTCACACATCGCTCGGCAAACCGTTGCTCTCCTGCAACAGTTTCAGTGGAACACAATCACCCACCCACCTTATAGTCCTGACTTGGCGCCCAGCGACTATCACCTGTTCCCTAGGTTAAAAGAACATTTGGCCGGAAAGCGATTCAGCTCCGACGACGAGGTGAAAGAAGAGGTTCATAACTTTCTGAACAGCATGACGGCGAGCTGGTATGACGTGGGCATACAAAAACTGCAACAGCGTCTGAAAAAATCCATCGACAGAAATGGTGATTATGTCGAAAAATAGCTAAATGTTCAAGCTGTAAACTGATGTAAACCACTGTAAAAATAAACAGGTCTATGTACTTATTAAAAATAGGAGACCTTACTTTTGGGAATACTCTCGTAGTTTCAGAAAATTTGGATGATCTCTTCATGAAAAACAGTTTCACAGATTGAGCAAATCGATAACGCCTTGGTCCCTTATGGAAGCAACTATTCAGCTTAGCTTTGATTGACAGAGTTGTTCTTGTCCTGCTGCGGGACACCTGCCAAATTCTGTCCAATTGGCAACTTAGATCGTCAAAATGCCGAGTTGGTTGTAGGGCCCTGCCGACAGTGCTCCAACGTTCACAGCTGGGGCGAGTTCTGGCGACCTTGCTGGCCAATGTAGGGTTTGGAAAGCATTCAGGCAAGCGGTAGAAAATCCACAGTGTGCGGGCAGGCATTATCTTGCTGAAACGTAAGACGAGGATGGTTTTCGGCGGATGGCAACCAAAGGGATCCTGCAAAAGGCACCTCAGACCATCACTTCTGGTTGTCGTGCCGTATGGCGACCGACAGTCATGTTGGTATCCGACCATTCTCCGGGGCGGCTCCAGACACGTCTTCGCCAGCGATCGGGCCCAGTTCGAGGCGGGAGTCATCATTGACAACATTTCTATTCCAGTCCACGAGATTCCAGGCCTAAGACGTGTCTGGAGACGGATCAGACAGTGGTGGGGTACCAACTCGACTCTCGCTTACCACACGGCTCGACAGCCAGGAGAGATCGTCTTCGATGCTACTTCTTTTCATAGTAGGACCACTTGGGTTGTCATCCACGGCACACAGCACAGAGATCCGTCGACGATATTCTACGCCCCGTTTCGTTGCCCTTCGTGGATGCCCCTACTGGGGTTACATTTCAGAACGATAATGCCGGTCGACACACGGCGACAGTGCCTACTGCTTGTCTTCGTGCTACCTTGGCCAGCAAGGTCGTCTGATCTCTCCTGATCTGAGAACGCTTGGAGCGTTATGGGCGAGACCATCAAAACAGCTCGTGATTTTGACGTTCCAATTCCTCAGTTGGACAAAATTTGACAGGGTATCCCTCAGCAGGATATACAACAGCTCTGTCAATCAATGCCCAGGCCAATGCCTAAGTCCAAGAGGTGGACCAATGCGTTATTGGTTCAAATGGCTCTGAGCGCTTTGGGACTTAACATCTGAGGTCATCAGTCCCCTAGAACTTAGAACTACTTAAATCTAACTAACCTAAGGACATCACACACATCCAAGCCCGAGGCAGTATTCGAGCTTGCGACCGTAACGGTCGCGCGGTTCCAGACTGAAGCGCCTAGAACCGCTCGGACACAGCGGCCAGCAATGCGTTACTGATCTGCTGAATTTGTGAAGCGGTTTCTCTTTAATAAGTTATCCAATTTTTCTGAAATTGTAATAATTTGTTTGTCTGTACATGTACATCACATTCACCGTTTTCCATCCCACTCCGAAAATTCCTTCGTGGTGCCTCTTTTTTTTTTCTTCTTAGAGAATAATTGCCTGTCTCAACGTCTAAGGCTGACTGTGACTTGTGTGTGAGCATTTTGTATCGAGTAAGTAGACATCGTCGCCATTATAAAACCGTCTATTGTTGCAGCTTCTTAACGTCGCTAGGCACATCAGTCTTGGCTGAATTTAACGTGCCTAAGGACTTGGCCATCGATTTTTGTAGTTATTGTAAATGTTTCTATCGTAATTTGTCAGTTTTCTGTTTCACTCTCGTAAAACTCTGAGCGTCGTTTGAAAATTAAAATTAATCAGTTGATACAATGTACTCATAAATATTCAATGATTTCCTTTTCAAATAATATTAACTGAAACGCTTTGTTACTCGATAATGAAAGCTGTAACACTATTTAAAGCAATAATTTTGTCGGTAAAAAGCATTGATTTTTTTTCGTTAATAACCTGTTGTTGTGGACTTCATGTCTACATCTTCATCTACATCTATACCCAGTAAATCATTGAGTGGTGAGTGCGTAACGTATTAGGCCATTGGGGTCCGCATCCAGTCCATTCACATATGGGTGAGTGATTGGTTAAATACCTCTCTGCAATGTCCAATTAGTCTAACCTTGTCTTCGTGGTCACTAAGGCAACGAAACATGTGTTGTTGCAGCATGTTTCCTGATTCCTCAGTTCAGAGTGACTGTGGAAACTTTGTAAGTAGGATTTAGTTGCTTTCCTATTTGGTACTGGCCCCACACACTTCAGATGTTTCATAGGATATCGCCGATGGGACCTAGGTGGGATGGTATAAAGCTTCAACGAACTGATCAGGTGAATGAAGCTGTATTTTTTTAGTAGACTACCATGTTTATGTTCCATCTCGGAGAAATCTGGCCATTGTATGAGATCCAAAACCATCGTTCTGCATATTTTACTTTTTCTAACCTAAGTGGAAAACTGATAAACATAAATAATGTGTTTCTTGTAATATGAGGCAGCGGGTGCTTACTTTATTGCATGTAATAATTGTCGCAAAAAATAAAGGGGGCAAACTGGTAGGTGCTTCAGTAGAAGGTCCCAGGGGCATCTCAGTTTAACAAATTCCAAATCTCCATTAAATTCGCATTTACGGCAAAGTGTAAAGTCTTGCTGAAAATCTTGTAAACCTCCATAGAAAAGGAAAAGGTCGGGTTTTGAATCTACTGGAGTTAATGGGAATTTTTTGATACAAAAAAGATAGTATAGAGAACACATGAAACAATCAGTTCGACTTCAGGAATCGTAACGTTTTGACAAACTTTGATTGCTTGTACAGTTAACTACGATTTAAGGGAGCGACTCAACCCTCTGTCACGTGTGCATTGCTACACAGCGTCTACGAGGTAGTTCCTATAAACATCAAAAAACATTTGCATCACCCTGGTTCCCAGAACTCCTGAAGATAGACGTTGACTGTGGATATTGTATCACAGACACAGTCTCTCTGACTCTTCAGAGATGTTATTAAAACCGCCCAAAGTTGTAAACAACCATGCATGAGCAGCGCCTATTAGACGGAGGGGGTCCGACAGCCTATGAGTTAGTCATTCCACCAGGAAGGAGGTACACGGCTCGTGTAGTCTGTAGTTCGATTCAACCATGCCTAGACGCTCAATACCACGATTCTATCGTGTCCGCATTGTTACTTTGTGCTAGGAATGCTCTCAACAAGGGAAGTGTCCAGGCGCATCGGAGTGAACCAAAGCAATTTTGTTCGGACATGGAAGAGATAATCAGAGGCAGGAACTGTCGATGACATGTCTCGCTCAGGCCGGCCAAGAGCTACTACTAATGCAGTGGATGACCGCTACCTACGGATTATGGCTCGGAGGAACCCTGACAGCAACGTTACCGTGTTGAATAATGCTTTCCGTGCAGCCACAGCGCGTCGTGCTACGACTCAAACTGTGCACAATAGGCTGCATGATGCGCAATTTCACTTCCGACATCCATGGCGAGGTCCATCTTTGCAACCACGACACAATGCAGCGCGGTACAAATGGGCCCAAAAACTTTCCGAATGGACCCCTCAGAATTGGCGAATGTCTTGTCAGCTCCGAATGTCATTTAATTTTTAAGCGGAATGAAATAATACACTGCAAATCTACCGCAATACGCTCCTTTGACGAATAGACGAAAATCGCAATACGGTCTTGTTTTTACCTAAAGTACTGTTGTAATTAAAAACAAGAATGATGAAAATTCCTGACTTAAGCACGGGGTAGGTTTTCTGCATAATCTCTAACGTAAGAGAGTATTGAAGGATTTCACCGTATAGTTAAATATTGAAGCCACTGAAGGTGTTACTTACGGTCAGTCGTCTGGTAATCTCTTAGCTCCTTCCTCACCCGAATCAGAGAAATACATTTCAGTTCTGGAAACTTCGCCTGCTACTTTTATAACTAGCCTATCAACAACAGAATCCATGAAGCCGACCAGGCGCAGCATTTTCTCTTCTTTTATGACGAGCCGTTCTATATCCCGCCAGTACTCGGCAGTGACATGTGAAAAAGCTGCGTTCGTTAGTTGGAATACATTGGCATTTTAAGTCTTGTTACTTCTCGGGACAAATCTCGCAGCATGGTTCGAGATCAGTGCTGTTGGGTTCATATTGTAATGGTACAGTAGCAAATGTAAAAGTGCAGCATTTGTATGATATGCTAGATACTGTGAAAATAGCAATTTTTCACGTTTCTACGATACTTATCTACTTCTTTGGTATAAAACGATGGATATAGTCCAAGTAAGGAGGATTTGGTTTTTCATTTTTGTCTTAAAAATTAAATTGTTACGTTTTCTTAATTTGAACAACTTTTATGAACAGTCTTTCATAGAACGTCGATAATTAAGAATTTGCATTTGAAATGGAAACAGGAATTTCGCATCCAATATGTAATTAGAAAGCAGAAGACTAGCATTATTCATAAAAATGATGATGAGTTTTATAATTACGAGATGTAGATATTTCAAATTGAAGTAGAAAAAAAAAGATTCTGGGGAGATTTGAACCAACGCACGAATATCCTTATTTGCTTCATATTCCATTACGCTACCGACTGCACTACACGTTCAACATGAGTTCGTTGATCAACTGCAGTATACAGGGTGTCCCATTTATCTTGACCACCGTAAACAACTGTTTGTCCAGATGCAAATTACAAAATGTTTCAAGCAAATGTTCTTTAGCCGTCAGGGGGACATCAATCAGCACGATTGCCTTCGTTGGAGCTTTGTTTATTACAAAGATATGAACAGTGGTATGACTTTTAGTAGAGGAAATGAATTACCGAATAAAAAATGCAGGGTGCCATTTGTGTCATAAAGCTGTTCATATCTTTGTTAAAAAACAAAGCTACAACGAAGGCAAGCGTGCTGATTGTCCCCCTGACGGCTAAAGGACATTTGCTTGAAACATTTTGTAATTTCCATCTGGACAAACAGTTATTTATGGTGGTCAAGATAAATGGGACACCCTGTATACAACACTGGGAACACTTCAAAGCCAATTGTCTCCGTAAATTTATGAAAAACATTAAGACAATCTATTTCTCGGCACTTTTTAACCGTGTTCCGCGTGCGTGTTTCACTACGGAAAAGAAAGCAGCCTCAGCCATTTGCATTCTGCACATTATCTGCGCGACAATCAGAGCACAACGCTGCAGAGGCTGTGACTGTACACGATTTCTGAAATAAAAACTATGTACCTAAAGCATGATTAACCCTTTCCAGCCCAGTGATATGGCATCATAATACTTTTTCCCAAGGCCAAACTATTTGTCCAAAGATTATAAACAAGTGTGCAGGGCTTTCTAAAGTTCATTGTTCTTAGGTTGGGTACCGTGAATTCGCTAAAACAGAGAGCACCAGGCTACAATGCCTTGACAAAAGTATTGTTACATGGTGTCTACGGTACAGTGCACCCAGCTGGACTTTCAAAATATTATATCAAGGTAAGGGAAGCAAACTAATATAAAAGTTGCAGTAATAAATTATTGTTGAAAGTGTAAATTAACTAGTAAACACTTTGAAAATAACGCTAGTTACGGTAATTTTCTGCTTGGAAGTCACAAACATGTGTGATTCCATTTGGCATCATTGGGCATTTGTTATGTTACCAAATGTAGTACATGCAATAACTTCGACTAAAGTTTACCATAATGTGTAACTCTAATATTTTCAAGTTTATTATACTAACTAATATTAATATGTTGAAATTTTTGATATAACCAACTAGTTTTTTTGCTACTTTAGTAAAAAATTCCTGGTTTGTTTGCCAGATGATTCGCAATCAGAAATCATTATCAGAAGAAGAAATATTGCTGATTCTCGACGATGATTTATCTGATTTGGACCTTGATATGTCTGATGTGGAGGAAGAGATTGAAAATGCTCGGCAGCGGGACCCTACTACACTGGATATACAGTTTCTTCAAGGAATGGACCTTGATATGGTTGAAATTCTGGACCCTCAAGAGAATGATGAAGATGATGTTCCCTTAGCTTCAAGATTACTTGCTGAGCCAAACCTTGCACCAAGTCATTCAGCTCAGAAAATTCAGTGTGATACACACCGGGATCTTCGGTGGAGAATGAAGGACATTGAAGAAGTGCACACATCATGTAATGCAGTTTTTTCTGACCCTCCAGGAGATGAACTGAGACCTTTGCAGTATTTCAGAACAATGTGTTGTGATGACATTATCCAGAACCTAGTCGAGCAATCTAATCTATACTGCACACAGAAAACAGGTACATCTTTAGATACAAATGTTCGTGAAATAGAAAAGTAGATAGGGATAAACATCCTAGCAAGTGTTGTGAAAATGCCTAGTTACAGAATGTACTGGGCAGAGGCTACAAGATTTTCTCCAATAGCTGACTCAATGCCTAGAAATAAGTCTGATAAGCTAAGAAATTATTTACATGTGAATGACAACACTAAAATGAAACAAAGAGAAGACCCTGATTATGACAAGCTGTTCAAGGTGAGACCATTTGTTGACAAAATCAAACAACGTTTTTCAATTATTGAACCTGAGGAATATCATTCAGTGGATGAATTAATCATTCCTTTCAAAGGTCATTCATCCCTGAAACAGTATGTAAAAAGCAAACCACACAAGTGGGGTATAAAAGTTTTTGTCCGTGCTGGTTCTAGTGGAATTGTGTAAGATTCTGAAATATACCGAGGGAAAGGAACCGTACATAATGATACTGGTCTCGGTATAAGTGGTGATATTGTGATAAGGCTTGTGGAAGGACTGCCAAAATACAAAAATTTTAAAGTGTTTACAGACAATTGGTTCTAAATCTACATCTACATTTATACTCCGCAAGCCACCCAACGGTGTGTGGCGGAGGGCACTTTACGTGCCACTGTCATTACCTCCCTTTCCTGTTCCAGTCGCGTATGGTTCGCGGGAAGAACGACTGTCTGAAAGCCTCCGTGCGCGCTCTAATCTCTCTAATTTTACATTCGTGATCTCCTCGGGAGGTATAAGTAGGGGGAAGCAATATATTCGATACCTCATCCAGAAACGCACCCTCTCGAAACCTGGCGAGCAAGCTACACCGCGATGCAGAGCGCCTCTCTTGCAGAGTCTGCCACTTGAGTTTATTAAACATCTCCGTAACGCTACCACGGTTACCAAATAACCCTGTGACGAAACGCGCCGCTCTTCTTTGGATCTTCTCTATCTCCTCCGTCAAACCGATCTGGTACGGATCCCACACTGATGAGCAATACTCAAGTATAGGTCGAACGAGTGTTTTGTAAGCCACCTCCTTTGTTGATGGACTACATTTTCTAAGCACTCTCCCAATGAATCTCAACCTGGTACTCGCCTTACCAACAATTAATTTTATATGATCATTCCACTTCAAATCGTTCCGCATGCATACTCCCAGATATTTTACAGAAGTAACTGCTACCAGTGTTTGTACCGCTATCATATAATCATACAATAAAGGATCCTTCTTTCTATGTATTCGCAATACATTAAATTTGTCTATGTTAAAGGTCAGTTGCCACTCCCTGCACCAAGTGCCTATTCGCTGCAGATCTTCCTCCATTTCGCTACAATTTTCTAATGCTGCAACTTCTCTGTATACTACAGCATCATCCGCGAAAAGCCGCATGGAACTTCCGACACTATCTACTAGGTCATTTATATATATTGTGAAAAGCAATGGTCCCGTAACACTCCCCTGTGGCACGCCAGAGGTTACTTTAACGTCTGTAGACGTCTCTCCATTGATAACAACATGCTGTGTTCTGTTTGCTAAAAACTCTTCAATCCAGCCACACAGCTGGTCTGATATTCCGTAGGCTCTTACTTTGTTTATCAGGCGACAGTGCGGAACTGTATCGAACGCCTTCCGGAAGTCAAGAAAAATAGCATCTACCTGGGAGCCTGTATCTAATATTTTCTGGGTCTCATGAACAAATAAAGCGAGTTGGGTTTCACACGATCGCTGTTTCCGGAATCCATGTTGATTCCTACATAGTAGATTCTGGGTTTCCAAAAACGACATGATACTCGAGCAAAAAACATGTTCTAAAATTCTACAACAGATCGACGTCAGAGATATAGGTCTATAGCTTTGCGCATCTGCTCGACGACCCTTCTTGAAGACTGGGACTATCTGTGCTCTTTTCCATCCATTTGGAACCGTCCGTTCCTCTAGAGACTTGCGGTACACGGCTGTTAGAAGGGGGGCAAGTTCTTTCGCGTACTCTGTGTAGAATCGAATTGGTATCCCGTCAGGTCCAGTGGACTTTCCTCTATTGAGTGATTCCAGTTGCTTTTCTATTCCTTGGACACTTATTTCGATGTCAGCCATTTTTTCGTTTGTGCGAGGTTTTAGAGAAGGAACTGCAGTGCGGTCTTCCTCTGTGAAACAGCTTTGGAAAAAGGTGTTTAGTATTTTAGCTTTACGCGTGTCATCCTCTGTTTCAATGCCATCATCATCCCGTAGTGTCTGGATATGGTGTTTCGAGACACTTACTGATTTAACGTAAGACCAGAACTTCCTAGGATTTTCTGTCAAGTCGGTACATAGAATTTTACATTCAAATTCACTGAACGCTTCACGCATAGCCCTCCTTACGCTAACTTTGACATCGTTTAGCTTCTGTTTGTCTGAGAGGTTTTGGCTGCGTTTAAACTTGGTGTGGAGCTCTCTTTGCTTTCGCAGTAGTTTCCTAACTTTGTTGTTGTACCACGGTGGGTTTTTCCCGTCCCTCACAGTTTTACTCGGCACGTACCTGTCTAAAACGCATTTTACGATTGCCTTGAACTTTTTCCATAAACACTCAACATTGTCAGTGTCGGAACAGAAATTTTCGTTTTGATCTGTTAGGTAGTCTGAAATCTGCCTTCTATTACTCTTGCTAAACAGATAAACCTTCCTCCCTTTTTTTTATATTCCTATTAACTTCCATATTCAGGGATGCTGCAACGGCCTTATGATCACTGATTCCCTGTTCTGTACATACAGAGTCGAAAAGTTCGGGTCTGTTTGTTATCAGTAGGTACAAGATGTTATCTCCACGAGTCGGTTCTCTGTTTAATTGCTCGAGGTAATTTTCGGATAGTGCACTCAGTATAATGTCACTCGATGCTCTGTCCCTACCACTCGTCCTAAACATCTGAGTGTCCCAGTCTATATCTGGTAAATTGAAATCTCCACCTAAGACTATAACATGCTGAGAAAATTTATGTGAAATGTATTCCAAATTTTCTCTCAGTTGTTCTGCCACTAATGCTGCTGAGTCGGCAGGTCGGTAAAAGGAGCCAATTATTAACCTAGTTCGGTTGTTGAGTGTAACCTCTACCCATAATAATTCACAGGAACTATCCACTTCTACTTCACTACAGGATAAACTACTACTAACAGCGACGAACACTCCACCACCAGTTGCATGCAATCTATCCTTTCTAAACACCGTCTGTACCTTTGTAAAAATTTCGGCAGAATTTATCTCTGGCTTAAGCCAGAGCTCATGGACTTCACCTCTTAAAATCTTATTTATGCCCTGAAAAACTATGGCATTTTGGCTGTTGGAACTGTTACACCCACAAGACTTCAACGCTGCAATCTAAAAGCAGACAGTGAGCTGAAAAAGCAGGGACGAGGATCATACGATTATCGAACTGAAACAGAAAGGAACATCATAGCGCTGAAGTGGTATGATAACAAGTCTGTCGTTCTTGTATCATCATACAAAGGAGTAAGACCAGTAGAACCAGTGAAACGTTGGTCAGTGGGAGAACGAAAATATATTGATGTTCCAAGGCCAGACATTGTCAGAGAATATAACCGTTCGATGGGAGGAGTTGATCTGCACGACATGCTGGTTGCTTTGTATAGGAGTCATATTGGTGTGAAAACATTTTATCTAAGGATCGTATTCCACCTCCTTGACACGTGTGTTGTGAATGCGTGGCTCCTATACCGCCGACATTGCAGACAAAGGAGAATTACCAAACACATGTCTCTGTTGATTTTTCGGTGTGATGTAGCTCATGGACTACTAAAAGCAGGAGACATTTTGGTAAGAAGACGACGACGGCCAACAGATGACAGTCCATCGCCTACAGTTGTGAAGATACGAGCCCCATTGGTTCCCAGCCCAGTTGATGATGTAAGGTACGACAACATTGGACACTGGCCACAGCGTGTAGAGAAAAAAAAACAGAGATGTAAATTGTGCATTACAGCATAATCTCGAACGAAATGCATCAAATGTAATAAACCTCTTTGCTTTACCAAAGACAGGAACTGTTTCTTAAATTTTCATGTTAAGTAACAATCATGCTGTAAAAAAAACATAATTGTCCTGAAATGCAAGTTGCATTATTGTATGTACTAATTTTTCTTTAATAAACTGTATCAAATTGTGTAATTAAAATATTCATTCAAGTTCCATTACCAAGCACTGTGACATCCCAACCACCTGACTGAAGGAAACAAATCCTGTCCAATGATGCTATATGGAGTCATCCCAAATTTCCCTCCAAAAACAAAAAATAGCAAAATTTCTTATAAATATATATTATTCTAATCATTATGTAGGGAAATACGCGTAAATTACTTTTTTCCACAAGTAAATAAAAGTTGGGCAGGAAAGGGTTAAGAGAAACGTTAATTGCTGTTAATTCATGTGAATATCTTAGTTTTATGTAACGTAATTTAGTAATAGGGTATCCAATACATAAGTAGGACCTACTTCCAAATAGCGTAACAACACCAGTGTACGTGCGCTGCGGCTTATTACCAATAATCGCTTTTGTGTTTGTTTACATCAGGTTTATTCTTATGATGAACAGATTATAGACTCACGAGTCTCCGCTGTAGCCCACCCGCCACCTAAGTGTTATAGGGCACAAGTGGGCTGAGCTCTCTCAGAACGGAGAGAGAGTACACGTGCGGAAATACGACCACGGACCTGCGCCATTCTCGCTACGTACGGAACCGTTTTGAGAGAAAGTTCCGCCGTTAAACTGTCCAGTACTACTACTTTATTTCACACAGTCGTGACTTCGGTTTTATAGCCATTCTCAAGTGCGATTTGGAATGCCACAAAATGTTCGACCCGCCTAAATGACGCCAATATAATGACTGATCGATTAGCAGTGAATACGGTTCTATTTGTACGGAGTGGTTCCGTAAGGAAGTGCAAAAATTTAGCGGAACATAGAGGATGCTCCACTGAACAATTTAAGGTAGGGAACCTGGAATCGGAGAAGCTAGGTTAAGGACATGATAGGACTAAAATCACATTACTCTGTACTTTTTATTTACGTTAGTTACAGTTAACTGCAAATACCATCATCGGTACAATGAACGTACAATTTGTACAGTATCTTTCAAAATGTGCTGAAACTGACGTCCATCAATCTCAATGCAAGCAAGACATCGGCCAACAAGATTGTGACGCACCTCCTCTTCAAATTCGGGTGTGCGAGTGGTACTAAAGTTGCCAGGTCCCTCTCTCTTCTTCTTCTTCTTCTTCTTCTTCATCTCCTCCTTCTCCTCAATGAACCAGTATCCCTCATTCGTCGATCGAGAGAAATAACCACACGTCGTGACCGATGATGCCAGTTAGGAAATCGTTCCCTGTACAACCTTTCAGCACCGTGAGCATTGCAACGCGCTTCTCCACACACAAGATGCTTGTCAGTGAGTTCTGCGAGACTGCCCGGTACTGCTCCATCGTATTGTACTGTACGTGCCTGAATAGCACTGAGTAATGAATGGGTCTGTCGTTGATTCGTATCACGTTATGTCATGGAACAATGTAAATGCGATACAACAGAGCCATCTTAAGGACAAGTAAACCAAACAAAACCTGCATCATGACTTCCTAGTAATCAGGCTCGTCCTCCTCGTTTCCTTGAAGGACACAAATAATGTACATGCAGATAAACAATAAACAGCACAGTACGTGTAAACTTGTAAGTGTGTTAGTTGTAAAAAAAAAAAAAAAAAAAAAAAAGAATTGCTTCAAATGACTCTGAGCACTACGGGACTTAACATCTGAGGTCATCAGTCCCCTAGAACTTAGAACTAATTGAACCTAACTAACCTAAGGACATCATACACATCCATGCCCGAGGCAGCATTAGAACCTGCGACCGTAGCTTTCGCGCGGTTCCAGACTGAAGCGCCTAGAACCGCTCGGCCACGACGGCCAGCTGTTAGTTCTAATTAAGCTGGTAAATAGTGATGCTAAACAAATAGTTAGACAAGTTTACTTCCGTAACTCCTTATGCTGGGTTCTCTGACCCCAGGTTCCCTACCTCAAACTGTCGAGTGGAGCATTCCATATGTCCTGTTACATTTTTGCACGCTGCTACGGACAGATTCTGTACATAAATTTACATAGATAAAGCTTTTTCGAAGGCTGCTGCAGATTTATTTTAATATCTATTCGGAGAATACCTAACAATCACGTTAATATACACAAACTTTCGAGGCATTACCGAATCTGTAGCGACAGAACCGGAAAATTTGGCACGAGGGAAAAGTACAATCTCTAAATGGTGATTAATAGTTGAAATAAATTTCAGAAATGAATGATAAGCTACACAGTTCACTGTTAGCCCATAAACTCAAGCTGCCATGAGGAAATGAATACAAAAGTCCCGCGTTTTTTTTTGTCGAAGGGATGTAGTACGTAAGTTGCTCTGTGCGCAGTTTTCGTTTGACGGAGTACATCTTCTTTTCAAGGTGGAGGTTGAATAACCAGGAATAAAACAATTCTGTTTGCATTGGAAACGTTTGTATGTTTTACGTCTGAAGAGTGGACTACAGCGTGAAATTTGTTCTCGATATCACTCCTCCTCTAACGGAACCCATTTGCAGCTGTCTACTTTGTATCAGCTGATTTTCTTCTTACACCCTCCACAGTCTCACAAAACTGTTGTTGTGGTCTTCAGTCCTGAGACTGGTTTGATGCAGCTCTCCATGCTACTCTATCCTGTGCAAGCTTCTTCATCTCCCAGTACCTACTGCAGCCTACATCCTTCTGAATCTGCTTAGTGTATTCATCTCTTGGTCTCCCTCTACAATTTTTACCCTGCACGATGCCCTCCGATACTAAACTGGTGATCCCTTGATGCCTCAGGACATGTCCTACCAACCGGTCCCTTCTTCTTGTCAACTTGTGCCACAAACTCCTCTTCTCCCCTATTCTATTCAATACCTCCCCATTAGTTATGTGATCTATCCATCTAAGCTTCAGCATTCTTCTCTAGCACCACATTTCGAAAGCTTCTAATCTCTTCTTATCCAAGCTGTTTATTATCCATGTTTCACTTCCATGCATGGCTACACTCCATACAAATACTTTCAGAAACGACTTCCTGACACTTAAATCTATACTCGATGTTAACAAATTTCTCTTCTTCAGAAACGCTTTCCTTGCCATTGCCAGTCTACATTTTATATCCTCTCTACTTCGACCATCATCAGTTATGTTGCTCCCCAAATAGCAAAACTCCTTTACTACTCTAAGTGTCTCATTTCCTCATCTAATTCCCTCAGCATCACCCGACTTAATTCGACTTCATTCCATTATCCTCGATTTGCTTTTGTTGATGTTCATCTTATATCCTCCTTTCAAGACACTGTCCATTCCGTTCAACTCTCACAAAACTAGGCCTCATTAAAAGTCTATTTCATCTCGACTGTCAGTCATATCGCCTTTTCAGTACAGCTTTACAGCAGCAAGATCTTGTTGTTATCTTCTGTACTAACAGTAAGTCTCGCCTTACCCTCCTGCACGCTTCAGTGAAAGAGAACTTGTCGATGAGTATGAAGCGACCGCAGCGCCAAAGTTCTCAAACTCGTCTCGTCAACCGGCGGAACCACAGCGAGAACGAATGAAGCCCGTTAGCGTGATGTAACAGCGGCGCTGCGATTTATGAGGTATGCAACCCGCAACAAGTGTCTCGCACTCGCTCCGCTTCTGGTCTCTTCTGACTCGGTCCCGTCCCGATTCTTCGTCGACTGGACTAGACTTAGCCGCCGCGGTTTCCGCTCGCTGCTAGAGGCGGACGGCTGGGTTGAGCGAGGCACGCCTGCCCGTTCCGCCGCGCCACGCCCCCGATGGCCAGGCCTTCAGCACTGTGTGGCTGTAGGACTTACCTGCTCATCATCAGCACCACCGCCAGCGGTCTGTGGGGCGCCGGGTCAGGGCCCCCAGGTGGCCGCAGCCACCCGCGCATCCGTGGGCGGACGGCTGCGCCTCGGCTGGCGCTAGACCCACACTTAGCCGTCGCCTTGAGCCATAACTGCCGGCGCGCCCCACTACGCCGATGTACGCACTCTCTCTCCATTTCTGCCGCTCGAGTATCTAGCAAATAAAATACATTTACTTGCACGTTTAAGAACAGCAACTGGCGTTCTACAGATTGGAGCGTGGAATGTCAGATCCATTAATCGGGCAGGTAGGTTAGAAAATTTAAAAATGGAAATGGATGGGTTAAAGTTAGATATAGTGGGAATTAGTGAAGTTCGGTAGCAGGAGGAAAAAGACTTTCGGTCAGGTGAATACAGGGTTATAAATACAAAATCAAATAGGGGTAATGCAGGAGTAGGTTTAATAATGAATAGAAAAATAGGAATGGGGTTAAGCTACTACAAACAGCATAGTGAACGCATTATTGTGGCCAAGATAGAGACGAAGCCCATGCCTACTACAGTAGCACAAGTTTATATGCCAATTAGCTCTACAGATGACGAAGAAATTGATGAAATGGAAATGTATGATGAGATAAAAGAAATTATTCAGGTAGTGAAGGGAGACGAAAATTTAATAGTCATGGGTGACTGGAATTCGATAGTAGGAAAAGCGAGAGAAGGAAATGTAGGTGAATATGGAATGGGGGTAAGGAATGAAAGAGGAAGCCACCTGGTAGAATTTTGCACACAGCATAACTTAATCATGGCTAACACTTGGTTCAAGAATCATAAAAAAAGATTGTATACAGGGAAGAAGCCTGGAGATACTAAAAGATTTCAGATAGATTATATAATGGCAAGACACAGGTTTAGGAACCAGGTTTTAAATTGTAAGACATTTCCAGGGGCAGATGTGGACTCTGACGACAATCTGTTGGTTATGAACTGTAGATTAAAACTGAAGAAACTGCAAAAAGGTGGGAATTTAAGGAGATGGGACCTCGATAAACTGACTAAACCAGAGGTTGTACAGAGTTTCAGGGAGAGCATAATGAAACAATTGACAGGAATGGGGGAAAGAAATACAGTAGAAGAAGAATATGTAGCTTTGAGAGATGAAATAGTGAAGGCAGCAGAGGATCAAGTAGGTAAAAAGACGAGGGCTAGTAGAAATCCTAGGGTAACAGAAGAGATATTGAATTTAATTGATGAAAGGAGAAAGTACAAAAATGCAGTAAATGAAGCAGGCAGAAAGAAATACAAACGTCTCAAAAATGAGATCGACAGGAAGTGCAAAATGGTGAAGCACGGATGGCTAAAGGACAAATATAAGGATGTAGAGGCTTATCTCACTAGGGGTAAGATAGATACTGCCTACAGGAAAATTAAAGAGACCTTTGGAGAAAAGAGAACCACTTGTATGAGTATCAAGAGCTCAGATGGAAACCCAGTTCTAAGCAAAGAAGGGAAAGCAGAAACGTGGAAGGAATATATAGAGGGTCTGTACAAGGGTGATGTTCTTGAGGACAATATTATGGAAATGGAAGAGAATACCGATGAAGATGAAATAGGAGATATGATACTGCGTGAAGAGTTTGACAGAGCACTGAAAGACCTTTGACGAAACAAGGCCCCGGGAGTAGACAACATTCATTTAGAAATACTGACAGCCTTGGGAGAGTCAGGCCTAACAAAACTGTACCATCTGGCGAACAAGATGTATGAGACAGGGGAAATTCCTTCAGACTTGAACAAGGATATAACAATTCCAACCCCAAAGAAAGCAGGTGTTGACAGATGTGAAAATTACCGAACTATCAATTTAACAAGCCACGGCTCGAAATTCTAACATGAATCCTTTAGAGACGATTGGAAAAACTGGTTGAAGCCGACCTCGGGGAAGATCAGTTTGGATTCCGTAGAAATGTTGAAACACATGAGGCAATACTGACCCTACGACTTATCTTAGAAGAAAGATGAAGGATAGGCAAACCTACGTTTCTAGCATTTGTAGACTTAGAGAAAGCTTTTGACAATGTTGACTGGAATACTGTCTTTCAAATTCTGAAGGTGGCAGGGGTAAAATACAGGGAGCGAAAGTCTATTTACAATTTGTACAGAAACCAGATGGCAGTTATAAGAGTCGAGGGGCATGAAAGGAAAGCAGCGGTTGGGAAGGGAATGAGACAGGTTTATAGCCTCTTCCCAATGTTATTCAATCTGTATATTGAACAAACAGTAAAGGAAACAAAAGAAAAATTCGGAGTAGGAATTAAAATCCATGGAGAAGAAATAAAAACTTTAAGGTTCGCCGATGACATTGTAATTTTGTCAGAGACAGCAAAGGACCTGCAAGAGCAGCTGAACGAAATGGACAGTGTCTTAAAAGGAGGATATAAGATGAACATCAACAAAATCAAAACGAGGATAATGGAATGTAGTCGAATTAAGTCGGGTGGTGCTGAGGGAATTAGATTAGGAAATGAGACACTTAAAGTAGTAAAGGAGTTTTGCTAATTCGGGAGCAAAATAAATGATAATGGTCGAAGTAGAGAGGATATAAAATGTAGACTGGCACTGGCAAGGAAAGCGTTTCTGAAGAAGAGAAATTTGTTAACATCGAGTATAGATTTAAATGTCAGGAGTCGTTTCTGAAAGTATTTGTATGGAGTGTAGCCATGTATGGAAGTGAAACGTGGACGATAAATAGTTTAGACAAGAAGACAATAGAAGCTTTCGAAATGCGGTGCTGCAGAAGAATGCTGAAGATTAGATGGATAGATCACATAACTAATGGGGAGGTATTGAATAGAATAGGGGAGAAGAGGAGTTTGTGGCACAAATTGACTAGAAGAAGGGATCGGTTGGTAGGACACGTTCTGAGGCATCAAGGGATGACCAATTTGGTATTGGACGGGAGCGTGGAGGGTAAAAATCGTAGAGGGAGACCAAGAGATGAATACACTAAGCAGATACAGAAGGATGTAGGTTGCAGTAGGTACTGGTGGATGAAGAAGCTTGCACAGGATAGAGTAGCGTGGAGAGCTGCATCAAACCAGTCTCAATACTGAAGACAACAACAACAACAACAACATCCTCATATTGGCATCAAATAAATACTGTTCGTTATGAACACTTTTTAAACTTTATTAACACTGCGAAATTAGTTGGCCGCCTCCACTGACGCCTGTCGCAGCTTGTACGAGGGTTGCCCATAAAATAATACACCGCATTTTTTTTCTCTCACCCGAAAACATTGCTACGAATGCGAAACGTTAGGTATGTATTATTTGAAGTCTCCTGAGTGCGCCAAATTTCCGTCACTTCGGAACTGATAGTGTAGCTGCAGGACAGTTTCAAAGTGGCGTCTATAGTTGCTGTACGTTACAAGCAACGTGCCATCATTGAATTTCTCACTGCAGAGAAAGAAGCTGTGGGGAATATTCACAAACGCTTGTACATAGTTTACGCAACATCTGCTGTCGACAGAAGTACAGTTAGTTGCTGGGCACGAGGGTGAGACTTTCAGAAGGCGGTTCGGCGGAGCTCCACGATTTGCAGCGGTCGGGGAGACCATCCACGGCTGTCACACCTGACCTGTTACAGCGAACTGATGGATTCGTTCGCGAGGACAGAGCCATTCGTGAAAGACGTTTTGCGGACGATAAGGAGGTGGTTTACACAGTGAAGCGCTGGCTCCGCCACCAGGACAAGGAATGGTACCGACAGGGCATACACGCCTTTGTTTCGTGTCGGGGGAAGGCCATAGAACGGATGGAGATCACGTGGAAAAACAGGGTGTGTAGATAAAACATCATTCCTTCGTGTGTGCAATTCTTATTATGTTCAATAAAGAATAGTTGAAGAAAAAGAATGGGGTGCATTACTTTCTGGGTAGCTCTCATTTAATAGGTATGTATTTATTTTTTCATGGTATAAAATATTCGTCAATTCTAAAATTAGCTACAACTTAAATTCAATTATGTGTAGAAATCAACGGTTTCTAGGGTGCAGGAGAACCCAAATGGCAATAAACGTATGGGCTGCCACCGGTGAAGATTCCAGGTACAATTTGAGTGCCCTAGCTGTCTGCTACAATGGACGGAAACAACTGAACATGTTGAAAAACCTCTTCTGTTTGTGGTGTGATAGTGACTGACGTATAACCGTCAGTTAAATGAGCCGGCCGCGGTGGACGTGCGGTTCTAGGCGCTTCAGTCCGGAACCGCGAGACTGCTACGGTCACAGGTTCGATTCCTGCCTCGGGCACGGATGTGTGTGATGTCCTTAGGTTAGTTAGGTTTAAGTAGTTCTACGTTCTAGGGGACTGATGACCTAAGATGTTAAGTCCCATAGTGCTCAGAGCCGTCAGTTAAATGAAGACGAGACAGACGGAAAAAAAATAAGTAAGTTGTTTATTATTTCAAAACTAATCGCCATAACTGTTAATACATTTAACCCACTATCAGATGGTCAGTGCCTTCATGAAAAAATGTTTGCGGTTGCCTACGGAACCATGACGGTACTGAGGCGTCCCCCACTTCGTCTGAAGCAAATCGACGGCCACGTACGTCTTCCTTCAGAGCTCCAAAAATATGGAAATCGCACGAGGGCACATCGGGACTGTGTGGACAACGTGGGAGGGCTTCCCAGCGAAACTTCTGCAGTGTAGTCGAACCAGCTTTGCCCAACAGTGGGCAGGCATCATCCTGCAACAGCGTGATACCGTCCGTCATGGGCATTTGGACTTGTGGCGTACTTCAGTTATTGCTAAGTCCACGCACCGTTGCGCGAGTTCCGCGAAGTCAATCAGCAGTCAAAGTAAAAGGTCACCATGACTTTCCTGGAGCTGGCTTGCACGGCTTTGGATATTTTCGATTTTGGTGGCGAGAGGTGAAACCATATGTTTAGACTGTTGGCACTGGCACTTGCTCCTCCACCTGTGTTGACGCTCTCTTCCATCTCCCGCGACAATATGGGAAACAACGTTGTTCACGGTGATACTGTTCCAGGTGATGCGGTGATGTCGACGTTCTGTTCAACTTCTGCTCCTACGTCAGGCTGTAGACAACCCACTGCGCTCAGATTTTCCGGAGCTTGAGATGCTCATTCATGATGGCGTGAGCGGTACTGCGACTGACGACCAACATGAGCCGAAAGTCTTCCACCGCCAGCTGCCAGTCATCTCTGACGGCAACATCCGCCGCAGCAGTTATAGGAGTAATGACACGATGATCCTATCCAGCCCGACAGCTGTCTTTCAAAAACACACGACTTTCTCGAAATGGTTTATTCCGCACGAAACACGCGCTCGTGACGTACTGTGTTCGTTGTACACAAGACATTCGGGGATGAATTTCACTTCCTCCTTCCGTAGGTCGCGCGGGATTAGACGAGCGGTCAAAGGCACTGCAGTCATGGACTGTGCGGCTGCTACCGGCGGGGGTTCGAGTTCTCCCTCGGGCATGGGTGTGTGTGTTTGTCCTTAGGATAATTTAGGTTAAGTAGTGTGTAAGCTTAGGGACTGATGACCTTAGCAGTTAGGTCCCATAAGATTTCACGCACATTTGAACATTTTCCTTCCGCAGTGAAGAACCACACTACAGCTCGCTGCTCCTCTTTCCCGGCCTCCATGGTGAAGTCGGACGCACACAAGAGTCACTGACCTCAGTGGAGCACGTCTAAAGCCGGGTCCACATTTGGATCAAAAGTGTCACTACACCTAGTGCCATACCGTAGTGGCATTGCGGTTGCATGTGTGAACTCTGGATTTTTAGTGCCACAACTTAAGAGACGCAACTTTTGTCACGCTCCAAATGTTCCACTTGGTTGTACTTTGTTGCGCCACTTTCCTACCACCACTGCTCCCTGGCGGCAATATTTCGAAACACGAGCATTCGGTCTCACTTTTCGTGCAGTAATTACTGCTGTACTCCATTCGATTTCAGTGCGTTTTTATTTTATTCATGAAATAAGTAAAAACCATTGTCGACATGTTCACCAAAGCAGCCTCTAGAACTAAAAGAATGTCAACCTATGTTTGATTTGACATATACCATGACATATACCAAGAAGGAATAAATAAATAAACAAACTTTATATATGTAACCAAAAGAAGAAGTCGTATAAACTTCGTAATTGGTGAGACCAGGCATTGTATAAATCGTGGATTATATGCAGCAAATAGCTCCAGTGTGTGTGGTGGCACCTGTTAAACTAAAAATTGGTCATTCCAAATGTTTCTCTCTCTCTCTCTCTTTTCAAGCATTTATCCCTGATTAATCGAATGTGGCATGTTAATTTTTAGGGGTGGCCGGATGCCCTTCCTGTCACCACCTCATACCCCTCAGGAAGGAATTAGTGTACCCCAACTGTCTGCGTATAGTGTTATCCATGGTGTAGTTCGAATGTGTTCAGATATCTGCGAGCCGTGTAACTGAGGCGGAATGTGGGAACCAGCCCAGATTCAACTAGCAGGATGTGGAAAACCGCGTAAAAACCACATCCAGGCTGGCCGGCACACCGGCCCTCGTCGTTAATCCGCTGGGCGGATTCGATCCGCGACAGCGCGCCTACCCGAGTCCAGGAAGGAGCGCGTTATCGTTCTCGGCGACCCTGGCAGGTTTATTCGAAATGTCTATATCAACTAATACAGTAAGAGTCTATAGTCTTGGAAGAGTAGCTTGTCTGCAGATGATGTTTATATGCCAGCTACTCGTTAGTTTGCCACTGCAGACAGCATTTTCATCTCTGAGTGTTATTTCTTTTAAAAATGTGTTTGCTTTTCCTGATTTATACCTGTGTGAAATCTATTCTCGTACCCAGCATCTGGGTTTCGTCTTCCTTGTATTTAATTCTTGTCACAGCTCTGAGGCCATAACCTGCACTATAACACTCATGCTCGCCCATATGATTTTAATTGATGCCATGTAGGGAGCTGTGCGACTACGTAGGTTTTGTGGCGTCCTCTTTGAAAGATAGCTCACGATGCCACTACACCAGTCACAAGCTGTGGCGCCACAGTAGATGCGTGTGTGAACCTGGCTTAACAGACGAAGGGGACAGCGGTAAACGTTCTCGCTGTTCCTTCCTGTTTCCCAGTAGAGGGCTCTCTCTCTCTCTCTCTCTCTCTCTCTCTCTCTCTCTCTCTCTCACGCGCACACGCGCACACACACACACGCACACACACACACACACACCTGCATTATCAACATCCACGACATGCTCGGAAATAGATTCTCCAACCTCAGAATTTACAGTATAAAAAGAAGTATGTTCACTAAAATCTTAAAACCTGTAAAACGTTTGCCACTTCTATTTTCGACAGAAAAAGTAAAAACCAAAATACATATACGTCATAGGGAGTACCACAATTAACATCGCAATCTGACGGGGGTGAAAGTATTCAATAATAAGAACGTTCCAGTCAAGATGAGTCCACAAGCGAGCCGTTTACCAGACAACTGCGACTTTGTGCTTCCGAGCTGCCACTGACTACTGTATTAAATATTGTTCTATTATGTAGAAACGCGTATGTGTGTATTGAACCTGGTACCTAGAAACGACGGAGAGGCATCGTCCCACTGTAGTCCTCAGTGGTTCACAACCCCACAACAAGCCACAGCAGTCCACCCACCCCACCGCCGCCCCACACTGAACCCAGAATTACTGTGCGGTTCGGCCCCCAGTGGACCTCCCCCGGGAACGTCTCACACCAGACGAGCGTAACCCCAATGTTTGCGTGGTAGAGTAATTATGGTGTACACGTGTTTGCACAGCAATCGCTGACATAGTGTAACTGAGGTGGAATAAGGGTAACCAGCCCACATTCGCCTGGGCAGATGGGAAACCTCCTTAAAAACCATCCACGGGCTGGTCGGCACACCGGACTTCGACATCAAACCGCCGGGAGGATTCGTGCTGGGGACCGGCACGCCTTCCCGTTCGGGAAGCAGCGTGTTAGACCGCGCGGCTAGCTGGGCGGGCTGCAGAAACATAATTGTAGTTCAAATTTTTCGATTGGGTTCAAATGTTACTCATGGTGTACAACATGAAATACAATACTACTACTTCAATTACGAGTGTACAAAATATCAGATCAGCTGTGTGATTGGGCGGAAGCATTTCTAGCAAACAAAACACATCACGTCATTCTTAATGGAGAGAAGACTTCAGACGTGTAAGTAACTTCAGACGTACACTAAGGGAGTGTTATGGGTCCACACCTCTTCATAGTATGTATAAATAACCCAGTAGACAACTTCGGAAGTTCCATGAGGGTTTTAGCAAATGATGCTGTTTTATGTAGGGAAATCGCAACGCTAGAAAATTGTAGCAAGATGAAGGGAGACCTTCAGAGGGTCGACGCTTGGAGTGGGCAGTGGGTGTTAGCCCTCAGCATGAACAAATAAAACGTGCTGCCTATATAAGGACAGAGATATTAACGTTTTTAAAACAATCGTTGGAAGAAGTTACTTCCATAAAATATCTGGAAGTATGCGTACGGAGCGTTTTAAAGTGGAAAGACCACAGAAAACTAGTCGCACGTAAGGCAGGTACCAGACTGAGCTTCATTTTAGGAATTGTCACGAAATGTAGTCTGTCAACAAAGGAGGCACCTTACAAAACTCTCCTTCGACCAATACTTGGATATTACTCGTCAGTATGGGATCTGTATTAGATGGAATTGATAGACAAAGTAGAGGTGATCCAAAGAAGAGCAGCGCATTTAGTTACAGATTCATTTACTATGTACGAAAGCGTCACGGAGATCATCAGACAACTTAAGTGGCAGACGTTTCAAGAGAGGCGCTCTGTATCACGACATGGTTTACTTTTAAAGTTTTGAGAGAGAGTAAATTCCCAGAAGAGTCCACAAATACCCAAAAATAGGTACCACGAAGCAATTATCCAAATTCGACAGAAATCGATAGATGTGATGTAGACTTACAAACAAATGACTGAAATTTCAGAAAAATCTGATCATTTATTCAACAGAAAGAGCTTCACAACGTGAGCAAGGGAATAACGCATTGGTCCACTTCTGGCCCTTATGAAAGCAGTTATTCGACTTGACATTGATCGATAGAGTTGTTGGGTATCCTCCTGAGTGATATCGTGCCAAATTCTGTCCAACTGGAGCGTTAGTGTCAAAATCTCGAGCTGGTTGGAGGGCGCTGCCATTAATGTTACAAACGTTCCTATTTTGGGAGAGATCCGGTGACCTTCCTGGCCAAGGTAGTATTTGGCGAACGCGAAGACAAGCAGTAGAATCGCTCGCCGTGTGCGTGCGGGCGTTATCTTGTTGAAATGTAAGCTCAGGATGGCTTGCAATGAAGGCCAACATAATGGAGCAGATAATATCGTCAACGAACCGCCGTGCTCTAAGGGTGCCGCGAATGACAACCAAAGGGGTCCTGCTATGAAATTAAATGGCACCCCAGACCATCACTTCTGCTTCTCGGGCCATATGGCGGTCGATAGTCAGTATCCGACCGCTATCCGGGACGTTTCAAGACATGTCTTCATTGGTCATCGGGGCTCAGTTCGATGCGGGACTCATCACTGAAAACAATTCTACTCCATTCAATGAGAGTCCGGAGATTTTTATTTATTTACTTACTTGCTTTTTGTGGTTGAGTTTACTTGGAACAGCTGGTAAACCGCAACAATAAAGCGTGTCAAAAATATTAAAATACATAAAAGCTTACATAGTCTTGCCAAAACGTTCGCATTTTTGTAATTTTTTTGTGTGAACTTAGCTAATAAAAAAATTACCTAGCTATATTAACCCAAACAACACTGCAGACTGTATTTATGTCAAAAGTGGTCAGTTACGTTTCTATACAACCAGACGTTGCATCTACATACATATCAACACAGATACTCCGCAAGCCACGTGAGCGACGGATAAATGACTGTCTGTACGCCTTCGTATCAGCCCTAATGTTTCGTATCTTATGTTTGTGGTTCTTACGGGCAATGTATGTCGGCGGCAGTAGAATCGTTCGGCAGTCAGCTACAAATGCCGGTTCTTTAAATTTTCCCAATAGTGTTTCTCGAAAAGAACGTCGCCTTCCCTCCAGGGATTCCCATTTGTTCCCGAAGCTTCTCCGTTACATTTACGTGTTGTTCGAGCCTACCGGTAACAGAATCTAGCACTCCGCCTCTGAATTACTTCGATGTCTTCCTTCAATCCGACCTGGCACGGATCCCAAACACTGGAGCAGTAGTAAAGAAAAGGTCGCATCAGCGTCCTATATGGGGCCTCCTTTACAGGTGACCCACTCTTTCCTAAAATTCTCCCTAGGAACCGAAGTCGACCATTTGACTTCCTTACCAAAGTTCTCTCATACTCGTTCCACCCCATATCGTTCTGTAGCGTTACGTCCAGTTATTTAAACGACTTGACTGTGTCGTTTAATAATGTATCCGAACATTACGGGATTGATCTTCCTGCTCATCCGCATCAACTTACTTTTTACCACATTTAGGGCTAGCTGCTACTCATCACACAAATTGGGAAATTTGTCGTCCTGTATCTTCCTACAGTCACGCAACTTCGAAGCCTTATTTTACAACACGGCATCATCAGCAAACAACCGCAGATTGCTTCTCACCCCGTCTGCCAGATCATATATTTATATGGAAAATATGAACGGTCCTATCACACTTCCCTGGGGCACTCCTGACGCTACCCTTCTCTAAGATGAACGCTCGCCGTCGAGGGCAAGATACTCGGTTCTATTACTTAAGAAGTCTTCGAGCTACTCACGTATCTGTGAACTTATTCCATATGTTCGTACATTCGTTAACAGCCTGGAAAGGGGGTACCGTGTCAAATGCGTTCCGGAAGTCTAGAAATGTGGAATCTGTCTGTTGCCCACATCTATGGTTCTCAGTATATCATATGATAAAAGGACAAGTTGAGTTTCGCACGAGCGATGCTTTCGAAAACCATGCTGAATCGTGGATATAAGTTTCTCAGTCTCAAGAAAGTTTATTACATTCGAACTGAGAATATGTTCAAGGATACTGCAGAAAACAAAACTTAGGGATATTGGTCTGTAACTTTGCGGGTCAGTTGTTTCACCTTTCTTATATACTGGAGTCGTCTGCGCTTTGTTCCAGTCTCTTGGAACTTCGTGCTGGGAGAGATATTCACGATAAATGTAAGCAGGGTAAGGGACCAAATTCGTTGAGTTCTTTGTGAAATCGAACTGGTATTCCATCCGGACCTGGTAATTTATTTGCTTTTAAATCTTTCGGTTACTTCTCTACGTGAGATACGCTTACTACTATGTCGTCCATACGGGAGTCTACCCGATGGTCAAATGCAGTCTTATGCGTAGATGATCTGATCACTGCTAAACTATTAATCTCAGGGGCAGTTACTAAGATTTGGATTCTAGAAAGACGTAGTATCGGAATACATTGTGGCTTACAATTTAGATCAAGTTGAACTGCAGAAGAGGAGGCTCCATTATAGCTTGGTTCATGTGATTTAGGCCAGACAAGAAACGTAGAGTGAAGTAGCGCGTATTGTCACCTGTAGGCTGTTTACGGACGTTGGAAAACTACTGTGGAAACATAGGAATATCCTGTGTCAATACGTTCTTTTCTCCTTATTTATACTCCTAAAAATATGTGCACAGTAATTTACCAAACCCTCAGGTACTTACAACTGGTCGTTATTCACTAAAACACATAACAGATATATAAATTCCCTTCTGTAATAAGGATTACCCGTTGTATATATATGTAGTAGTACGCACGAGACAGAGCGAGGTGGCGCAGTGGTTAGACACTGGACTCGCATTCGGGAGGACGACGGTTCAATCCCGCGTCCGGCCATCCTGATTTAGGTTTTCCGTGATTTCCCTAAATCATTCCAGGCAAATGCCGGGATGGTTCCTCTGAAAGGGCACGGCCGACTTCCTTCCCTAACCCGATGAGACCGATGACCACGCTGTCTGGTCTCCTTCCCCAAAACAACCAACCAACGCACGAGAAATAATACCGGCCACTTGGAAATCGAAGGAAGCTCCACTGCGGATGTGATCTGACATTCTGCGAAATAACAAATAAAGCACACGTGCAGAGACAGACAGACAGACAGACAGAGAGAGAGAGAGAGAGAGAGAGAGAGAGAGAGAGAGAAATGCTGTACCACCTCGCAAATCTGTTACATAGTTTATTCCTTTGTTTATGGAAAGAGGAGTAACGGAACTAAGTTTACATTTGGTGATAGTGTGTACTGAACATGCGAACTTCTGTTCAGGAAACAAGTAGCCGTTTGTGATCATGTGAGGAGGTACCGTAGTTTTCTGTTAAGGATTAGTTTTCTGAGAGGCTTTCCTTGAAACAGTAAGACAGTGGTGTCACAATGAATACTGTCTACCATTAGACGTGCTATTAACCCTAAAAATACTTTTGCTGTACCAGACACCACACATTATTATACAGAAAATACCTCCACTCGTGACGTCGACACCTTCCGATTACACACCAAGAGCTCTTCAAGCGACTACTGTTTCGGTTCCAAGGTTAAGTGCTAGTCATCTCCAGATCGGGACAAGCGATAAGATTCAGATGAGTGGAGCTGAACTGCTATTCAGAAACCTGGAAACAATGCAGCAGTTACCGTGGAAGGTCATCATAAGCACAGATACGAACGGCTATCTTACGAAAGACGGATATTCTGCCATATCAGTGAAAATTGTGCGTCGGAAACGGGAATATTATAGAAACGACAATATTGCTCTGTTATTCTCGAATATAATACCTCGTAAAGCATATCAGTTGTGAACTGCTTTTAGTAATTTTTTCTTCAATTTCCATTTCTACTTCGAAACTCCACTACGGTCGAAATCTGCAATTTCTTCTTTCTCCTGAGTTGTATCCTCTTTTTTTAAGTCCATACGTCATGGGTACTCGGACATCCCGGTTTTACTACTACTACTCGTGTGTTCCGTGGCCAGTACCATTCAAATCACCGCAATGGAAGGAAAGTCGATCGTCATGTAGGCGTAAATTTTTTATGCGTGTTTTCATGTTTCATATAGGTATCTACTGTGATTTTGAGGGTCGGGAGGAGGAGGTTATTGCATAGACAGGGGTGGACTCTGCCTAAAATACGGTCAGTTTGGTATCGCACCGGACCAGCGGTGTGGAGTAGCGCAGTTCCTGCCGCGGTTAAGGAGCTTCGATGATATCAAAGAGATCGGGATTCAGCTCACCGTTCCGTGATCCTGTTTTCTTTAATTACGTAGCCAGAATATTGGAATGATTCATTGAAAACGGCCACTATTGAACTTACTGTCCATGTGCTACATCTCTGATGTCTCTAAGCATCTCAGCGTCGAAGAGATGTCAAACTCTAACCTTTCTTCATTCATCTTCCATTTATTTACATCTACATCATACTGCGCACGCCACCTAACTGCGTGTGGCATAGGGTACTTCTGGTACCAGTAACTTATCACGACTTCCCTGTACCATTCGTAAATGGTAAGCCTCCGTACTGAACTCTAATTACTCGAATTTTCTCGTCCTGTTCATTTCGCGAGAAGTATATGGGAGGAAGTAACGTGTTGTCCGACTCTTCTCAGAAACTGCTCTCTCGAAATTTCAGTAGCAAACCTCTCCGGGATGCACGTCGCCTCTCTTGCATCGCCTCTGTAACGCTCGCCGACCAGAGTGGCCAAGCGGTTCTAGGCGCTACAGTCTGGAACCGCGCGACGGTTACGGTCGCAGGTTCGAACCCTGCCTCGGGCATGGATGTGTGTGATGTCCTTAGGTTAGTTAGGTTTAAGTAGTTCTAAGTTGTAGGGGACTGACTACCACAGCAGTTAAGTCCCATAGTGCTCAGAGCCATTTGCACCATTTGTAACGCTCCCGTGCCGAGACGCCCCCCTCTCGTTGATAATGGTCCCAGACTGATGAACAATACTCAAGAACCCGTCGTACAAACGCCTTGCAAGCCTGCTTCTTTCGTGTATGAGTTGCATTTCCTTAAGATTCTTCCTATGAATCTGTCTGGTATCTGCTTTCCTACTGTTTTGTTTTATGTGATCATTCCCCTTAAAATCTGTCTCGATAGTTATTCCTAGATTTGCAGTAGATACCGTTTCCAGCCCTTAGTCACCAGTACTGCAAATGTGTAGTAGTGCATTACTTTTTCTACGCATGCGTAATATGTTGCATTTATTTACATTTAGGGTCAACTTCCAGAGTCCGCACCAGTTATCAGTGCTCTGTAGGCCATTCTGCATATCGATACTGTCTTCTGGCGTCGCTGCTCTCTTACAGACAACAGTACCATCTGTGAACAGCCTTAACAAGCTTCCGACGCTTTCTACTCGTCATTTATATACATCGTAAACAGTAACGCTCCTATCACAGTTTCTTGTGATACCCCGGAAATTGTCTCTATATCTGTAGATTTCATTCCGTTAAGAGCGACGTGCTGAGTTCTGTCTACAAGGGAGAGAATCCAGTCGCAGAACTAGTCCGATACTCGATAAGCTCGTATTGTTTCAGTAAACGACAATATTGAACGGTGTGAAATGCGTTCCTGAAGTCAGGGAACACGGCATCAACGTCATTGCCTATAGCGCTATGGATTTCGTGGAGGAGCAGAGCGAGCTGAATTTGACAGGATTTCTGTTTGCGAGATACATGTTGATTTTTATTGATGATATTTTCTTTCTCCAGATCGTCATAATTCTTGAACACAAAACATGTTCCATAATTATACAACAGACTGACGTCAACGGTATAGGTTTTGTGTAGGTACACGATGAAAGACTCCCACGATATCATAAAGTTAATATTTATTAAAAAACAAAAACATGAAACACCGATCGACCAGAAGAGTTGGCAAAGACGTTAATTATGAATGCGTGGTAAGGCGCAAACAAACGAAAAAACACTCATTTATTTCTACAATTTTCTGTTTTTACGTACTCTCTTTCGTATGTAGAAGGACGATGAACATGTGCGATTTTAAATATGAACTATTACGAGTTCTATGTATCATATGCTTGCATGAATAATAGTATACTGAACAACGGTATCAAGTAATTTTTTATTCATTGAAGTGAAGTGAAAACGATATAAGGAGGATTTTCTTGATTATGACAAAGGCCGGCGTTCTCGGAGTCCGCTGCCTCCAACTACAATTGAAATGTAAGCGAAGTCCGATGGCCAAGAAAAATTCAAATAAGCTCAGTACATTTCTGATAACGCAATCGTATTATATCTTACAAAAATGTGTTTTCGTATGCATATTCAATAATATTCAGTAACAGTAATAGTTTATTTTGTATTTATATTTTTTATTAATACAACACAACTGTCGACCTGTGTACCAGGACTTCAGGGTACTGGTTGTGAGTAGTGTTTAATTATTGTTATAGTAAGAAATTTCTATGACATTGTTATTGATTACAAATTATTTGTCTGTATTTTCTGTTTGCATGAATCGCGACGGGGTGCAAGTATTGCAAAAAGGCAAAACTTGAGGAGAAATTTTGGAAAGGAATAAGAATTGGACGCAGGTTACATAAAAATTTTCAATAGTAAGCTGTTTTGTTCGGCGCAGCATAGGTAGGACCGCTACGCAAGTTGCTTGCGTGGGCCGGCCGAAGTGGCCGTGCGAACACGGTTTCACAGAAATTAGATGACTTAGCCAAAAATCATCGCACTGAAATTGACGAAAAAGTGAATGATATGAAAACATAGGTAAAGCATGAAGTACTTTCCGAAGTTAACAGTAACGTTACGGAGTTAAAATGGAAGGTAGATTCTTTTAATGACCATCACGATCTAGTAGAGCAACAGATAAAGAAAATCACAGACGCAAACACAAACATTTTGAAGTCACACAAAACCTGTTGGTTTCGACAAACTAAATAGACTATGAAAGTATAGCTGTAGAATAGCTTACTTTAAGGGTAGCAACATTAGAAGTTGACTCAGCATGTGCTGGGGAGAGAGACAGAATCAATGAAAATCTGAGTGATATCATTAGTCAAGCTGAAGCACATTAGATAAGGGTAATACCGTTCAAGAGAAGTTAGTAACAGATTGTAAATTATACACAGATGTAGTAGAAAAGGCTATTAAGAAAAAAGAAAATGAAATCGTGAACAAGGTAAACATTAACCTACAAGCCGCGGAAGATAGGATCCGCAACCTTTTAGAAGAAAATAGTACCGGATCTCGAAATATGCATGCTACAGGCTAGAGGCTACAGGCTACAGTGAACAAGCCACAACCTGTCGGTATTTATCCACAAATTGTCCGAGCCCCACAGCAGGTACTAATGACAGTTGCAGATAGCCAAATGTAAACTTTACGACAACTCCAATACCTGAACAATTACCAGCCGGAATTACAGGTAACTACAATAACAATATAAATACGACCGAAAATGTCACGAGTCTATCAACTATTTTTGCAGACGGTTTCCTGAGACATCGACAGTTTCCTACATTCACTCCCGAAGGTAAAAGAATGAATCCCGTAGTATTTATCAGTACTTTTCGTCATGTATTTCCACTCAGCTGGACGGAAGCACAGAAAATCAGATTTGTCGTGGGATAAACGTAAGGTGATGTGCTTTTATGGGCAACTGAAGTGGTCGAACGTTGCAGCACTTATATCCAACTTGAACGATCTTTCCTCGACAAATACTGGTCTGAGGCAGTGCAAGAAAGACTCAGACGTGAGGTTTTCAACTCCACACCATTCAATGGTAAATACGGTAGTCTGCGTGGATACTTTGAAAAAATACCTGAACAAGACATGCTGCTGGACGAACCCAATATCACACTTAGACGTGTTAAAAATTTTGTAAAGTCGTTTACCATCACACATTAGAGAAAAGTTAGTCACAACGCCAGAGCACGATACTGAATATTTTCTGTCAGTGCTTGATTCTATCGGCTTAATCTATGACCTGTACCCAATAGAGCAACAGAAAATCAGGCACAACAACAACAACAACATAGTTGTGTAAATCAGTCAGTAAGACGTGATCTAAACACACAGCAAGCATGGTACACACAACAGCAAATTTAAATATCCAGAGGTAACGAGTGCGGTAACGGCAACAGAAAAAACAAACGATTTAAAAAAGTTTCAGAACGGGGGTAATTTCAACGCACGAGCGAATTACAATTCACCAACACAAGGCCCTATGCCGAACATGAAAAAAACACTCTGCCGCAGCAGTAGCCTTATGCTATACCGCAGCCGACCTTTGTACAGTAGAATAACTGCACAGCAGCTAACTACACAAAATGGCGAAGTACCCACACAGTGAAACTAACTGAAATTTCTCCAGGTAATGAATTAAGTCACATTACGCCGTCGGAAAACGCCAACCGGTCGTAGTTAAGCCCCAGGCTATTGAACTCTTAAGGAGTGGGGGGAAAGCAAAACTGCATATATGTTTCGTAAGGTTTGACAAACAAGGTGACATCAAGGATGTTCAAATGTGTGTGAAATCTTATGGGACTTAACTGCTAAGGTCATTAGTCCTTAAGCTTACGCACTACTTAACCTAAATTATCCTAAGGACAAACACACACACACACACACACACACACACACACACACACACACACACACACACACCCAAACACCCAAGCCCGAGGGAGGACTCGAACCTCCGCCGGGACCAGCCGCACAGTCCATGACTGCAGCGCCTGAGACCGTTCGGCTAATCCCGCGCGGCCATCAAGGATGATTTATCTCAGCACGAGTTAGATATAGTAGATAATGTCAAGGAAGAACAAGTACAAGCAACCATTGAAGTGAAAATATTTGACATTGACACGCAGCTAAGTTTAGGTACACGTTCAACTACCAAGCTAATATCAAATAATTTTTTTTTTGTTAACTGAAGGAGAGGCAAATTCTCTACATTTCCTGTACAAAATTGCAAGGTGCAAACTGCTACAGGCAGTAAGACTAAATTGGTTAAGCATCAGGCTCTTACTCCATTACGAATTGAACATTTTACAGTGACGTGCAACTGTCTTATAATTCACAAACTTGTAGTTAATTGTCTTATTGGCATGGACACGTTTAGAACATGCGAAACACAGATTGACATAAGTAATGGTAAATGCCACTTTTTGTAAAGAGTCAGATCTTTTCAATTGATTTAGTCAAAACACCTGATGAAAGTAACAAAAACGAACCAGAGTCAAATGCAATAGTACAATATTCCTTTCCAGCTGTATATTTCACAAATAAAATTGGTACTGAACAAGAAGCAAACACTGAGGTTAGCTACAAAATGGTAGAGCAGAAAGTAAGTGAATCACAGGTACTAAATTAGATGCAACTACGAGAACTTTCTAACTTGTTATTTAAGTATGCCAATGTTCTCAGTAAGGAGCCAGGAGTAATCAAAGACTACGAATATAAATTTGAAGTCTATCCACATGTGACATTTTGTGTAATGTCATATCCTATTCCATGGGCAAAACGAGAGGCAGTGAGGGAAGAGATCATATGATTAAATGGGGAATTATACAACCTTCATTTTCACCCTATTGTAGTCCAATATTTCCAGTAAGCAAACCAGATGGCTCTGTAAGATTAGTTCTTGATGCTAGAGGTATCAATAAGATTATAGTTCCAGTACGTATAAGACCAGACAACTTGGACGAACAGCTTCTAAAGTTTTGCAATAAAAAATATCTCAGTATACTCGATCTCAAGATGTCCGAATGGCAAATAAAACTCCACGATGAAATTCGAAAATATACAGCATTTCTTTGTGGTGGCAGTAGTTACGAATTCCGTGTTCTACCTTTTGGATTGAACATTAGCGCAGGAGTATTTATATCTGCATTGGACAAGGCTTTAAGACCAAAACTGCGTAGCAAAGTCACTGTTTATGTATACGACATGCTAACAGCTACATCCACTTGGTTAGAACGTATCAGGCTCATTGAACAGGTGCTTGAACGATTTTCAGATTACGGAGTAACAGCCAATTTACAAAAAGTATAGTTTTGCTAAGGACCAAGTCAAATTTTTTGGCCATGTTTCAGAACAAGGTATATTACCGATCCGAAAACTCTTAATGCCATACGCAACTGTCCAGCCCTAAGGAATAAAAAATAAGACTTTTTAGGACTAGCTTCGTTTTTTCGTACGTTCGTACCACAACTGATGAACTGTGATGTATTGCTCAACTTGTTACGAAAAAAAATAGGCTTTGATTATGGGATAAGTGTCAGGAGGACTTTAAGAACATTAAGCAGTCATTAGTCAATGCAAACATTCATAGCCACCCTGATGCGTCCAAGGATTTTTGTCTATGCACAAATGCTTCATTTCAAGGGCTGGGGGCATGCTCGTTCCAGATGCGATAGGGAGAAGCTAAGGAAATACCCAAGGCCATCAGTTTCGCTAGTCGCAGATTATCAGAAGCAGAAAGATCTTACTGATCTCTGTCAGAATTGGAAAGCTTAGCTGTAATATGGGCATTTAAAAGGTCTGAATATTTTTTTGTGGGGCAAGAATACCAATGTTTGTTGTGAACATCAATCACTGTAATTTCTTTTAACAGGTAAATTATTACACTGTCGATTAGCTAGGTGCTGTCTATATTTACAAGAATTCAATTTCGAGATCATTTACATCAAAGGAAGTCAGAAGGTTATTGCGGATGCCTTGTCAAGGTTACCACAAGATTTAGAGGAATTTGGTGAATTAACGGAGCGGGATGCAGAACAGAACGTTATTGATGCAAGTTACAGCACAGCAGTCTTATTACCATAAGTTTTGTAAGTAAATGAAAATTATATAACAGAAAGATCGCAAATGGTGTAAAGTCATACAAAACCTTAAGCAAGATGAAGGTGGGAAGGTAAGTAAATGGTATCAGCGTTTTGTTTCAAAGGAAACATGAAAAATCTGATCAATGGTGTGTGTGTGTGTGTGTGTGTGTGTTTTCTGAAGATTAAATCGACGAATTTATAACACAGGAAGTATGGGGACACTATGGAGTAGGCAAATGTACTGAAATAATTGCAACGCTTTGTTATTTTCCAAGTTTGAGAAGGCGAGTTCTACACGTATTAAGAAAGTATGCAATATGTCAAAAATCAAAATAGTCCAATGTGTCAAAATATACTGAGCTACACCCAATACTCACAAAAAACCCTCTAGATGTAGTATCCCTGGACGTAGCTGGTCCGTATCCAAGAAATAAAGGAGGAGTAAGATACGTATTAGCACTATACGATATTTTCTCGAAACATGATGATGATGACCCATACTTCGAGGAGCGTAGGGGACGATGCGGGAGATCCGCACCGCTGTACTACGCAAGGTCCTAGTGGAGGTGGTTTGCCATTGCCTTCCTCCGACCGTAAGGGAGATGAATAATTATGATGAAGACGACAACAACAACACCACCCAGTCATCTGACCCCGCCGGGAATCGAACCCGGGACCCCGTGCGCGGGAAGCGAGAACGCTACTGCAAGACCACGAGCTGCGGACGAGTATCGATTATAATCGAGGAATTCAAAGGCTTATCTTCTTGCTGACGAAACTGTCTTTCTCAACTTATTTAGAAAAAACCCTTAGAAACAGCCGACCTGGCGTGAAAATTAAATGCAGAAACAGACAGCAATTTTAATACGCATTAATACGCATTACGTCTACGACATCGTCTGTTAACTAGTAAAATATTACTTACATCGCTTCAATGTGTTACTTTGTGAAAAAGACGCCAAGGTATTTATTAACCGTACCAAAGAACAATTAATAATTACACATCAATTAAAAAAATGTTCAAATGTGTGTGAAATCTTATGGGACTTAACTGCTAAGGTCATCAGTCCCTAAGCTTACACACTACTTAACCTAAATTATCCTAAGCACAAACACACACACCCACACCCAAGGGAGGACTCGAACCTGCGCCGGGACCAGCCGCACAGTTCATGACTGCAACGCCTTAGACCGCACGGCTAATCCCGCGCGTCTCATCAATTAAAGTACTTGTAAAAAGAGGAGATATAGCCCATGTTATACTAGACTGATACATGAAAATATGTATGTGAAAAATGAAGTTCCTGCGCTCATTTGTTCTTAAAGTTGTGCTTAGCAAGAGGAACACAATTGTCATTAAAAAAGTTTTCTCAAGGCGTAAAAATTCTATGTTGATACAACATGTTGTATCATCATCAAAGTCTGCGTGAATTAATTATTCTCTATGCTTGGAAGTTGTTACAGACCGTTAGCCTTACATCTGTCCGCTATCAACTGAGATGTTCGTGCCTGGCAATCATCCTACCAGCTTTTGAATTTTCTTCTTCCTCCTCCTTTCAGGTTTCCTGCCTTATTGAAATAATTAGGATGTCTGCAACATCCGTAAAAATTCTAAGACTTTCAGAGCTGAAAACGAGAAGTTATATATTTCTCAGTCTATTACTTGCCGGCCACTGGTTGTGTAAGCCTACACAGTGCGATAAGAAAAACTGGTTCCTCACAATATAGCCTGGAGGGATCAGAAAGCTCTGTGCAAGACAAACGCTTTCTCACCTATGATTCAGACACGTAATTAAACGCGCAAATGTTTACGCTACACCCAGTCATTCACTGCAACGTGTATCAGCTGGTACCAATCTAAATATTGTGATTTCACCCGCCGACTAAGGGAAAAACTTTAATGTGAGTATAAGGCGGTACTGCGACTTTGCTACCGTTTTTTCAGTTAGTAGCAGCACCAATCACTGCCCCCGCAGGCGTGCACTTCTTTCCGTACCAGTGGTTCTCAAAATTTTTGCCGCTGGGTCCTCCTCTATGAGAAAAATATCAACTCCCCCCTTATTTCATTAATAAAAATAGTTATTTTTTATATGTTCTTTGCCTTGGTCCGGGGACTTTGGTGGGTGGAACAACACTTCCCAACAACATAGCTCGAACATACCAGCAACATCTTACGTCATTGCCATACAAAACGGTGGTCATGTCCTGCAGAAAGCTTCGCCACTTCTTTCTCTAAGTTTGTCGCAGACTGTTCCAAAAATAATGAGCGTAGAGAAAGAAGCGGAGACATTTTCTGCAAGACCGGCCGACCATCTTGCAGGACAATGCTCGGCCGCATATGACGCAAATTGTGACTGATTTGTTCGGTCAGTGAGGTTGGAAACTTGACTCCTAAAATGAAGCAAGCACGTCATAGCATTCGCTCCAGAAATATTACAGAGATTTATCGGGCAGTAGACTGCTGTACTCGAACTATCAACACAACTGTCGCTGTAAAGGATATCATACGACTTCCGCCCGCTGACAACGGGTTATACACAATGCTGGTGACTTCTTTGAAGGACAGTAAAGCTGTAAAACATGTATTTATCTTATATAACTTGTAAATAAATAGTTGGCACTATTAAAGTTCCAACTTTCGTATGAATTATAACCTCTCTCTGTCCCCTGTATTGTTAAATTACGCACTTCTTCCTGTACCCATGTTGATGATTTTAACACATAATTCCCGCTATACTTGTTCTCTCGAAGGGAACTTCCATTTTGCAGACCTGTCCACGACTTTAGCAGGGTCTTCTACTTGTCCCAGATTTTACTGCCTCAGGCTCATTTATTTCCGCCATGCAGTCCATACTATTTTGGAAACTACTTTCTTAATTCCAGAACGGATTTTTTACTCTACAGTGAAATGCGCTCTGATCTGAAAGTTCCTGGCCCACTCAAACTGATTGCCAGGCTGGGACTTGAACCCGGATCCTCTGCCTTTGGCTGCCGAATGTTCTACCGCTAAAAGACTGAAAAATTCTGCCTCTCTCCTTTTCAAAATACGTAGAATCAGAACATTAAATCAAGTAGGCAAATAAAAGGAAACACAGTCCGTCCACCATTCGCTAATTTCCTCGAAGAGTGGTATGTTGTTGACAACAAAGAAAAATGAACACTATTATCCTACTGATTCTAATTTTTTGAATCTCGGCTCAAAAATCATGCTGTAATCGGGGATGATACCACTGTTTGAGCATTACGAATAGTCAGTGCTAAAGAGTGAAAACTGAAGTTGAAACACATTGTTTTTGTATTAATTTGTCCATTTTCAAGGGCTAAAAGTAGGTAAAGGCATATTATATAAACACAGGCAGCAGGTCAGCTATTTTGTATTTTTATTGTATGCTATGAATGAACTATTGTTAAGTTTTTATTTTATTACTGTTACCATAATTTCATTCCTCTTTCACCATTCTACAGAAACGGCAGAAAAATCTTTACTCTTCTGAAGGAAATGAAGAATTGTACTTAATTGCTGTTTCACTTCGTAAAACTACTTCCAGACTAGAGTTGGTACCATTGTGCAATGGATGTTCGGCGACGGCAGCGAGAGATTACCGTACACCCACACCACGTGTGGCAAGTCTTACCCTCTGGACGTATATGCGTGCTTTAAGCCACGACACACGGCAAAAGGGACGTCACTGTCTCAGCTATGCAGTACCGATTCTTAAGCTAAGTTTCGAAACATTTCAAAATGTATTCCATTAAAAATGCAACAGCCACAAATTTCAGAAAAAGATTTGAGGGAGACTATTTGAGAAGAGTAGGTAAACCAAAGGTGCAACTAACTGATAATGCTTCATATTTCGTTGAGCAAAAGTGGAAACAACTTATGACATCACAGGACATAAAGCACATCTTAGTAAGCCTCTTTCACCCAGAAGCAGTCCCAGTAGAACGAGCCTTTAAAGAACTTGACCGGTTGATTAGGACATACACCCCTCACAAACACACCATATGGGTAGAATACGTAACTCCTTTCACGCAAGTTGTCAATAACCTTCCACATTCTTCAACAGGTTTCACACCTAATGAATTGATGTTCCAGAGTCGCCCATACCAAAGGTACCCAATACAGAAATGACACTACAAGACAAAATCAAACAAGCCTTGGTTACACCAGAAAACAGGGCCGAGTATGGAGGGAAAATTTATAACAAGAAACTGAAACGCTACACTTTTTTTTTATTTATTTATTTTTTTATTGAAGGGCAATGAGTCCTCTTACGGACGCACCATAAATCGACAAAATTTGGCAAACTAAATAAGAAGTGGCAATTACTCTATTCAGGACCATATGTAATTTCTAAAATACCAGCCGGCCGGTGTGGCCGTGCGGTTATAGGTGCTTCAGTCTGGAACCGCGTGACCGCTACGGTCGCAGGTTCGGATCCCGCCTCGGGCATGGATGTGTGTGATGTCCTTAGGTTAGTTAGGTTTAAGTAGTTCTAAGTTCTAGGGGACTGATGATCTCAGCTGTTCGTCCCATAGTGCTCAGGGCCATTTGAACCATTCTAAGATACTATACCCTGGGACGTACAGATTAGCCTTTGAGAAAACAGGGAGAGACAATGGTCTCCACCCTTACAAAGATATAAAAGCCTTTATAGAATGATGAAGCGTGGTAACATTTTTTTATCACAAGATAATTGTACATAGTGTACATAATTCTAAGTGTAATTTTTCTTATGGAGTGTATTTTAAGATAAAGTAATGTGCATAGGCATAAGTAATTCCTTTGATTTGTACACGCAGGCATAAAAATTAATATTAGTGAGAAGTAATATATCACTTCATGCGAAGCGAAAGTATAAACAAAATTAGCGTATCGTTCAGCTGTCCGCGGTCAACAATACGCACTGGCGTCAGTAGTAGGAGACGAGGCATTGACCCGAGCGAATGCGCGACAGACTGGCAGAAGGCGCAACCAAAATAGGAATGCAATATGTACCTGACCTAAATACAGAGCAAATGGAAATACTACGCAAATATACCAACTGTCAAAGAACTAAGGAATCTATTGATATATGTACACAGAGATTTAATTAAATACTAAGCTATATAAAGCTATTTACAAGCAAGAGGAAGCATTATGAAAAACTATATGACACGTGTAAGATAAGGACTAACGACAAAATACCATGACAGATGTCAAATACATTTCTTTGCAGAGTAAATGATCATAATGGGTAACAGAATAAACGAATGTCTATGAATTTAAACAAAGTATTGAAATATCTGCGGACGTATGCAATGACCAAATGTATCAGTGGCCACCGAGCTACGTAATGAAATTAGTTTTAAGTTAGTTTTTTCTTTCAACGACCAGTGCATCGTAACGTCACAGAAGAAGAGAATTACGTCGAGAGTAGCAGGTACCAAATGAAGAAACGGGCCTCACCTCGAGTAAACAATTTAGTTATAAGGATATTTATACAAAGGTCATAAGGCGAATGAAAAATGAAATATGCATCTTCGCAGGGTATCTCCGTGACAATTATCAGTACCTATTCGCTGCAGAGTACACACAAACATTTAATGGTGTGATTTTACAAAAACCAATTTTATCGTGTCACATGAAAGCTTGGATAATGACTTTTCCAGGTATTTGAGAAAGATAAGTTTACGATGGTTAAAACATCAGATTTCACGCTAAGCTTCTTTGTGAACTGAAGTAAACAGAACTAAAACATGAAGTGGTGGTGGTGGTGGTTAGTGTTTAACGTCCCGTCGACAACGAGGTCATTAGAGACGGAGCGCAAGCTCGGGTTAGGGAAGGATTGGGAAGGAAATCGGCCGTGCTCTTTCAAAGGAACCATCCCGGCATTTGCCTGAAACGATTTAGGGAAATCACAGAAAACCTAAATTAGGATGGCCGGAGACGGGATTGAACCGTCGTCCTCCCGAATGCGAGTCCAGTGTGCTAACCACTGCGCCACCTCGCTCGGTCCTAAAACATGAAGAAACAACATGATTCTACATGGGTGATTAGTCGGTACACAATATTTCAATGAAGCAAAAGTACCAGTAACATTTCCTCATAAATCCTTTAACCAGTAGATGAATATTTCCTTTCTTCTCTCCCAAACAAGGAGGCATCGCCAAGCGTAGTTAGGCCAGTAATGCGCGATGTTTTAGTTCTATTTACAATGTTTTTCTTCCTCCTCTACCTAAGGAAGAAATGAGCTCCCATAAGCGATAAAAGCCTATCTATAAAATGAAACATAAATGTGTCATACGCTTGTATTTTATCATGATAATGTGTATGTAATTAATTTGTACATGTGATGTGAACGAAGATAAGCTGAAGCTAACAAACTGTAGTAACAGGACCCACTTACTGAAAAATTTCTGACGTTTTAAAACTTAAGAAATTAATGTTCGTAGCATAAGCGATGGATGGAATGTTAGCCAAAAATATAAGCTATCATGCTATGTAAACTGTTGTAGCTCAATACTTGATGGATTGTCATTGGAAACCAAACTCTACACGAAGAAATGAACTTCAAAGACAAGCAATTTATACAATGTTTTGGACGGCTATATGTGTCTTTCAGCAAGTGGTCGGTCGAGTGTGGTGACATGAACATGCGTGTGCAACGAAATAACTTCTGAGTATCGTGGCTCACAACGCTTGACACATTGTTCGAGCCTGTACTTACCTCATCGACGGATTCTGTTGATCGGGGTTCTCTCGATTGAAATTGAGAGTACAACGGGTAATAATAACGCCCGGGCCGTAAAAATGGGGATCTTCTGCCACGGCGTCGGATTTTGAACAATAAGTGCACACCCACTGCACACGGAATGAAGACAAACACCACAGTAATTATTCGATATGTGACACTCAGGTGAAAGTGTAACGTTCAATGTGAAATCAACACTAAGAAAGCGAGTGCACGCACGTGCGACGGTAGCATCTAGCATGTTGACCCTTAGCGTCTTGCTCTTTGTCGGCAAATCGGCCAGTGCGCCAGCGCAAAACCCGGCAGAGAGAATGAAGCAGACTGAACATTATTGTTATCGCGCTAAATTCATATATGTAATGGACTATCATATTATTATATGATCATTTAATTGCTTGTAGATTTATAACATACAGAGGATAAGCCGACAATAAAGGGCATCGACCCCTATCGGCAAATGTAAATACATAAAAAAAAAACACTGTACGTCTCAGTACCATGTCAACGTACAGTGTGGGGGCAGCTGTGGTGTAGGTACATGATGAAAGACCCCCAGGATATCGTAAAGTTAATATTTATTGAAATACAAAGAAAATTAAACACCGATCGATCAAAAGAGTTGGCAAAGACGTTAATTATGAATGCGCAGTAAGGCGCAGGCAAACGGAAAAACATTCATTCATTTATTTCTACAGTTTTTTTGTTTTTACACACACACTCTCTCTCTCTCGTATGTAGAAGGGCGATGAAGATGTGCGATTTTAAATATGAAGTATTACGAGTTCTATGTATCACACGGGGCCATGAATAATGGTATATTGAACAACAGTATCATGTAATTTTCTATTCATTGAAGTGAAGTGAAAACCATATAAGGAGGATTTTCTTGATTATGACAAACATTGGTGTTCCCGGAGTCCGCTGGCTGCAACTACGATTGAAATGTAAGCGTAGTCCGATAGCCAAGAAAAATTCAAATAAGCAGAGAATAATAATTTATTTTTTATTAATACAACAGTCTATGATTATAGGCATCTGTCCTACGGCCTTCTTGAAAATGGGAATGACCTACGCTTTCTTCCAGTCGCTAGGCACCATTCGTTGCTCCAGATAACTGCGATAAACTGCTGCTAGGCGGTGAGCTAGTTCTTTCGCATAATCTTCGTAGAATCTCACAGGTATCTGATCTGATCCCGATGCCTTTCCTCTACTAAGCGATTGTATTTGCTTTTTTATTTTGCGATCGGTTATCTCAATCTGCCGTTTCGACATTCGTACGTTGATTGGAAGGAGGAACTATGTTACGATCGCCGGCCGGAGTGGCTGAGCGGTTCTAGGCGCTACAGTCTAGAACCGCGCGACCACTACGGTCGCAGGTTCCAATCTTGCCTCGGGCATGGATGTGTGTGATGTCCTTAGGTTAGTTAGGTTTAAGTAGGCCTAAGTTCTAGGGAACTGATGACCTCAGACGTTAAGTCCCATCGTGCTCAGAGGCATTTGAACCATTTTTATGTTACGATCTTCAGCGGTAGAACAATTTTGAAGACCGATCCAGTATATCGTCCTTCTGTCTGTTATCTTCCGTTTCGACACCAGTATGGTCTCTGAGTGAATGAATAGATGATTTGCAAAGTCAGGTAGGTTGACAAAATTTTAGTTTCAGAGTCACTCTCATTCCTGTCCTTAACGTTCATTCTCGCTTCGTTCTGCTAATGTTTGTCAGCTAGGTTTTAACTTCTCGTGACAAAAGCTGCCGCTATTTGTGTTGCACCGTGACACCAGCTGTCCTAATTTGCAATAAGTAAAGGCGTTACGAGCGAGGTGGCGCAGGATAACACACTGGACTCGCTTTCTGCAGTACGATGGTCCATCCTGTCCGGCCATCCAGATGTAGTTTACTCCCAACTTCTTTCAATCGGTTGAGGCTGCTGGCGGGTTGGTTGTTTTCGAAAGGACCAGCCGATTTTCTTCCCCCATCTTTTCCCAATCCGAGACTGTGCTGCGTTTTTTCTTCGACGGGAAGGTAAACTCTAATCGATCTCCCTTCCTCCCCACACCATTCTCAGAGCGTATGGAACTGAACTTCTAGTCGCTATTTTCATCGAACACGTAAGGACCAGGGAGCGTGCCGATGGAGAAGGCAGTCAGAATTACAGAAACCCCGTTGTGTCATTTACTGCAAGTCGCACAGCCCGCATCTCGTGGTCGTGCGGTAGCGTTCTCGCTTCCCACGCCCGGGTTCCCGGGTTCGATTCCCGGCGGGGTCAGGGATTTTCTCTGCCTCGTGATGGCTGGGTGTTGTGTGCTGTCCTTAGGTTAGTTAGGTTTAAGTAGTTCTAAGTTCTAGGGGACTGATGACCATAGATGTTAAGTCCCATAGTGCTCAGAGCCATTTGAACCATTTTTTTGCAAGTCGCAGAGCTTTGTTTACATCTTAGGAGGGTTTCGATAGCAAATTTTAATATGGACGTATGTGCAAAGCAGTTCTGTAGCAGAAAACCTATTAATGTCGATTTGCCCGTACACCGCTTATTCTCGGTAATGGATAATGATGGACATACTATTTTTTGATTAATATCTCGAACTAATCTAAGAAATATGCCACAATGGACCGAGACCTCACATTTATTTAAGTTGCTTGGAAGTCATAAAAACTAAAGATTCTAAAAAAATTCTGTTTTCCTCAACTCGCGCAGCCCTTGGGAGATTCGTCGGGTCTACGTAGCGTAACAGGAACCGTTCGATCAGAACTGAAAGTAAAAATCGCACGGCTACAAGGTGTTGAAAGAAACCAGCTGAGGCGCTGAAACTGAAATCTTTTTGCAGTCGGCTGGCCGCTTTCTTCCCTGCCCGCCGGTTTACTCTGTCGAAATAAGATGGAGCCTGATGGGTCGGCCAAGCAAAGTGCCTTAGTAGAAACACCAACCTCTCTCTGCTTCCGTATATTTATTTCGAACTGTGAGATAACATTTTCAGCGAGATTTTGATACACTGAAGCTACAATTGTGAGTAGCAAAAACGAGATATTTCGTAGCAATCCCACTACATCTTCTAAAATGTCTATTGTTCGACCACTTCTGCTCTCCTTGAAAGTTACTACATGAATCTGGTTGGGACTTGGACGTGGGACTTCCCTGTTGAAAATGTATATGGTTCAAATGGCTCTGAGCACTATGCGGCTTAACTTCTGAGGTCATCAGTCGCCTAGAACTTCGAACTAATTAAACCTAACTAACCTAAGGACATTACACACATCCATGCCCGAGGCAGGATTCGAACCTGCGACCGTACCGGTCGCCCGGTTCCAGACTGTAGCGCCTAGAACCGCACGGCCACTCCGGCCAGCGAAAATGTATAAAACAAAAGTAATTTTACTCGCGGAATCGTTCGTACTGTGGAATTAAGACATCTACTTCATCGGTCCGAGCGTGACAGAGCTCGGTTCCAATACGTTCCGAAAAGCAGAGCGCAAAAATGCGATTTTTCAGGGTATCAGATCTTGAGTCCTATTGACCACAAAGATGAGGGCTCAAGTCTTTTGGATAGCCCTTGTCCTAGTGACCACTTGTACACCACTCGGAAGGACGGACATACTAAGCTATCCTGCAGCACACGGTCAACATTTCCCCAGGACTATGGTATCAAAAAGGTCGTGTGTTGATGGCAGAGCAGTTGAGAGATCCCTTCCAACGATTATAGTCACTTTATACAGGGTGATTCTAATTAACGTTTCAAAACCCCCGAAGCGACGTAGATGGCGCTGAGTAACTTGATATCAGACACATGGGGCCGCAAATGTCAGGAAATAAGCCAAAAGCAGATGACAAATGTTGAACATGTGACGTCACCAGATGACGTACCCCACCGCACGTGCAGCGGTTGAGCCTGTCTGTCTGTCACACCTGACCGCCCAGTCGTAGTTGAGTGCATTTATGTAGCGCCTGATGGCCTACGTGTGCGACGTTAGCATGTGGGGCTCAGGATTAGAGTCTTGCGTTTAGCAGGCAGTATTTTTCTGCATTGCTTTAGACAACTGTATTTAAATCGAGGTAATATTCATTATTTTGCGAGGTGCCGGCGTGGAGAAGAGCTCTTTAATTCTGGCGAATTTTGCATGAGAATTAGTCATGCACTAGACCCCCTCCTTACTTACCACTTAATTGATAATGCGCACAACGGTAGCGAAAGGAATTGATAATCGGTCCTGGTAGTTGATAAAATAGGGAGTGCATACTCACAATAATTTAATAAAAATCGTAATCTACTCAGTAAAAAAAGGGAATTTTATCATAATAAGCGACAGTAAATGGGACTCTGCATCTATCTACGAAATGATATGCGGATTAAATATTGCAACAGACTTATCATAAATCAGAACACAAAGGTACTTGATTGTCGATACAAACAGTAGCCTAACGGGTTGGGGTTGGGTTATTTGGGGAAGGAGACCAGACAGCAAGGTCATCGGTCTCATCGGATTAGGGAAGTACGGGAAAGGAAGTCGGCCGTGCCCTTTCAAAGGAACCATCCCGGCAGTAGACTAAAGGATAGGGTATACAGAACTGTTGTGAGTATAAGAGTCGGCTCGAGAACAAGGCGCCCCTACTCTCTGTGATGCAATAGATTGACGATAATGACTGGAGGTCCTAATGAATCAAATATTACTCCTCCGACTATAACGCAGTATCACGATTAGTAGTGAGAGCTCAAATGGGAACACATGGAGAAACAAACAAGATGGACTTGTAGCAAAGCCAGCGCGCGTGCTGCTGGGGACTTAGCATAAAACCGAGCGAGGTGGCGCAGTGGTTAGACACTGGACTCGCATTCGGGAGGACGACGGTTCAATCCCGCGTCCGGCCATCCTGATTTAGGTTTTCCGTGATTTCCCTAAATCGCTCCAGGCAAATGCCGGGATGGTTCCTTTCAAAGGGCACGGCCGACTTCCTTCCCCGTCCTTCCCTAATCCGATGAGACCGATGACCTCGCTGTCTGGTCTCCTTCCCCAAACCAACCAACCAACTTAGTATAAAATGGTAGGTCCTGCAATGCCGGAGCCGCAAAATACCTTTCCAGCACGTCGTCTGTAGCCAGTATTCTGATAACGAAGGCGCCGACTACTGCTTTGCAGAAACTCTGTTTCAACCCGTGGCCTCGAATGCTGTCCGTGAATCCTAAGTTCGGCTCGTGTGACCGAAGCAGAGAAACTCTTGGATGCACGAGGATATATCTCCAGGAAGAGACACAGCAAAACCGCCTAAACTCGCCTTGTCGGTACAGGTGCGAAAAAGCAGAGTAATAATCTGGGTCTTAAGTCGCAGAATGAAACTGAAGTATGTCCGAAGTCATGCTCCACAAAGATTCTGAAAAGGTGTGACTAAGTTGCTAAACCGTCCGATTCTGATGTAGATCAGATCCTGAATGCCATGCTTCCGTACAACGCAAGAGTGAAGTCAACGTTATCCAACTCCCCGCCACCCTCGAAAAGCCGCAGATCAGCATTCAGTGCTGATTCCAAAATTTCCCCACACTGTCTCAGACCACCATTCGCGCCAGTAGCGACCGTTACCTCCAATTTCGAGCAGGGCTTTATGACGTCAACTGGCCTCAGTTTAAGTTGACCAGTCATGCCTCTGCTATTTAGCTGGGGGCACTGAACTTGTCGTTTGACCGGCTACGAAGACAGCATGTCAAGACCACCGGCCATCCGGCGCCAGACAGTCGCACCCAGCAGGCCACAGCCCACAAGTATTCTCAGAATCATGAAGACAGTACAGTCAGTCGGCGGCAGCAGTCTTCGTTCCAGACGCACCGGAACGGTAAACACAGAAACTGTGGTGACACTCAGACGGCTCGCAGGTCGTTTCGCCCTCCATACAATAGGCGTAACTCGATCGAGGTCAGTCGCCTCACCAGGCGCACAAGCCCATTGATGTGCGACCCTCTCCTTATTCGCGGCAGTGCAGTGTGTCGCGTCCTCTGGTGCTCGCCTCGCAATAAGCCACCCAGGGAAGTAACAGAGAAAACTAAAGGGAAGACCACATACAGTTCCCAACATGCAGAGCAATCCAGACAAAAGTAATTTTAGCTTTCAGTACAAATACTCTCATCAGAACAGCCTTATTCGGCCCGTTCATACCGTGACATGGTACATAACATTAATACATTACTCTCCATTAAAATTGCTACACCACGAAGATGACGTGCTACAGAAACGAAATGTAACCGACAGGAAGTAGATGCTGTGATATGCAAAGATTAGCTTTTCGGAGCATTCACACAAGGTTGGCGCCGGTGGCGACACATACAACGTGCTGACATGAGGAAAGTTTCCAATTGATTTCTCATACACAAACAGCAGTTGACCGGCGTTGCCTGGTGAAACGTTGTTGTGATGCCTCGTGTAAAGAGGAGAAATGCGTACCATCACGTTTCCGACTTTGATAAAGGTCGGATTGTAGCCTATCGCGATTGCGGTTTATCGTATCGCTACATTGCTGCTCACGTTGGTCGACATCCAATGACTGTTAGCAGAATAAGTAATCGGTGGGTTCAGGAGGGTAATACGGAACGCCGTGCTGGATCCAAACTGCCTCGTATCACTAGCAGTCGAGATGACAGGCACCTTATCCGCATGGCTGTAACGGATCGTGCAGCCACGTCTCGATCCCTGAGTCAACAGATGGGGACGTTTGCAAGACAACAACCATCTGCACGAACAGTTCGACGACGTTTGCAGCAGCATGGACTATCAGCTCGGACACCATGGCTGCGGTTACCCTTGACGCTGCATCACAGACAGGAGCGCTTGCTATGGTGTACTCAACGACGAACCTGGGTGCACGAATGGCAAAACGTCATTTTTTCGGATGAATCCATGTTCTGTTTACAGCATCATGATGGTCGCATCCGTGTTTGGCGACATCGCGGTGAACGCACGTTGGAAGCGTATATTCGTCACCGCCATACTGGCGTATCACCCGGCGTGATGGTATGGCGTGCCATTGGTTACACGTCTCAGTCACCTCTTGTTCGCATTGACGGCACTTTGAACAGTGGACGTTACATTTCAGATGTGTTACGACCCGTGGCTCTACCCTTCATTCGATCCCTGCGAAACCCTACATTACAGTAGGATAATGCACGACCGCATGTTGCAGCTCCTGCACGGGCCTTTCTGGATACAGAAAATGTTCAACTGCTGCCCTGGCCAGCACATTCTCCAGATCTCTCACCAATTGAAAACGTCTGGTCAATGGTGGTCGAGCAACTGGCTCATCACAATACGCCAGTCACTACTGTTGATGAACTGTGGTATCGTGTTGAAGCTGCATGGGCAGCTGTACCTGTACATGCCATCCAAGCTCTGTTTGACTCAATGCCCAGGTGTATCAAGGCCGTTATTACGGCCAGAGGTGGTTGTTCTGGGTACTGATTTCTCAGGGTCTATGCACCCAAATTGAGTGAAAATGTAATCACATGTAAGTTCTAGTATAATATACATTCCTGGAAATTGAAATAAAAACACCGTGAATTCATTGTCCCAGGAAGGGGAAACTTTATTGACACATTCCTGGGGTCAGATACATCACATGATCACACTGACAGAACCACAGGCACATAGACACAGGCAACAGAGCATGCACAATGTCGGCACTAGTACAGTGTATATCCACCTTTCGCAGCAATGCAGGCTGCTATTCTCCCATGGAGACGATCGTAGAGATGCTGGATGTAGTCCTGTGGAACGGCTTGCCATGCCATTTCCACCTGGCGCCTCAGTTGGACCAGCGTTCGTGCTGGACGTGCAGACCGCGTGAGACGACGCTTCATCCAGTCTCAAACATGCTCAATGGGGGACAGATCCGGAGATCTTGCTGGCCAGGGTAGTTGACTTACACCTTCTAGAGCACGTTGGGTGGCACGGGATACATGCGGACGTGCATTGTCCTGTTGGAACAGCAAGTTCCCTTGCCGGTCTAGGAATGGTAGAACGATGGGTTCGATGACGGTTTGGATGTACCGTGCACTATTCAGTGTCCCCTCGACGATCACCAGTGGTGTACGGCCAGTGTAGAAGATCGCTCGCCACACCATGATGCCGGGTGTCGTCCCTCCATTGACGCCTGTCGCGACACCACTGGAGGCGGGCTGCACGATGTTGGGGCGTGAGCGGAAGACGGCCTAACGGTGTGCGGGACCGTAGCCCAGTTTCATGGAGACGGTTGCGAATGGTCCTCGCCGATACCCCAGGAGCAACAGTGTCCCTAATTTGCTGGGAAGTGGCGGTGCGGTCCCCTACGGCACTGCGTAGGATCCTACGGTCTTGGCGTGCATCCGTGCGTCGCTGCGGTCCGGTCCCAGGTCGACGGGCACGTGCACCTTCCGCCGACCACTGGCGACAACATCGATGTACTGTGGAGACCTCACGCCCCACGTGTTGAGTAATTCGGCGGTACGTCCACCCGGCCTCCCGCATGCCCACTATACGCCCTCGCTCAAAGTCCGTCAACTGCACATACGGTTCACGTCCACGCTGTCGCGGCATGCTACCAGTGTTAAAGACTGCGATGGAGCTCCGTATGCCACGGCAAACTGGCTGACACTGACGGCGGCGGTGCACAAATGCTGCGCAGCTAGCGCCATTCGACGGCCAACACCGCGGTTCCTGGTGTGTCCGCTGTGCCGTGCGTGTGATCATTGCTTGTACAGCCCTCTCGCAGTGTCCGGAGCAAGTATGGTGGGTCTGACACACCGGTGTCAATGTGTTCTTTTTTCCATTTCCAGGAGTGTATTTGTCCAATGAATACCCGTTTATCATCTTCATTTCTTCTTGGTGTAGCAATTTTAATGGCCAGTAGTGTAAAATTGATAAAAATGAGAGGCAACGTACCAAAGAAGTCACGAAATCTCTCAATTTTATTTAATGGTCTCGTGTTCTCCGATAGTAAACTGCAAAGTACAGTACAACAAGAACCTACCGTATTTTGAGTCACAGGTAAAGAAGTTTAAGTTTCCATTTTCCATCGATTCCAGTAAATGACTAACGTGCTTTTTTCTAAATAAAGTCCGTAAACATAAAAAGAAAGGACAAAAAGGAAAGAAACACAAAATAAGGACATCTTTTGCTTGGTTACAGCAAGGACAATAACTTTGTAACTTCTACGTTTACAACAGATTACAGCTACAAAAGGTGTTTCAAAAGAAGACTAGACTAGTGGAACGATGTGTTGCACCGCCCCCTACCAGCGAATGTTCGATCGACAACATCGGGTGACGTCACATGTTCAACATTTGTAGTACAGTTTTGGGGCATTTCCCGATATTTGCGGCCTGATGTGTCATTCTAAATTAATTGTCTCTGTGTCATGTACGTCACCTCAGGTTTTTTTTAAAACTGTAACAGGAATCGTCGTGTATACTGCGACAAAATCGCAAATCCAATTGGATAAACATATCTTTCCTCACGACCTGTCTCAGCCAGTAGACCGTTCTCATGTTCTTGGGAAGTATTAACTTCTGTGTGAAGTAATACGACATATATCTAAGAATAAACGAGGTAGTAAGAGCCACAATAGCATATGTATAATGCTTAAGAGATAGTCACGAAGTTCGTGTAAAATGTATACACAAATGTACAGAGTGTTTCCGTAAGAGCGTGAAAAAATGTAATGGTACATAGAGAATGCTGCATTGAACAATTCGAGATAGCGAACCTGGGGTCGGAGAAGCCAGCTCAAGGGGATATGGAGTATGGACGCTTGTCTACCGCTTTATCTAGCACTATTATTTTCCATCTTATTTACTAACACGCGTACAAGTTTACACGTATTGTGCTGTTTATTTACATGTACATTATTTATTTCGTGGAAGGAAACAACGAGGACGAGTCTGATTACCAGGATGTCATGATGCAGGTTTTGTTTACTTTACTTGTCCATAAGGTGGCGCTGTTGTATCATATTTACATTGTCTATCAATCAGCGACAGACCCATTCATTACTCAGTGCTATTCATTGACGTACAGTACAGTACGATGGAGCAGTACTGGTACAGTATTTCCCGATTGCTGGACTGGATGGGGAGGTCCTATTCTGTGGCCTGCGAGGTCACCTGACCTGAATCCGCTTAATTATTTCCTATGGCGATATGTAAAGTCACTTGTGTTTGAGACCCCAGTGGACACAGAGATGGAATTAATTGCCAGAATTGTAGCTGCCTGTGATGTGAGTCGCAACACACCAGGGATATTTGTCAGGGTGCATCAGAATCTTGTCCGCCGATCTCATGCTTACATTGAGGTTGATGGTAGTCAGTTTCAGTACATTTTGTAAGACATTGTACAAATAGTACGTTCATTGATTCAATGATTGTAATTGGAGTTAACTAACGTAAATAAAGTACACGGAACGTGATTTTATTCCTATTATTTTCTTAAGCTGGCTTCTCCAACACCCGTCCCTGTCTCAAATTGTTCGGTGGAGCATCCTCTATGCCCTGTTAAATCTTTGCACGCTCTGGCGGAAAATAAACCGGTCATGGTTTAAATATATTTTGTACAACTGGTCTTGTGATTTATTCAATATATTAATGCAGTTCTGGATGCAGCTGGGACATCCAATACGAAGAAAATACTGAACAAAGTAATAAGTGTGTACTCAGGCGCTAATCCTGTAACTGAATACTTAAAAGCAACTTTTACTGAGTCACTGTGGTCAGGAACACTTGAGTACGTTATGGTTAGCTATTAATAAAACGTGAACGAACACGGAAGTATTTGAATGTTCGATTTTTTTGCGCGCTGTTAGAGAGAGGCACGGTAAAATAATTGTTTGAAAATGGTTCGATGAACCCTCTGTCAGGCACTTAAGTTTGATTTGCAGAGTAGTTACGTAGACGTAAAAACAAATGTAGACCACCTTGCGTCCTGAACGTTCCCATTTGCTCCCTAGTAGGAGTTCCAGAGAACGTGCTTCCCCGGCTGTGCCAAGGTTACCCGGAAGTTGTACGAAATTTTTCCAGTGGCACTGGAGCCCCAAACAGCCTGTGGCACGACGTAACTCCAAAGACTACTCGTAGGCCAGCTGTAAACATGTTCTTCAGCGCGTCGTAAACAACAGCAATATTCCTGTCATCTCAGTCTTCTTCAGAGGAATAACCTTGAAAATATATCAAATGAACTTGGTTTTTGCTTTACAATCTGCTTCACGTTACAAGCCTCGGAAACACTAATTGGCATTTACAGAACCATCAGTGCGTACGCGCTAATTTGTCGAGTTAATCACAGCCACTTGAGAGGGATCATTACCAGGGACAGTCATTAAGTTTGAATTATCACGTCGAAAAAATCTATGTATGACCGTTAATATATGTAAAGGTGATAGTCCTTCTCTGCATGCCTTAGCACCACTGCGTTGGTCTGGAGGACACATGCCTTTAAGGACTCTATAATCGAGAATGCCAAGTTTGCTTCATGTTCTCTCTAGACAGGATTGTGAAGTGTTTTCGTAAGGATGATTATCTTAGGAGTTACATTCACAGCCAATGAAAATACACATTTCCTCAGTGTCTTAACCCACTACTGTTACAACTTATACTACACTCTACATGGATGTTTAGAATTGTCAACGGATCACACATTTTACAGTGGGTTCTTCCACATTTCCGCTCAATATTAGTATCGGTTCCGTATCCCAGTCGGTAAAAAAGGGACCATTATAGCAACACTTTGTTGTTCCTCTGTCTGTCTGTCTGTCTGTCCGACGGCTAAAGCCCCTTTTTCTCAGGAACAGGGAGAGTTATCAAGTTGACAGTTATGCCACACGCTAATGTCTACGGTCCCTTGGGACTGTGAAAACTTTAAACATCTAAGTCAATGCAGTCAAAAGATAAGGCTGTTTATGTCACATCTCGATACTCGCAAACTCACTCTTCAACACCAACTTCCCGTTGAGCCAGAATCATGAAATTCGACAAGAAGCGAGGTTTGGCAGTACAAGTAAAGAAAAAAAATTAAAAAATGGTTAATTTGTCATTATATCACGTAAGAGGTCTATAACTAAGGAATTTATTGCTAGCGCACTCGAGCAGATGTAACTTCGATGGACTGCTCACGCGCTGCCAGCGATATGTAAGCTACAATAGAATCGCAGACCAGAGAGCAGTGTCGGCAGCAATAGGAGTAGTAGCTCGCAGTCACGCGGTTGGGTCAGGTCGCTCTTAGAGAGCAGTTGTCGAGTTGTGTAGATCACAGAGAGCACTTGTGTCCTATATGGAATTACCATGGCCGGTCGTGGTGCCTGAGCGATGCAGTATAAGGTCAAACCAAAAATTATTGTCATTTATTGCCACGCGCATATGTAATTTGCAACAACTCATTTTGTACTATTGTTATATCAGAGTCATATGTAAATAATTTTCAATAATTTTTCAATAATAATCTTTCTTATAAAGATAACTTTGGACAGTTATTCATCTGAATTTAAAATTTTTACTAATTTCTTCTGTCCATAGGCATGCCAATTATCGTAAATAAAAATCAGTTGTTTTTTTATACATAACAAAATCTATTGGCCAGCATTGCACTGGGCTGTGCCAGAAAAAATTTCTTATAGGAGCAGATATATATGCGTTATCCGGCGACTTCATTGAGGTAAGAATCTTCAGTTTATTCAGAATGACTTTTCAGGGCTATCACGCAGCATTTCTGACGTCTAGATTTTCCATTTTAGACTTACAGTCAGTTAATTATTGAAAGGTCACATTTCCATTGGGAGGTTAGGCACACTATTAATTCCGAGGTTACGGAAAATATCTGTTGGGAGGTTACAATCACATAAAAAATATTTTTTTGCTCATTGTTCTCCATCTCTCTGCCCTTAGATAACTTTTTCTTATGAATGGGTAGTGGTACCAAATCGATATTTATGTCAGGTACTAAGATCTGTGGCCCCTTGGCAATATAAAAAATTTAAGCTTTAAGACAGTGTAATCAAAAGATATTGCCATTTATGTCACATATTTCTATACTATCAAACTCATTCATCAAAACATAGAGAAGAGCCATGTACAGGGTGTCCCAAAGAACACCGACAATGCGGCAAAGCAAAGTGATCGGTGTTCAGGAAGGAACCCATGTCCGGAAACGAACGCATTGGGCGCTGGAGACCGTCGAAATCTGAGAACGAAAGGTTGTGACGGTTTGTTCAGTTTCGTTTCGGTGTCTGATTACGGAAAGTATGCAAGCCTTTAGCCGTCTGTGTATTCCGTACGGACGACCTGAGCCTAGTAACATTACTGCGCATGTGCTGTTTCCTCCCACACAGCCCTTATGCTCATCCTACTGCGGACCTCGTGTGGTCTGCCAGTGCAGTAACGTTGTTGACAGCAGTGCGACATGTACCAGTACACAGCTGTGGAAATGTCCGACATGGTGCTTGCATACGGCAAAGCGGATTGCAATGGAAGATCTGCTGGTAGATTGTATACGGAACGTTTTCCAAACTCCACATAATTCCGCATTTGAGGCCATCGAGTGACACCTCAGAGAAGATGGAAAGAAGCACGTATGTATTTTTTTCCCGAGGTGTGTCCATCGTACAGTCAAGTAGTAGCATATTGTGCTTTTGTTGTTGTGGTCTTCAGTCCAAAATGAGGTCGACATAAAGTGCAAAATGGCTAAGCAGGGATGGCTAGAGGACAAATGTAAGTATGTAGAGGCTTATCTCACTAGGGGTAAGATAGATACTGCCTACTGGAAAATTAAAGAGACCTTTGGAGAAAAGAGAACCACTTGTATGAATATAAAGAGCTCAGATGGAAACCCAGTTCTAAGCAAATAAGGGAAAGCAGAAAGGTGCAAGGAGTATATAGAGGGTCTATACAAGGGCGATGTTCTTGAGGACAATATTATGGAAGTGGAAGAGGATGTAGATGAAGATGAAATGGGAGATATGATACTGCGTGAAGACTTTGACAGAGCACTGAAAGACTTGAGCCGAAACAAGGCCCCGGGAGTAGACAACATTCCTTTAGAACTACTGACAGCCTTGGCAGAGCCAGTCCTGACAAAACTCTACCATCTGGTGAACAAGATATATGAGATAGGCGAAATAACCTCACACTTCAAGAAGAATATAATAATTCAAATCGCAAAGAAAGCAGGTGTTGACAGATGTGAAAATTACCGAACTATCAGTTTAATCAGTCACAGCTGCAAAATACTAACGCGAATTCTTTACAGACGAATGGAAAAACTGGTAGAAGCCGACCTCGGGGAAGATCAGTTTGGATTCCATAGAAATATTGGAACACGTGAGGCAATACTGACCTTACGACTTGTCTTAGAAGAAAGATTAAGGAAAGGCAAACCTACGTTCCTGGCATTTGTAGATTTAGTGAAAGCTTGACAATGTTGACTAGAATACTCTCTTTCAAATTCTGAAGGTGGCAGGGGCAAAATACAGGGAGCGAAAGTCTATTTACAATTTGTACAGAAACCAGATGGCAGTTATAAGGGTCGAGGGGCATGTAAGAGAAGCAGTGGTTGAGATGGGAATGATACAGGGTTGTAGCCTCTCCCCGATGTTATTCAATCTGTATATTGAGCAAGCAGTAAAAGAAACAAAAGAAAAATTCGGAGTATGTGTCAAAATCCCCGGAGATGAAATAAAAATTTTGAGGTTCGCCGATGACATTGTAATTGTGTCAGAGACAGTAAAGGACTTGGAAGCGCAGTTGAACGGAATGGACAGTGTCTTGAAAGGAGGATATAAGATGAACATCAACAAAAGCAAAACGAGGATAATGGAATGTAGTCGAATTAAGTCGGGTGGTGCTGAGGGAATTAGATTAGGAAATGAGACTCTTAAAGTAGTAAAGGAGTTTTGCTATTTGGGGAGCAAAATAACTGAGGAGAGGATATAAAATGTAGACTGGCAATGGCAAGGAAAGCGTTTCTGAAGAAGAGAAATTTGTTACCATCGAGTATAGATTTAAGTGCCAGGAAGTCGTTTCTGAAAGTATTTGCATGGAGCGTAGCCATGTATGGAAGTGAAACATGGACGATAAATAGTTTGGACAAGAAGAGAATAGAAGCTTTTGAAATATGGTGCCACAGAAGAATGCTGAAGATTAGATGGGTAGATCACATTCCAACGAGGAGGTATTGACTAGAATTGGGGAGAAGAGAAATTTGTGGCACAACTTGACTAGAAGAAGGGATCGGTTGGTAGAACATGTTCTGAGGCATCAAGGGATCGCCAATTTAGTATGGGAGGGTAGCGTGGAGAGTAATAATCGTAGAGGGAGACCAAGAGATGAATACACTAAGCAGATCCAGAAGGATGTAGGTTGCAGTAGGTACTGGGAGATGAAGAAGCTTGCATAGGATAGAGTAGCATGGAGAGCTGCACCAATACTTGCGAATACTATCTCCAGTCTCCAGTTTGTTCTCTGGTAGGTGTCGCAACGTAATGCGGGTCGTCCACGCGCGGTTGGTACACTGCATTTGAAGGAGGACATGCTGTCAATATTCGAAGGGGACCAAGCCACCAGCACTCGACAGGTGGCATAGGCACTGCACACGGTAAAAGCGTCATGTGGCGTGTTGTTCATGAACACCGACTCCATCCATACCATCTGCAGAAACTCGAGGTATTACGGGAGGAGGACTATCAACGACGGGTACAGTCTGCGCAGTGGTATTTACAACAATGCATACTCCAGCCACAATAGCCGAGTTATTGCTGTTCACGGATGAATACTCGTTTATTAGAGAGGGCGTGTTAGGCCTTATAACAACATGCATGTTTTGCGGACGAAAATCTGCGTGCACAGATTCAAAATCACCAACACAGTATCGATATTAACATATGGCCCGGGTAATTGGTGACCGTATCATTGGGGCACTTTTAATGCCAAACAGACTAACAGGACCGACCTACCTCACATTCGTTAGAGATGTGGCACTAAATGTTCGGATGGACAAGTAGCTGTAACACGACGCAGCTCCAGCACACTTTGATGTCGATATGCGGAATCACCTCAATGTCGCATGTTCCAAGCGATGGAATGTTAGGGTTGGACCAGTTCTATGGCCAGCACTCTCACCAGATCTAACGCCTCTCGACTATTTTATGTGGGGTATTATGAAGAGTACGGCGCGTGACACAAGTGTAACGTCGGTGGAGGACCTTCTTGCTCGAGTCCACAGATCGACAGAAATACTTCAAAGACAGCCGCACGTATTGGCTCATGTGCGTGAGTCTCAGCAGCAAAAGTGTTGTCCATCAGAAACACTTACACCACGTTATCAAACCATATGCACTAATAATAATAATAATAATAATAATAATAATAATTAATTAATTATTAATTATTATTATTAATTACTATTAGGCAACGGCCTTGCCGCAGTTTCCACACCGGTTCCCGTGAGATCACCGAAGTTATGCGCTGTCGGGCGTGGTCGGCACTTGGATGGGTGACCATCCGGGCCGCCATGCGCTGTTGCCATTTTTCGGGGTGCACTCACCCTCGTGATGCCAATTGAGGAGCTATTCGACCGAATAGTAGCGGCTCCGGTAAAAAGAAACCATCGTAACGACCGGGAGAGCGGTGTGCTGACCCCACGCCCCTCCTATCCGCATCCACCACTGAGGATGGCACGGCGCTCGAATGCGGATGGTCCCGGTAGGCCACTCGTGGCCTGAAGACGGAGTGTATACTTATACTATTAATAATAATTATTATTATTATTATTGACTTCTTAAAACATTTGTTGGTTATTACGACAGCTGTTTCGAAAGATTTCCATTTTCAAGTATGTCTACGTTGTCCTGACGTATATGTAAAATATGGTGCGTCTGTACCTGGCAACTGTTCTTGTTATTTTTTCGCTTTAAATTCTAAAATGTCCATTTCACGTCGATTTTGTGCTCTTTTATACCGTGTGGCACAATATTTCGGTATAATATTGTATACATTTCCTGAAATTTTTTTTGACAGTTCACAACACTATTATATATATAATACCGAAATATTGTGCCACACGGTATAAAAGAGCATATATTAAAAATAGACCACCTATAATTTAAATTAACAAAAAATTTACTGGAAATATCTACAATATCATGCCAAAATGTCACGCTACATCATGTGAAAAAATAACAAGAACAGTTCCATAGTTCCAGATGCAGTCACACCAAATAATACATACACGTCAGGAAAATGTAGATACATAATTAAGTTTGTCCTACTAGCATTTGTCCCGTTTTCTTTCTACAGGAAGCCCTTGTCTCCTTTTGCAATTCGTGCTAACATGTCTTTCCTACATCTTTGTTCTTCATCTATTTTATTCAGGAGGTGATCAACACTGAATGAATCAGATTGTTCACGGATACGCGTGTAGTGGTTTCAATCTGCGGCGCAATTGGTTTAAAGAGATCAAATCGTACAAAGATTAAAATCAGAATGAACCTGCAGATAAAGGACTGTAGCTAGAAGTGACGTTCATTTCAATATTTCCTCTATACTGAATTTATAATTCGATGATATGTGAGAAAAGCGAAAGTGAAAGTGTATTTATTGTGTAAAAATTCTGTTACGTGCAATGAACTGTAGTCAGCACACAAAGGGAGCCGGAATTATAAGGGGAACGAATGGACACACAATTTTGGGAACAGCATGTCGTCTGCATCCAGTTTCCTCATTATGTAAACGAGCCGCGAGATCGTGTGTTATGTTGCGGTGTGAGAAAATTGGACAGAAGGACGACCTATCTGGTGAATACACAGCTTTCTACGACGTAGCTGTAATCAACTTAATTCATAAGCAGATCATGTATACCTATACAGACCACTTTTCATTTAATATTACGAACGGCTATGTCGCATGGCGAGTGCTGTTAGAATTATGAGGCAATATTATAAATAACACTGGCTGGAGCGACTTTCGTAGCTCTTTTTTAACTCGCGGAGGTGAATTGATATTTACGATAGACGGAACGACTCTCACAGCTCTGCCTGAGAGATTTCAAAGCAGCTGAAGGAACGATCGGAGCAGTTTCCGGGAGCGAAGAATTATGTTAAGTCAGAAACAAATTTTAGGTGGGTGTGGTTCGAATTCTTGAGACAGTACATGATATGAAAAGAACGTTCGATGAAAACGAACCAGTGAGAGCGAAGAGAGTCCAGCAGCTCTAATAGTGCTGAGGGAAATAATTATGACGGCGCATAGCGGAGGCGACTTCGTTCAACGATTCGTGATTTTCTGTCCTATCCATTGGCGCAATGAGAGACAGCGAAATAATTGTAACTGATGTCTTTACGCGCAAGAACGAGATCGCTTACCTTCCAAGAACTCGTACAAACTTTATTAAGCAGCCCGTTAATATAACGCATGTACTTACCGTCACACATGCTACTGACACCACCAAGCGCTTAGGGACACCATTACACAACATCACTATGTAGCGATACCAGAATCGTGCTTTTTAAATATGTTGTATAGCCGTCATCAAAATCAAGACCCGTTCATAGGATTTGTCGAACTGGAAAGGGCGTTCGACAATGTAAAGTGGTGCAAAATCTCCGAAATTGAGAAAAATAGGGGTAATCTATACAGAGAGACGGGTAATATACAATACATGCAAGGGCCAAGAGGGAATAATAAGAGTGGACGACCAAGAACGAAGTGCTCGGATTAAAAAGGGTGTAAGACAGGAATGTAGTCTTTCACCCCTACTGTTCAACCTGTATGCCGAAGAAGTAATGATCGAAATAAAAGAAAGATTCGGTAGTGGAATAAAAATTCAAGGTGAAAGGATGTCAGTAATACGATTCGGTGATGACATTGCTATCCCGAGTCAAAGTGAAGAAGAATTACATGATCTGCAGAATGGAATGAAGTCTAATGAGTACGAAACATGGATTGATAGCATATCGAAGAAAGACGAAAGTAATGACAAGTAGTAGAAATGAGAACAGCGAGAAACATAACATCAGGATTGATGGTTACGGAGTAGATGAAGTTTAGGAATTCTGCTACCTAGGCATCAAAATAACCAATGACAGACGGAGCAAAGAGGACGTTAAAAGCAGACCAGTACTGGCAAAAACGGCATTCCTGACCAAGATAAGCCTACTACTATCAAACATAGGCCTTAATTTAAGGAAGAAATTACGTTTGTAGCACAGAACTGTATGGCAGCGAAACATGGACTGTTGGAAAACCGGAACAGAAGAGAATCGAAGCATTTAAGATGTGGTGCTACAGACGAATGTTGAAAATTAAGTGGACTGTTGAGGTAAGGAATGAGGAAGTTCTGCGCAGAATCGGAGAGGAAAGGAATATGTGGAAATCACTGGCAAGGAGAAGGGACAGGATGATAGGACATCTGTTAAGACATCAGGGAATTACTTCCATCGTACTAGAGGGCAAAAACTGTAGAGGAGGACGGAGATTGGAAAACATCCAGCAAATAATTAAGGACTTCGGTTGCAAATGCTTCTCTGAGGTGAAGAGGTTGGCACGGGACACGAATTCGTGGTGGGCTGCGTAAAACCAGTCTTATGACAAAATAAAAGAAATCGTCATCCGAATCTGCAGCGATATCAGTCTTTCCTTACTTCAAAAACGTTAGATCTCCACCAGCTCCTCACACAGGAAGCAACTGTTCGTACATTCTATGCGATGGCAAGTATTAATTTTTAAGTGCATTCTATCCAGGAGAGCTTTGTAATGATGAAATTCTTAGAGTTGTTCGAACATTTATAATGAGAAAATATACCAAACTGAACAAAAAATTTATTCAATGCCCACTCTAATACAGAACGCCATTCCTTGTCTGTTCCCGAGTAGCTGCATAGAGTGAGAGGTTGCCTACACTGTGTGGTCAAAATTATCCGTCGACCTGTGTCCACTCTCCCCTGTTTTGACTGCATGAGCTCTGCTGGAGACAGTTTCATTGAGGTGTCTGAACATCTGCGGAGGAAACCTGTTGTTCCTCAAGAGCGAAAAACCAGAGAAGGCAGTAATGTTGGACGTTGTGGTTTGGAGCAAGGTCTACGTTCTGACTCGACCCAAAGTAGTAACACTGGGTTCAAGTCTCGACTCTGAGCAGGCCAGTCTATTCGCGGAATGCTGTTGTCTCCACACCGTTGCTTCACAGATGCTGCTCTATGGAAAGGTGGAACGTCATGCTGGTACAAACAATCATTGTCTCCAAACTGCCACTTCACAGTCACATCATCAACAGTCGAATCGGGCAGCTTTAGGAAGTTTGAAATGGATTTGCTACTCAGGAGACATTCTAAGTCACTGAGCTCTCGTGACTGACTCATTCTGCTGTCACTGCTTCTCTGCTCACAACAGAATACTGCCCGCCTCCTTTTGTACTCTGGTGGATGCGCCTCTTTTGACATCTAGTGGTAAATTCCACATTACGTAGGGTTGTCCGAATACTTTTGATCGAAGCTGATTGATTCCCCTTTCTCCCCCCACCCCACCCCCCACCCTTCCGCCCCGCTGTCTATATTGCATTCTTACCTCACTTTTGTTCAAATACAAATTGTACTCAAATATTAATAAAAGTATTCCAAAGAGCACAGTGACTAATTCTGTCAAATATATAGGTGGCTGGTGACAGTACTGACGGGCATTCTCTATTGTAGCTGATCTTTTGCATTAATCTCTGATTTCTTCAGACTTTTCCTTGTCACGCAAAGGTGTAGCAAACATATTTTCCGATAGTCACCGCAGCAAAGGCTATATATAAAATGGTTGAAATACTAATAACCTGTTTCATACTTTTTTCAGACTTATTTACTGAAGCTTTAGACCTCGTGTTGCAAATCATCTCAGCCACAGCGGAGACAATAACACCAGCGATGCCTCTCCTAACAGGTAGAAGTGCAATATCTGACAGACTAACATGCATGTAACAAATAAATGCTTCGAATCACGTTACCACTGTAACTATTGTCAAAACTTTTAATGGATATTAAATAGTTTTCCACAGCCACTTACGGGAATCCAGCGATGGTCGACAACGCACGCTACAAATACCCAGTGTAAAATGTAATAAATAATGGAAGTTTCACAGAACACAGATTACACAGTACTCAGCACTATCAGCATGCACAAAGTTAAACAGACCTTGCTTATACAGATACCTAGTAATTAGAAACGAATGCTAAGATTCTTATGCGTACATTAATGTCGTAGAAAAAATGGTTCAAATGGCTCTGAACACTATGGGACTTAACATCTGAGGTCATCAGTCCCCTAGAACTTAGAACTACTTAAACCTAACTAACCTAAGGACATCACACACACCCATGCCCGATGCAGGATTCGAACCTACGTCCGTAGCGGTCGCGCGGTTCCAGACTGAAGCGCCTAATGTCGTAGAAATACTGAATCCGAGAGAACATAACGAAAGTTATGGTAAAAATTTCTATAGTAAAGAGGTAAAGAAGACAAGGACAAGCAGAGAGTGCATTCTTCGATTTACTGTGAATCCGTGGTGCGTGCTCATTAGATGAACGATGTTATTAGCGAATCTTACCACTGATACCCTTTCACCCTGAATTTTAAACTCACTCCAAAACCTTTCTTTTATTTTCGTGATTCACTCTTCGATGCACAGGTCGAACTGCAGTGGAGAAAAGCTGCGCCCGTGCCCTCCACCCTTTTTAATCCGAGCCTTTCTCTTGGTCTTCCATTCTTATTGTTTCCTCTACGTTCTTACACGTACCAGTCTTTCTCTGTAGCTTACAGCTATTTTTATGAGAATTTCACACATCTTGCTGCCTTTACGTTATAGGACGCTTTTCTTGGTCGAGAGATCCTATGACAGTGTCTTGATTTTAAGCCTCTTTTTTATGGTCATAGGTCTGAGCGAACCAAAATCAAGACTCCGAGAAATTATACAGTGGAGTTTTGTCCGAATTTTAAGAGCCGAACTAAGAGTGAGAAATGGGCAAATGGGCTATCAAACTGACCAGCTTGAGGTTTATCTGCCTGAAAAGTAATCAGGGTAATTATGAAAAACTTATTTAGTGATTGAAGAGAAATATTTTTTTTCCAAATTTTCAAAGGGAACATGGGCAAATAGGGGAACAAATTAACCACCGTCAGATCTAAGTTTGCAAAAACAGATTTAATTGCTCGAATGTAATCAACGTATTTGAGAATTTGAGAAAAAACTAAAAACTTTTACGTACAGTTCCTGTTAGCTAGGTAAATGAATTGTCAAAAAATATCAAGTCACTGCATAAACTGAAACTTCTCTGTTTCCTCTCGATCTACAAACGCTAAATAATAACAGAATACCGATCGAAACTTACATACATTATATTTCATGGTTTCCGAAAAAACTTGGAAATAAAGGACAATTTTAAACAAACGTTCCAATTTTTGACGAAATGATTTGTCTAAATGTAAGAAATGAGATAGATTAGAATAACATTTGACATGCCTCTGAATCACGCTCAAAATCGTGAACAGCAAATGAGACGCCGATTGATAATTTAGAGTTCAATGTTTAGAATTTTAACGAGTAATAGAGGCAACTTGTGATGTTTCACTCAGTCGCCACTTTACGTCATTGACGTATGAGAATCTCAGCTTACGTACATAATTTCGAGCACCATTCAAAGACACGTCAAATGCTTCCGTAATGTATTTTATTTATTACTTTGAGACAAATCATTTCACAAAAATTTAACTTCTTTTTTCAAAATTTTTTATCAAGCACATTGCCAAAACTGCCTCTTATTACAAACTGTAGCATTATGTTACATACGTTCGCATCTCTGCAGGGCTGAGCGGTTCTAGGCGCTACAGTCCGGAACCGCGCGATCGCTACGGTCGCAGGTTGGAATCGTGCCCCGGGCATGGATGTGTGTGATGTCCTTAGGTTAGTTAGGCTGAAGTAGTTCTAAGTTCTAGGGGACTAATGACCTCAGAAGTTGAGTCTCATAGTTCTCAGAGCCATTTGAACCTTAATTCTTCGGACATAACTTTTCAAGCCCGGCAGGAATGATCGATATTCAGGGATATGACAGGAACGATCATTCGAATCGAGAAAGTCTAGGAAACTTGGACTCTTCAATACTTGCCTTAATATCACTTGTCCAGCAGGAGAAATCTGGTTCACAGCAGCGAAGACGAACGCGTCCGACCATCCTGATTTAGGTTTTCCGTTATTTCACTAGATCACTTCAGGCAAATTTCAGGATGGTTCCTTTGAAAGGGCACGGCCGATTCCCTTCTCCATCCTTCCCTTATCCGAGCTTGTGCTCAGTCTCTAATGACCTCGTCGTCGACGGGATGTTTAACCTCCTCCTCCTCAGACGGCCGTAGCCTCCAGACCTGCGTTGACCGTCGCAGTGCTGAGGAAATACCGATAATGGTGAACGCACACTTCTATTTTATGTTTGTTACTGTTATGCTTCCTAAATTAATTGCGCGACACATGTTCTTAATTCTTCGCCGGCCGGTGCGGCGGAGCGGTTCTAGGCGCGTCAGTCCGGAACCGCGAGACCGCTACGGTCACAGGTTCGAATCCTGCCTCGGGCATGGGTGTGTGTGATGTCCTTAGGTTAGTTAGGTTTACGTAGTTCTAAGTTCTAGGGGACTGATGACCTCAGAAGTTAAGTCCCATAGTGCTCAGAGCCATTTGAACCATCTCTGCAGGCGTCCAGCAAGACAGACGCGTGTATGCTAAGGAACGGCAAGCACCACACCTTACCGCATCAGTTACATGTACCGAAGTTTGCGATGTGTTGTACAACGGTGGGCCTCGTTCCGCCAAGTACGATCTGCGTTCTGTGCTACGTACGGACGCCGGTGTAGCTCTTACGGGCCGTATAACTCCTCTTAGGCGAGAGGGCAAGGTAGAGCTGTGCTGTTGGAACGGCCGGACGCCTTTGGTTTGGACGCGCGTCCGCAGGGGAAAGCGGCTTTGATTTACGGCCCGCTTTGCATCTGCTCAGCAGCAGCGGCGGCGCCGGGTCAGACGAATTTTGACGGCGATAAAGAGGTCGCGCCTGCGCTTCCGATAATCACACACACACACACACACACACACACACTCCGCGCGACGTGACTGATCACCTGTCGAAAGTCCCTAATAACACGTAATCAGTAGAGTGATCGAGTGTTGGCCCTACGCGGTGTGGTTGCCTAACCCGCTACCGTTCTGCATTCAGACAGCTCAATTTGTCGATTTCGGTTTTTTTTTCTGGTTAATTTTACGCCTGTATCTGCAGGTATGCTCTGCAGGCCACACTAGGGAATTTTGTAACGAATACGCCTGGTACCAGTGATTTCATTTAATTTTTTTCCAGTTTCTCTAGTTTTCCCTTCACGAGCTGACACGGTTCGTGCAAAGTACGCTCTCGGAATTTTAACAGTAATACGAGGGGCGTTTGAAAAGTCCGTGTAAAAATAAAAACTACTTACGTGTTTGGGGTAAACCTTTTTTTATTTTTCGACATAGTCTCCTTTTAGACTTATACACTTCGTACAATGCTGTTTTAATTTGTTGATCCCTTCAGAATAATAGGAATGGTCCAAGTCTGCAAAATAGCTATTAGTTGCTCCAATCACCTCCTCGCTTGAATAAAATCTTTGTCCGGCCAGCCATTTCTTCAAATTGGGGAACAAATAGTAGTCCGAGAGAGCCGAGTCTGGAGAATAGGGGGGATGTGAAACGAGTTGGAATCCCATTTCCATTAATTTTGCGACCACAACTGCTGAGGTGTGTGCTGGTGCATTGTCGTGATGAAAAAGGACTCTTTGCGGTCCAATCACCGGCGTTTTTCTTGCAGCTCGGTTTTCAAACGGTCCAATAACGATGAATAATATGCACCTGTAATAGTTTTACCCTTTTCCAGATAATCGATGAGGATTATCCCTTGCGAACTCCAAAAGATAGTTGCCATAACCTTTCCGGCCGAAGGTATGGTCTTCGCCTCTTTTGGTGCCGATCCTCCCTTGGTAACCCATTGTTTAGATCGTTGTTTGGTCTCAGGAGTATAGTAATGTATCCATGTTTCATCCACAGTGACGAAACGACCCTTAAAGTCCTTCGGATTCTCCCTGAACAGCTGCAAACCGTCCTTGCAACACTTCACACGATTCCGTTTTTGGTCACGCTTGAGAAATCGCGGAACCCATCTTACAGAGAGCTTTCTCATGTCCAAAAGTTTATGCAAAATATTATGTACCCGTTGATTCGAGATACCCACAGCACTAGCAATCTCACGCACCTTAACTCTTCTGTCATCCCTCACCATATCAAGGATTTCTGGAGTCGTAACGTCCATAGGGAGTGCAGAACGTTCAGCATCACTTGTGCACATATGGCCACTCCGAAAGTTTTGAAACCACCAATAAACTGTTCTAATCGAAGGTGCAGAGTCACCGTAATGATTATCAAGGTTCTGTTTAGTCTCCTGAGGGGTTTTGCATTTCATAAAGTAATGTTTAATCACCACACGAAATTCTTTTTCGTCCATTTTTTGACGATCACTCGACTTCCTTGATTCATACGAATGCCAAACACAAAGAAATAGACCAATATGTCTGAAACTTGGTGTGCGTTCTTTCCAAAGGTGCTACTAACTAAATATGACCTCGATATTCACCAGTGGTGCTATCTCTCGGACTTTGCACGGACTTTTCAAACGCCCCTCGTACTCAGCGCAGCATACGCCTCTCTTGTTGTGTTTGCCACTGGAGTTGTTTTGAGCTTCTCCGTGACGCTCCCGCATTTACTGAACGAACCTGGGACGAAACGCCCCGACGTCTTTCGGACTTCTCTCTTCCATCTATTTATCCTGCATCGTACGGAATCGAGATTCATAAGAAAAGTTCAAGGTACCTTGACAATAATCCACCGTCTCCGTCTGTATAATATAGGGTGTCTGGGTAGTAGGGACGAATATTAACGTGCTGTAGGACATATAAGATTCATTGAAAACATAATTTTTTTTGGAACAGATTGACTAACTTCTCCAATTTATGTATGGAAAATTATATGTTCCATATGGCCACCCAAGGCCTCACGGCAACGAGCAATGCGTTCATTGAAGCTCTCGATGACGCGCTCACAAATATCTGGTGGGATGCCGTTAATAACCCTTTAAATTTCACCCTTCAACTGGTGTATTGTTTGTGGTTTGTTCACGTACATTTTTGATTTCACAAATCCCCACAAAAACACCTCATAAGGCTGGTTCAGATGGTTCAAATGGCTCTGAACACTATGGGACTCAACATCTGAGGTCACCAGTCCCCTAGAACTTAGAACTACTTAAACCTAACTGACCTAAGGACACCACACACATCCATGCCCGAGGCAGGATTCGAACCTGCAACCGTAGCGGCCGCGCGGTTCCAGACTGTAGCGCCTAGAACCTCTCGGCCACCCTGGCCGGCCAGGCTGGGTCAAAATGGCTCTGAGCACTATGCGACTTAACTTCTGAGGTCATCAGTCGTTAGAACTTAGAACTAATTAAACCGAACTAACCTAAGGACATCACACACATCCATGCCCGAGGCAGGATTCGAATCTGCAGCCGTAGCGGTCGCTCGGTTCCAGACTGCAGCGCCTAGAACCGCATGGCCACTCCGACCGGCACCTCATAAGGCATGAGATCGCATGATCTAGCAGGCCACTCCTGGTTGCCACACAAAGAGATAATGTTTTGAGGAAACTTTTCATTCAGCACAGCAATGGTCTCATGGGGTGCGTGACATGTTGCACCAAGTTGTTCAAACCAAAAATCAACAATAAGGGGGCAAAAACAATCACAAAGCATGTTTCGGTAACGGTCGCCGTCCACAGTGACAGCTGCTCATTGACGTACCCACAAAGGTGGAACAGCAATGTTTTCTTGTGTTCGAACAGAACGCGGTCGTCCTGTTTTCTTAACGTTTGAAACGCAACCCGTGGTCTCAAACCTCCGGGTCAACTTCCAAACTGACGATTCCGCTGGAGCAGCATTACGTCCGAGAGTCACACAATTCACCAATGGTTGCCACGGGACTTTCACTGTTTCTGTAATAACTTTTCATCACTTGGGTACGTTGCTCAGTTGTCATCCGCTCTATGACGAAAATAAAAATCAGACAACAATGCTCACCACACAAAAGCTATCAGGTTGCTAGTGGCAAGGATCGCAGATAACAAACATGAAAAAACCACGGCTGCCAATCGTGATATGACAAAATGATGCAAAACTCAAATTCGTCCTTACTTCCCAGACATCCGTTACTTATTAATGTAATTCGCCGCATGAGACTCAGAGCATATGTTTAAGCAGTGATTAAGATGTTACACGCCACCGCGCATAAAATAGTCGCTATATCATTCCATTGATTCACTGGCTTCATGCTAAAAGAATACAATCATATTGCCTCTGTTCTTCTCTGTCCTCTCTCTAGTAAAGACGTAATTTGAAGGTCTTAAGACGGCCATTTTCTGACAAACAGACTTTAATTATCCTGCATCAAAAATATTGGTAAAATATAGATATAGTAATTCTGGTGAGAATTGATAAGTTTGCTACGTATTAATTTTGAAATCAGAAATTCCCTAATTACTCATCACCTGTGTGTTTCCTTCAAGACTTTGTGAATGAATGTGGAATGGTACCGTCGTCACCATATGGTGTGGCCCAGCGCTGCCTGCAACTTCGTATCAAGTTTTAAATTCTGCTGCGTGCTTAAAGAAAGATTTAATATTTTACGGGGACCAAACATTGATGACCATTAGCAGAAAACTATCTCTACGCACGGCAGTGCAGGGTACATCCCACCAGCAGTTAACGTTTGTGTGAGGAATTTTAGCTCAATAATGTATCACCACTTGCGACGTAATATTTAACTTCACTGGAAAATGGATCCAAAAATAATATACGAGAAGCACATTCCAACCACAAATAAATATTTGAGGAAATTGTATTAATACTATGGAGTTTTTAAAATCTCGCACGTTGTGACAGAAAGGATTGTCGAACGAAAGTTTTATAAGTCCCTTTTTTTGGGGATCCCTCGCCTGGCATTCGCTTTTACTATATTTACTTTTATGCGAACGTTCTACTTTGAGTCACTACACACTGCTACCGCCAGACTTTCACGGCTGGTTTCATTTTCAGTGAATCATCACTGATAACGCAATCGACCCGTGCCTTTACACGCACAAGCACACGCAAGCGCACATTTCCCTGCCACAGACGATGGACCGTACCTCTGTTGGATTGGTTCGTATGAATCAACCACATAGCCGCACCGTATGTGCATAAACATCAGAGGGGTTATGTGCGATGACGGCACACTAACACGTGGTCTCTGAAGAGGGACAGCAGCCTTTTCAGTAGTTGCTTCAGAGATAAGATTCCGGATGATCGATTGATCTGGCCTTGTGACCTTAGCCAACAGGGCCTTGCTGTGGTCGTACTCTGAACGGGTGAAAGCACGGGAAAATTACAGTCGTTATATTTCTGAGGGCACGCAGCTCTGTTGTACGGTGTAATGAGGATAGTATTGTCCTGGTTGAAATATTCCGGAGCTGACATAAACACCCATTCAGCTGGAGAGTTAGATCCCTTAGAAGCGGGCAGATTAAAGAACTTGAAAAGAAAAGTGGATAGGTTGAAGTTAGATGTAGCGGAAATTATGAGGCGTAGTAAAAGGGTTAATGGTCAGGTGAGTACAGAGTTATCGAGACAAAATCTTAGTAATGCACTAATAGGTCTAATAAAGAAAATAGGAACTTGGCTAAAATGCTACAACAGTGTAGTGATCATAGCCAAGATACGCACAAGGCCACGGTTATCACACAAGTGATATGCCTAGTAGCTTCTTTAACCTAGTGTCGTCCATGGTGGACTGTCTTCTTAAGGAAACTGCCATTGTTTTGACAATAAAAGTTAAAAAACAATAATTTATCCGTGTCAGTAACTTTTTATTTTCTGCCAAAACGGGTTTCGAGAGTTTGTACTCTCATCTTAAGATGGAAAACGTGTACCAGATGGTTGCAGCTAGTTGTTTGTTTTGGTTACATTTTGCTACAAAAAGTGTAACAGGCACGTGTTATCGTCATATGGCACTAAGATTACACATATGCTCCTGACGTGACAACTGATGCTCAGGCCAAACGCTGTGATGCCCTGCCTGATCAAAAGTATCCATACGTCCCTATGCAGTGATCAGTTGACCACCAGATGTCACTAGAGACGGATCCGGCAGGATAAATGGACCGGCGAAATTTTGTGCTGTCAGCAGAGAAGCAATAAGAGCAGAATGCGTCGTGAGGAGAGCTCAGTGCCTCTGAAAGTGGCCTACTCCCTGACTGCCAGCTGACTAACAAATGCACCAGCGGCATTTGAACCCTTATAAAGTTCCCCAGATCTGTTGTTGGTGATGTGACTGTGAAGGGGAGACACAAAGAAATAACCACAGCTAAACAAAGACCAAGTAGATCTCGTGTACTGATGGACAGGGATAGTCGAGCATAGCGAAGTGTGGTTGTAACCAAGCGCATGAAATCAGCAGAAGGAGTCACCAGTGAGTTCCAAACGGCTGCCAGCAGTCCAGCTAGCACAGTGATCGAGCGCAGGAGTTAAAAGGAATAGGCTACAACGATCGAGCAGCTCCTCATAATCCACACATTTCTGTAGCCACTTCTAAGCGACACTTGAGGTGGCGTAAAAAGCAACGCCTGTGGACAGTGGATGACTGGAAACGTGTGGTTCGCAAAGATAAAGCACACAATACTATGTGGCAATCCGATGGAAGGGTTTGGGTTTGGCGAATGCCTGAGGACGATACCTGCTGTCATGTATACAGCTAACAGTGAAATAAGAGGGAGATGGTGTTACGGTATGGGGGTATTTTTCTTAGTTAGAATGCCGTTCCTCATTGTGCTTAAGAAAACGCTGTATTAGGAAGGATACGAAAACAAAAAATGGTTTAAATGGCTCTGAGCACTATGGGACTTAGCATCTGAGGTCATCAGTCCCCCTAGACATAGAAGTACTTATGCCTAACTAACCGAAGGACATCACACACATCCATGCGCGAGGCAGGATTCGAAGCTGCGACCGTAGCAGCAGCGCAGTTCCAGACTTAAGCGCCTAGAATCGCTCGTCCACAACGGTCGGCTAGGATACGAACACATTCGACAGAATTGTGTACTGCATACAGTAGAGAGTCCGCAGACGGTGATTGTTTCTATAAGCATGACAATACACCATGTCAGGAATCAGTAGGTAGTCTTTTACGCAGCTGTGTGGTGTCACTTTGCGTGGTATTGTCGACGCAGAATGTACACACCTCCAATTCGGTTGACACACAGCTGTGATCTGAGAAAGTAACACTTAACATCGATTAGAAGTTTACTCAAGTACACCTAAAGATGAGACGTGAAGTCCCGAAATCGATCATGGAATAAAAAGTTATAAAATCATCGTTGCAACCCGAGGTTATTTTATTCATAGTTATTAGATTCTTAAGCCACGTCTCGTAGAGATCTAAGGTGTTAATTAATTTCACTGTGACGGTCAGACTTTCATTAGGAAAATACAAATACTTTAAACAGTCACAGGCCCGAAATTTTCGTAAACATTAAAAGTGATGCCAACTGTTGTGCTAAAGAATAGCCAATAATCCGCAGTAACGTTATAAGCGCTGCAGATGAAGAACACATTGAAGAAATTGCATAAGGAGATGAAAGAAGCTATTTAGTAATTCAGTAGATTAAGGAAGAACAAAATTTAACTGCGAGTGAGGTATGTAACTATACAGCAAAAGGAAGAGAGTAAAAAAGGTAGGAGAACATGAGCTGCGGGGGGAGGGAGGGGCATGGGGGAGTTAACAGATGAAAGGAGAATCCGCCTGGTACAATTTTGCACACAGGGAAACTTGATCATTTCAAACACTCGGATTAAGTTTAATTAAATATGGCTTTATGCGTGGAAGAGATTTGGAAACCAGATTTTAAAATGCGAAATATTTCCGGGAGCAGATATGGACTCTAACCGTAATTAATTGGTTATGAACCTTTGAACTGAAGAAACTGCATAAACATGAGAAATTAACGTGATAGGAACTGGATAAGACAATAATTGACAAACTGGCGAAGAGAAGACGGATGGAAAGTTTTGAGAAATGGTATATTGAAAGAAGGGCAAACAAAACGCAGTAGAAATCCTTGGATTACGTAAGAGATATTAAAATCAGTAGACGAAAGAACAAAATATAAAAATACCAATAAGTGAAGCAGCGAAACAGAAATAACAACGGCTAAAAATGAGACTGGCAGAAGATGCAAAAATGCAAACAGGGACAGAAAAATAAAGCTGCAAATGCCCTCATGAGAGTAGGAAAAACAGATGCCGCATATAGGAAAATTAATGAGAGCGTTGCTGGAAAGCGAACCAGTTTTATTAACGTCAAGAGCTTAGCTGACAAGCAAATACTAAAGAAGGAAGGAATATGCAGAACGGATATATAAAGGAACTTGAAGACAACGTTGTGGAAAGGTAAGAGGAAACAATGGAGATGAGATGCAGGATATCATATTGCGAGCAAATTTCGACAGAGCTCTGGGAGATCTAAGAAACAAGACATCTGTAACAGACGTCAGCCCCTCAGTATTAGTAATGCCCTTGGCACGGCCAGCAACGACTAAACTATTCCACTTGCTGTCTAGGATACACAAACCAGGTGAAATCCACTCAGACTTCAAGACGGATGTAATAGCTAAAATTCGAAAGAAAGCAGGTGCTCCCAAGGAGTGAATATGACGGAATCTTCAATTCAGTAAGTCATGGATGCCAGATACTGCCACGAATTATTCAGAGCAGAAGGGAAATGCTCATGAAGAAGACGTTTACGAACAATTTTCGTTCCGGAGAAATGTACGAATACGCGAGGGAATGCTGAACCTATGACTTAGACGATAGATTTATGCAAGACAAAGGTATGTTTACGGCATTTGCAAATTTAGAATAAGCTTTTCACAATGTCGACTAGAATACTTAAGTTATCAAGGATAAAATAGAGGGAGAAAAAGTTGTCTGCAACTTGCACGGGAACCAGACGGCTGTTATGAGAATCGAAAGGCACAGAAAGGAGACAGTACTTGATAAGGGAGCGAGACACGTCGGTAGAGATAACAGGTACTAAAGAAGCCCAAGGAGTACTTTACTAAAAGGAGCGTAGTAATAAAAACTTTTGAGGTTTGCTGATGACACCACAATTCTGCCAGAGATGCCACATGACTAGGAGTATCAAATGAATGGAATAGATGCCTTCTTGTAAATATGTTGTAAGATGGACATCAACTAAACGTAGAATAAGGACGACTGAGTGCAGTCAAATTCAGTCGGGCCATGCTGAGGGAGTTAGGTTACGAAACGAGATAAGTTACTAGGAGTAGCAAATCTATTTTGTTAACTGTGCTGAGAAACAAATGACGATGGCCGAAGTTGCGCGCTCAGTGACTACATGCTGACAAGTGAATCACTTACATATTATATTCGAAAAATCGAATTTTCTTTGGGAACTCAGCCGCAAATTCAGTATGGAATCTGAAAATCTGTGTGATTGCATTACTTCTTCGAGATTCATTTGCTTTCCTGCCGAAGATAATGTTGGTTATGCTCGAAAGTTCGAATTTTCTTAGGGAATTAATGCAACGACAGCATCGAGAATAATTCATGCAACAAATTCGTCGGAAATGTTCGACGCGAGAGCGCCACAAGACATAGTGTAACTACTACTGTCATGATTATTTCTGAAATTGTTCTAGTACTGGAAACTCTTCTCTGTTACAGCGAGATACTACCGGTCTTGCGCAGCCGACGTAAGCGACGTGAAATACACAGCTGTGCCACCTGCAGTAATAGACTGCCATGTTTGGTGCGAGCTGCTCTCTCTACCTAGCATCGAAGTCTCCTGGGCCCGGCGGTCGTTAAAATTCAATCTCTGCATCGCCGCATCATTCACGGAACGCCCATCCCTCTCGGCGCATTTTTCTTTACCTTTTTCCCCGCCAGACTGTGTCTAATCGAAACCTTCCACATGTGAGCAAGGGCCAGATGAATGGAGGATGGTGAACGAGACGCGTTTGCGCAACGGTCGGGATTCCGCTTTGATTGGGACACAGCTGCCGGCGGCGGCAGACGCGTTGTTAACAACCGACCAACTCAGCAGTCGGTGACTTCTCATTAGTTACACTCGTCGCATAAATCGCAGACTGCTAGCTGCGTTCGCATGGAATCTATTCCCGTCATTACGGTGTAACTGCTCGTTTCGGGATGTAGCTTTTTACAAATTTGTTTTCAAATACGCTTGCAACAAGCGGTATTAATCATTCGTTAGCACCTATATGTTTGTCACTCGAGACGTTTCCATTTGCTTTTGAAGCTGCTGCAGTCGCTTCCATTTAGCTTACTGGTTTCTCGTTACAGCACTGTACAAAGAAACGACCAAAGGACGAAATGGCATGGCACTGTACTGAAGGCACGGTTCGCGGGGCTCCCCCCTTCGGAGATTCGAGTCCTCCCTCGGGCATAGATGTGTGTATTGTCCTTAGCGTAAGTTAGTTTAAGTTGCGTGTAAGCCTAGGGACAGATGACCTCAGCAGTTTGGTCCCATAGGAACTTATCACCTCTACCACTGTACTGAACTGAAAGAAAATATGTTTCAAAATACTTTCAGTGGTCCACCTTCGTTATTGTAGTGACGTATGCGTGTTTTAGATGCCTCGACAATGTAATTTCGCAAATTACTCTTTGTTATTCTTTCCATCATCTGCTGTCCCCCCCCCCCCTCTCCCCACCGAAGTGAATAAGATTTCTTTCATTGTGTTTCTCTACGGAGCACATGTCTTACAAAGCTTTTTTTTTAAATTCTGTTCCAGGCGCCATGTTTAAATTCTCAAGACATCAGTGGAGGCGTTTCTTCAATAATTTAGTTTTTATTTCATTTATAGAACTCTTTCCATAAATTCTCTGCAACTAGTCGACGTAGTGATATGTACGAACACATTTAGATTATTCATGACTGGATTACTACCATGAAAGTGCTTCTTTAGGCTCAGTCCATGTAAAGGCTTCATACTGACTCAAATAGCGTGGCAAAATTAATTCCCAAAAGTTTTCTTCATTCAGTGAGTTTTTTGATAACCTTACCTTACTGGTAAAGCATAGAAAATTGTATATTAGCATCGCTCAAAAATCTATTCTCGCTGAGTACTGGGGTACACCACAGCACTTGTTAGTTAATGCAGTTTTAACAAAGCATTAGCACCACATCAACTGATAGGCACTGTGATGTAACCCAGTACGCAGCGACGATAATTTTTTGAGCGATACTGAAACACAATATTCTGAACTTATTCTATAAATTAAATTCGTTGTTGCCTTAGACGTTTTCATTATGATACTACAGCCAAAAGCTGGAGTCACCATCATCGCGACATCTGCATGGTTTGTATGTCTTCTCTAGAGGTCGCTAAACAGAACGATTAAAAATTACATATAAATCTGTTATTTCTGTGTCTTTGCTGGCGGTAGTTGGAAAGTACACAACGTAATAACCGAATTATAGGAGTTGACTTTAATGATCTCCCTTCCTCCTTACCCAGAGAAGCGAAGCTAAGCGGCGGTGTAGTAACGATATTTCAGTAGCGATTTTCTTGTTTGGACAACTTCGTTGTGAACGGTACGTGTTCAGTGCAGATGCACGAAGTACCATAACAACAGTAACATCGATATCAGGTAGTTTTGGGACCACCCACGACGGCAAATGTCTGCGCTTTCGCACAGGACGTGCACTATCACTGGGACTATCGTCAGTTCGACAGATTACGCCTTTTGGCAATACACAGGGTCTCCAACGCGATCTCGAAACGTAAATTTAGTTGTTCGTATGATGTAGATAACAGTGCTCCATTTCTTGCAATATTAAAGTGTTTCACATCATACAACACCTTCCAACACGTGTATTTACCTCACTTTGCCCAATGGATCATAAACACACGTGATAGACACTGGACACCAGAGCGTGCTTCCGGGTAATGAAGAAAAGATCGTGACACATAAAGTAACAAGATCTGTTCCTAGTCGTGAGCAGTTTGAATGGTATGTGCGTTAGCACGCGGTGAACAGTTTGGCCGATGACTTGCGCGAGATGCGTGCGTGGTAGGGAGTTTCCCTAGAATTAATCAAACGTTCATCTACGCCCTGCGTAGTAGTCAGAGTTATGATGCAGGGTTATCACTATTTTGGGATGTGGCCAGCTGTTCTAAAGCATTTTGTTTGTTCCAAGTTTGGACGCATTCATCCACTGTCAGTATTTGACCTTAACTGTTGGCCCAACAGATTATCGTTTCTGCATTGTGACAGGAATCAAACGTCGCGTAAGTGTAGACGTTTGTATGATTTGCCTACTGATTTTGCAAGGTGTGTGTAGGTGTATAAAGACGGAAAAACTACTCTGAAGGTACTGACAAGTAAGCTCAGATACTTTCACAGTTTTCAGGATGTAAAATAGTAATGCCCACAACACCAAACTTTGTAACGCGATCTGACTCGAAAATAAGTCGAAAAATAGTTGCGCTGCACACAATTTTATAAATTCAGCGCAACGTAAAAAAGCCTTGGGCTGTGCATCTAACAAGGGGAAGGCCTCAGAAACGGCCAACCGATGGCAGGTCACTTGTGTACAACCTAAAACTAAGGACTCTGAGATATTTTGGCTCAACACCCTCCCGTTTTTGAGAAAATCACCCCTAAAGGTTATGACGAGTAACCGACTCATAATTGGTTGGATCGATAGATAATTGTAAATAGAGCATTTTCCGTCGCAAGGTAGGGGTTCCACAAATGCATACTTTTCCAGAAATCGAGGAAAGAAACTTTTACAACTGCCGCTTATGTACGCACATGGTAAACATTTCTCGCCGAGAGCGCCGAAAGCGCAACGGCCGAGGTAACTGGCTGGGAAGCGGAGAACCCAGGCTCGAATCTCGAGGAAACCTAGCGAATCTTATTCTTCTCGTTTGTATTTTTCCATATCTCAATTGTTAGGGATTCGGAGGTTAATAAGGTAAGTAAATCGATAAAGAATGATAAAACAGGTAGGCAAATAAATTTCTCAAACGTATTGGGATAGTAAACTAAAATGTTACTCCTGATCACTTTACTATGATTCTTCCAGTCACTGTTACGTGTCCTCACTTCTCTTCGAACAATTAGATGGATGTTACTTGTCATATAAACATTTGAAACAAATATACTCGCCACACCAAGAAGAACATCTAATGAATGCAATCTTACGACAGCTACACTGTTCCTTCGGAAGAGTCAGCGGAAAACAGACTTGGTTTACATTTAAAAATGTGTCTTTGTTCGGGAATTAATTTTGATGCGTACCACGGATACGATATCATTGCCTGAAAAATCGGTGCTGAAAGTTGGCTATGAATTATGCTGTGAATAGTTATTGAACCCGTGCGGTTGTGCAGTTCCCGCTGGGTTTCCAGAAGCACACTGCAATTCTGAAGCCTCGAAATAAAGCTTTTAACGTGGCGGTAGAAATAAACATCACACGGCTGGCACACAGGTGTGCAGTTTCGCGGTATCACTTTTACCGAGCACGTCGGTTGACCCTGTGATTTATAAACATGGTGTCATACGTTAGAGTATTAGTTTGTTCACCCCCAGGAATCCACGATTAGACAAAATTTGTTACCAGCAACGTATGGTTTTGAAACATTCTCTAGAAATGTTCTGTAAATCGCATTTGTCAGTTTTCCGGATTTGGAGCAAGTAATGTAAACATTTTTCAACTAATCGGTTAAGCGATTGAGCTCTTGTATAACCCGAGGATCAAATGTAGCATTCGTTTCTTGTAAACACAGGAAACCTTAGGCAACACTTTTCCAGAGGTTGTGATGGCATATTGCGCCGCGTACGAATGTGTTACTTTGTTTTTACAACTAACTGCGACAAGGGATCGTTTTTCTCCCTTTTGCGATAACGTGCGTCGAATGTTCACCCGATACTCACATCCTGTTTGATCGGTGCTGATCACGTAATCACGGTTAAAAGTGGTCCTAAGTGACGCCGTTTGCATGCTGGAAAGAGCTGCCACTTCCTTTATATCTTCTATTTTTCTCCCTCCTTGTGGGAGACATATATAGTGACGTGCCGTTGACGAATTTTATATTCCGATTTGAAATTCCTTGTCCATGATAATGAAGCAGGAAATGTAAATTCCTTGTTAGTCGTATACTGAAGCGCTGCACCTGCAGCCCACTCCTGGACTTTTCTCGTTGTTACATTCTCGTTACGACGACGAGATTCGACAAATCGGTCGTATGTACAATTATTTATCGACTTGTATTTGTCGTATCTTGTCCCTCCTTTAACGATATCATTTTCCCACAGTTTTAGTTCCTTCTTCCTTTTCAAGGCTGTTGTTGCTCCATTTTTTTGCAATGTTCATAGGTTCCAATTTGGATGATTCCTGGTTTTCGCTACCGCCTTTACTTTTATTTCATGGGGTATAGCGACATTGTTCAATCGTTTGGTGACCGGGAACTCATCGGGAACGGATGAAGTACAGATTGCCTGCGAAGTAGACATTTACAAAGTGTCATGACCATTTTTCGATTTACTAGTCGTGAAATCTCCAACTGAATCACCTTCTGCTTCGCCTTCATGGTACAGTTCTTCAGTATCAACAAAAGTCGCTTCGTTCGTCAGTTCCAAAAATCGCTCGACGATAGCCGCTCCCATCAATCTGGAACGCCGAGAAACAGAACTGCCTGCTTCCGGTAGTGCATTGATAATACATCTGTCTTGCAACACTTTTACAAACCAAAACACAACGTCGATAACGTACCGCTTGCCGTCGCCTGTGGCAGGCTCCCAGTTATATATTACAGTGTTGGTCGAAGAATGTACATCTTCCACTATTCAGATTATGCAGCTGAAAGATATGACACAACAAACAACAACTAGTTACTACAGCATAAACAGAAAAGCTAATTACTACAAACTACGTACAGTAGAAGTCATATATTACTTACGGAAGACCGCTGTATTCTTTCACAAAAGATACTTTATTCGGCGGATTAACGATGAAAAACCATGACATGTATCCTCGAAGTTTGCGGCAGCCTCATGACGGAAAACAACTCTCTCCGATGGACTTGTATAAGGTTCGTGATGGACACCCTCACTCTTCGAGATTCACAACTATGATATGACGAACAGACAACCGGGACAACACAACTCTTCCCGCGTGCATTCTGTCCCGTGCCTCACTGTAAACAAGCGTCGCGCGGATGGCCATCTATGGTCCCTGGTGAGGAATTAGCAGCATTCTTACTCGGAGTTGTTTTCATGTGACAAGGCTTAAAACTTTAATTCTTAACTAATTCACGTCGTTTGGGAAATTAATTTGCCTACCTTATTACTATTATTATCCCTTGATGCGTACCTTATTAACCCTCCTATCCCTACGAATTCCGATACGAAAAACTACAATTTAAAGAATAAAAACCATAGAGTTTCCTCGAGATTCGAACCCGGGTTTCCGCTTCCCAGCCAGTTACCTTGGTCGTTGCGCTATCGGCGCTCTCGGCGAAAAGCGTTTACCATGTGGGTACATAAGCGGCAGTTGTAAAAATTTTATTTCCTCGATTTCTGGAAAAGTATGCGTTTGAGGATCCCATCCCTGATGATGAAAAATGCTCTATTTACAATTATCTATCGATCCCGCCAATTTGAGTCGATTGCTCCTCATAACCTTTATGGGTTTGATGATGATGTTTAGTTTATGGGGCCCTCAGCTGCGAGGTCATCAGCACCCGTACAAAGTTCCAATTTTTACACAGTCCAATGTTAATCCAATCTAGCAACTGTTACGAATGAATCTTTAGGGGTGATTTTCACTAGGTTGTACACTAGCGACTTACCAAATATGAGCCGAATCGGTTGGCCGTGTGTGAGGACTTCCCCTTGTAAGACGTGTAAGTAGGAAATAAATTAATAGATTCGTAAATGCAATAGATTACTTCAACCAAGTGTTAGCTTCCCGATTGTATCCACCAGCTGTGCTATGAGACTGCCTCCCTGGTTGTGGAAACGTAAATTGAGAATGCAGAAAATAGTTATAAGCGTGTCCACTTGGCTTGTATCCAACAGGATGCTGAATGAGCGTGGCGACACAATACAGTGTCCCATTGTAGCAGCCACTCGGCCAGTATATGATGATCTACCTTTTTATCAGGACCTGAAATCTAATTAGGTTTCACAGATATTCTACACATTATTATTTATAATTTTCATTTCCCACTCAGTAGTTGAGTTGCGATTCATCAGAGTAACTACGACCAGCGTATTTGACTTTCCCAGCGTGATGAGATGGCTGCCCACCAGCTTGGCACATTGAAACACATCAAGTACAAATAATAATAACATGGATGTGGCAAATAGGTTCACAAAAAGTGAGTTTTCCACAAGCGTATTGACTGTAAAAAACAGTAGTAAAATTTCACAACCAGGGAGGGATTTTCCAACCTACATTCAAATTTGAAAACCAAGGCATCACCTGATTCTTAGCGAAAAGAACTAATCTTACACGCCAAAAACAGTTGACGTCGATGAATTTATAATAGCCGGAACTGAATAAAGCAATTAGTGATGCAATGACAGGCTTCCAAGCAGTTAATGATACCAAACTTCGAGCACTGTCCGGAATCATACGATCGGCTACCTACTCGCGGAGTAATACACGCAAGCATTCCCAAGCTAATCTCGCCACCTATAACCAAATTCATCACTGGAAAATAAACTGCGTTGCTCTCGCCCTATCATTATGGTCTGCAGTGTATGAGCCGGCCGGTGTGGCCGAGCGGTTCTAGGCGTTTCAGTCTGGAACCGCGCGACCGCTACTGTCGCAGGTTCGAATCCTGCCTCGGGCATGGATGTGTGTGATGTCCTTAGGTTAGTTACATTTAAGTGGTTCTAAGAGGACTGATGACATATGTTAAGTCCCATAGTGCTCCGAGCCATTTTGAACCATTTGCAGTGTCTGCTAAATGGCGTGGACGTGGGCCAGACACAAACGGCTTCCTTCGCAGCATCAGAAACTCAGCACCAAGTGTCTCTTCGTCTTAAACTCCAGACAAGAAACCACTTTCAAAGATGGTACGAATACTACTGGCTGAGAACAAAAGCGACTGGCCAAAGACGTAAGTTTGTCACAGGGGTCGCAAAGAAGTTGCTCAAGAGCCTATACCCAAACTGCTTAGAGCAAGATCTCATAGATTATAGCAAATATGAGGTGTGGCAGAAAAAGGGGCTGTTTAAATTAGTCTCTAGAAATGGAATGGTATTATTGGTAACACCAAATGCTTGTAATACGTGTCAGGTAGATACACCATTTCCTGAGATAGATCGCTGGAACGCTCCTGTAAGTTCTGTGGCTGTGAAGTCCTTTCACATAAACGATGACTGTTGTGTTGCTGCTAGACAGGAATACCGTCGTCATTTCAATCTTAGACAGTACGTTCCAGAGTTGTGCACTTAAACTGAAATCGCCAGGAAGGCCCAGAAGTTGTCGCTCGCGCGAGCGAATAGCAGAGGTGCCAAATATCGCGACCACCAGTCCAAAGCGTTCTGTGAGACAAATTGCGGCAGTAGTGAGGAACGTCAAGGCGTAGTGTGCACCGTAGTCTACGGAGTGATTTAAAGTTGCAACCGCAGTAGCTACAGGTAGTGCAGCAGTCAAATGTTAAATGAAAGTGTTATGGAAAGCGATTGACTGTCTTGTGAAGTGTTAGGGTCAATGGAGGCCTCTCAGGCTTTCTATGGACTGGTGGCGAGGCACATTTTAATCTTGGTGGTAACGTCAACAAACAAAACTGCCATTACTGGTACGGAGATGATCTTCGCGAATTCCATTAGCGCCCCTTACAGAGCCAGAAGGTAAAAGTGTGGTGCGCTCTGACTCTTCAACGGGCATAATAGGCCCTATCTTTTTCGATAATGAACATGGACGAGCAACCATAGTCACATCACAACGTTTCGCCACCATGCTTGACACATTCCTTGTGCCTGACCTTGAACAGTTTCCTGCAAATGAGTATTGGTTTCTGCGAGACGGTTCTACGTCTCACTTTGATCAAATTTTTAAGGCAGCAGTGATAGAGTATATGGTGCACACATCATTTCAAGGAATTGGGACATGTTGTGGCCTCCCATACCTCCCGACTTACTGACTGCGATAACTCCCTTTGCGATTTTCTGAAACACAGGACGTATGCTAGACGTCTACTCACAACTGCGGAAGTGAAAGACACCTTTCGTGTAGAAATCAGATGCTTTCCTATGCGGATGCTTGAACGTGCCGTGAACGATTTACATCGCAGGTTGTCCGAGTGTCAACACATCATCTGTGGCCACCTACAAGACATCCCTATCAAAACAAGAGCCGTGCGTGAAATGAAATGGCAATACGCAAGGCTTTCCTTGGTGTGACTGAAATTGTTCTACAACAAAGTCCTCGGGCTGTTTCACTGTATACAAATCGCCCCGTTTTTCTGCCACACCCAGTGTAAGTACCGTGGTATACTAAAGACAAACTACACTGTGAGGAAATGAAAGTGCTGACTAACAGGCACCATTTAGTTCAACAGTAAATACATCTATTCCGTCAGAACATACGGAAGCGTTGCTAACATTATACTGGCAGTTGCCGCTATCACCTTACTCATGACTGATTGTGTTACTGAACCCACACCTCTGCGTCCCCCAACTTCCAACAACCGATTACAGACCTTTACTGACAGGCCCTATCCATATCTACATATACACAGATGTGCCAAAATAGTCTGACCTTTGGAAGGCAGTACAACAGCGATTTTGGATGACGTGGATGTGACAAGTAATCAGTAGCTTTCCGGAGGTAGATGGCACCGAATGAGCACGGTTTGTGAGCGCTGACCTGGCATCCGACAGCTTCCCAGAAATGTTCCATTTTGTTCAGTTAAGCAATTCGATGACCAAGACATCAACGTGACTTCACTACAACGCTAGTCAAACCACTGTAGCCCGGGGTTTGGCCCTGTAAGGCAGGCAGTTATCCTGCTGGATGATGCCAGCGCCGCCGGCCGGGGTGGTCGAGCGGTTCTAGGCGCCATAGTCTGGAACCGGCAACCGCTACGGTCGCAGGTTCGAATCCTGACTCGGTTATGGATGTGTGTGATGTCCCTAGGTTAGTTAAGTTTAAGTAGTTCTAAGTTCTAGAGGACTGATGACCTCAGAAGTTAAGTCCCATAGTGCTCAGAGCCATTTGAACTATTTGATGCCAGCGCCGTCGGGAAAGATATCAAGCATGAAGGAATGTTGGTGGTGCATAACAATGTTCACGTAGTCCATAGCTGTCATTGCGTCCTTGATTACTATTACAGGTGAATGTCTCCCATTTGAAAATTGCTGATTCTTGCTGTGGCTTCTCGCAAGCTAATTACCAACAGATTTTGAAAAACACTTTCCTTCTGAGGAAAGTCAGTAGCTCTCAAGCCAGTTTAATCCTTTTTGTCAGACAGCGTATTTAAGAAGAGAAAAGAAGCACGTCTAAGTGTGGAATAACAATTCGAGGAACTGAAAACGCTTATGTGTGGAATAAAAGTGGCATACTCCTAGTAAACGTTTGAAAAAACTTAAGAAAAAAAGAGAAAACGACACTAATACACAAACCTCAACAAAAGTTTGAAATATCATACAGTTTCTACACTGACTTCTTATAATACACCCACTGAGGTTTCTCCAATACCTTATTAACAAAATAAAGATAATTCCTTCTCAAAACAAGAACGATTTTGGTTGGTAGCAATCATTACAAAACAAAGCAGGCTCTCTTCTAAGTCTACATTTTGAAAATAAAAGCAGTGAAAATCTTTATCTCATGATGATGATTATCAGTTTTTAGTAGTGATTACGTCCTCCCAGCACTCGAATGAGTTCTTCCGGTCTGCGAGGCATGTTCTGGTCGAGGTCATCAAGTTTATCTTGGTGTATGAGGTCCCACTCCTGAAGGTCAGCTTCAATGAGGTCCTGACGATTGTGAGCTGGATTCAGGCGCAGTGCAATAGCCCCTTTCGAAAGGTCCCATGCGTGCTCAATTGCATTCAAGTCTGGGGACTGTGATGGCCAATGCGTTCGGTTGATGTTCTTCTTTGAAGATACAGAGACACTGCTAGAGTACAGTGCGGTCTTGCATTCTCATCGACTGGGATGGAGTTGTCGCCGACTACACGTCTATAGGGTCTTACAATCGTTTGTAAGGCATCACGAAGGTATCGGGGACCAGTCAAATTCCAGTGGATGGGAATTAGGGGGTCCGCCGTCCCATAATTATTGCCACCCAGAATATTACAGCTGCAAACGGATGGACTGCCTGAACGTACGGGCGTTTCTGGTGTCGTCTAGAGCTTCTCCAACCCCTAAAACGTCTAGTGTCCAGTTACAGACCAGTCCTGGTCTCGTCAGCAAACATGACATTTTTCCATTCTGCAATGGTTCAATATCGATGTGCAAGGGCCCAGGTCCTTCTTATGCGTCGGTACCATTGCTTCAGTGCAAAACTTCTCGATAGTCTTCTGGAATGAAGACCACCCTGATGCAATTGTTTGGTCTGAGACACGAATTTATGTTGTCAGGAAGAAGTCATTTCCAATATTTCTGGCAACTAATGTTGAACACCTGCAAGCTGACGGAGGAAACGATACTGTATTGGTGTTGTCATACGAGGAGGGCCATTGCGAGGTGTATCGTTCACATTTCCCGTCTCTCTGTACTTTCTCCATACCACTTTGGGTGACATGTAACCGACTGGCAACATCTTGCTGTGTGTGACCAGCTGAAAGTAAAGCCATTATCCTGATTCTGTCAAAGTTCGTGGAAGTATAGCGTCTGTTCCGTTCACAGCCACGATCTACCATCGTGGTGTAGGTCTGAAGATGGTCTAAAACAGACCGAAACCGATAAACGTATATACATACAAAAAAGGTTTATTGCGGTTGTGACTGTTCATATTCATTTTTTAGTAATAAATAAACCGCTGTACTCCAGAGAAACGTGTTCTCAAAAATTATTGTAGGCCTCTACGTGCCATGTTGCTGCAGTGCTGAATAAAAACTGAATGAAGCTGTTTTGTTGATACTGGACCGCTCGCGGTGCGCCGCTGTGGCAGCGGTGTGTTTACATGACTGGGAGACGGCAACAAAGCGTGCCAGTAGTGAACACCGTCCAGTATATGGACTCTAACTGGATGATGTATGAAGTGCCTGAGTCAATGAGAGATATAGTACCGTAGACTACATTTTGCGATGGTATTCCAGACTTCTGTTGAGCAGTGTATCTCCAATCACTACGAAAGAGTGGAAACCTGGTTATCCGAAACGTCTGACGGGAATCGGAGTACCAGTAGTAATGTGAAAACGTGAAAAGGAATGTCGACGAAAGACTCGTGATCCAGTCAAATTACACTATGTTATCAAAAGTATCCGAACACCTGGCTGAAAATGACTTACAAGTTCGTGGCGCCCTCCATCGGTAATGCTGTAATTCAATATGGTGTTGGCCCAGTCTTAGCCTTAATGACAGCTTCCACTGTCGCAGGCATACGTTCAATCAAGGGCTGGAAGGTTTCATAGGGAATGGCAGCCCATTCTTCACGGAGTGCTGCACTTAGGAGAGGTATCGATGTCGGTCGGTGAGGCCTGGCACGAAGTCGACGTTCAAAAACATCCCGAACGTGTTCTGTAGGATTCAGATCAGGACTCTATGCAAACCAGTCCATTACAGTGATGTTATTGTCGTGTAACCACTCCGCCACAGACCGTGCATTATGAACAGGTGCTCGATCGTGTTAAAAGATGCAATCACCATCCCCGAATTGCTATTTAATAGTGGGAAGCAAAAAGGTGCTTAAAACATCAAAGCAGGCCTGTGCTGTCATAGTGTCACGCAAAAGAATAAGGGGCACAAGCCCCCTCATTGAAAAACACGACCACACCATAACACCACCGCCTCCGAATTTTGCTGTTGGCACTACACACGCTGGCAGATGATGTTCACCGGGCATTCGCCATACCCACACCCTGCCATCGGATCTCCAAATTGTGTATCGTGATTCTTCACTCCACACAACGTTTTGCCACTGTTCAACCGTCTAATGTTTACTCTCCTTACACCAAGCGAGGCGTCGTTTGCAATTTACCGGCGTGATGTGTGGCTTATGAGCAGCCGCTCGACCATTAATTCCAAGTTTTCTCACGTCCCGCCTAACTGTGGCTCCTGATCCAGTTTGGAATTCTGTGTGATGGTCTGGATAGATGTCTGCCTATTACACAATACGGCCCTCTTCAACTGTCGAGGGTCTCTTGTCAGTCAACAGACGAGGTCGGCCTGTACGCTTTTGTGCTTCACATGTCCCATCACATTTTCACTTCACTATCACATAGTAAGTAGTAGACCTAGGGATGTTTAGTAGTGTGGAAATCTCGCGTACAGACATTTGACACAAGTGACACCCAATCACGTGACCACGTTCGAAGTCCGTGAGTTCCGCGGAGCCCCCAATCTGCTCTCTCACGATGTCTAATGACTACTGAGGTTTCTGATATGGAGTACCTGGCAGCATGTGGCAGCACAATGCACCTAATATGAAAAACATATGTTTTTGGGGGTGTGCGGATACTTTTGATCACATGGTGTATAGAGAAGTAATAACAAACAGGCAAAGGTCAGAGTAGCTGAAGCTGAAAACAGCTCGAACTACTCGCAAGTTTCAGAAAATGTCAGACCCACGATCTGCGTTCAAAACCTGCGACGGAGCGAGAAAGCGAGCCAGTGTTGGTTTGGATGCTGCTGCTGACGGTGGTCTGTGCACAGTCGCCTCTGCGGTCGTAAGCTCAGAAATACGTCGCTGCAGCCGTCGCCAAAGCTCTCTGCATTATTTAACTCGCGCCGCGCCACGCCGTATCCTCGACGTGAGTTATCTGCCTCCGGCACTTGCGTACGACCTCTGCGTTTCGCGGCGGCCTCGAACTGGCTGCGAATCTGGCGAAACTCGCGGAATGTTTCTGTGACTATACTAACTGTAGAAACATGAAAGCGGAATTTTCGTATAGATGGTGCTAGCCGTCAATGTAGGGCCCGTGAGAACGCGTCTGCAGCGCCATCTCCTTCCTGTAACGGCTGACGGCGAATGTCAACACACAGTGACCCAAGTTCCATACATCAGTGTCTGTTTCAGACCCGTAAACTTGTCGAGTTTTATGCCTACGAGCTACGATTAGGGAACAGCATTGGTTTTCTGTTATCATTTGAAGAAAACTGCTGCAGAATCGAATCGAATGCTTGTCGAAGCTTTCGGCGAACATGCTCTTGGGAAAACATAGTGCTTCGAGTGGTTCAAAAAATTCAAAAGTGGCGATTTTGACCTGAGAAACGACGAGGGCGGGAAAGCAGCGAAAAAGTTCGCAGACAAGGGAATTGCAGCCCTTACTGCGTGAAGATGATACTCAAACTCAACAGGAACTCGCGGAACAATTGAATGTGATGCAGAAAGCCGTTTCTCTTCGGTTGAAAGCTATGGGAAAGTGGAAAAACGGGCTCCGCATGAACTGAATGAAAGACAGCAAGCAAATCGGAAGACCAGTTGTGAAATGCTGCTCGCCAGATACAAAAGAAACTCGTTTCTCCATCGAATAGATACAGATGATGAAAAATGGACGTATTTTGAGAATCCTAACCGGCATAAATCAAGGGTGAATACAGACAAGCAATCGACAATCACTGAAAGACCAAACCGGTGTGGCCGAGCGGTTCTAGGCGCAACAGTCTGGAACCGCGCGACCGCTACCGTCGCAGGTTCGAATCCTGCCTCGGCATGGATGTGTGTGATGTCCTTAGGTTAGTTAGGTTTAAGTAGTTCTAAGTTCTAGGGGACTGATGACCTCAGAAGTTAAGTCCCATAGTGCTCAGAGCCATTTTTGAACCAAACCGCTTTGGAAAAAAGGGCATGCCGCTTATTCTCCAGGCTTGGTTCCGTCCGATTATCATCTATTTGCATCACTGGGACACGCTCTAGCTGAACAACGCTTCAATTCGTATGAAAGGGTGCGAAAATGTCTCGCTGACTGGTTCGCGTCAAAATAAGAACTGCTTATTTATTTATTTACTTATTTATTTATTTTTAGTGTGGCATTCATGCCCTGCCGGAGAGATGAGAGGTGGGGTACAAGCAACAATGGAGATCATTTTGAATAAAACGTTGTTAATCAGTTTCAAACAACAGACCTATAATTATTGTAACCAAATTCGGGTTTCATACTTCTACACTTCGCACACAATGTTTAAGTATTTCACCAAGATTTGATGGATTGTGGATATCACACAGATGATATTATTTTTGTTAAATGTGTTAGAATTTTGAACGCGATGTTTACGGGTATTACGCATGGGTAAAGGTCATGGATATAGCGGGCTGGTGTACCCACGTCCCGCGTCAGACACACCCTACGCAAAGTGAAATATACGCTTCGTAGGTTGCAGTCTGGTGCATGTGTTACGCTCACTGACCTTACATACGATATCCTCAAACGCACACTACGCTAAACGAGATAGTGAAATTCTCGCTATGGTCAGTTAAACAACTGATCACAATCTCTGCGTATAAGCTGAATAATCAAAAGTTTTGGCCACTGTATTTCTAAGCAACACCGTCACAATGTGACAACATATTAGAAACGGAGACACCCCTGTTGTGTTTATATATGAAGGATCGCCTAACCAGGATGAGTTATAAGACAATGGTTAGGTTCTGAGGTTGAAGTCCAATCTGAGTTTAGAAAGACATTTATTTACTCTAGTATATCGACATATACCACATTAAAAGACAGAGAATACGTTTCTATCGAAATAAACATAAAGTCTCGTAACATTGACTGAGAAATTTCTTCAGCACAAGGAGCACAAAGCTCTCTAGAAGCTCAGTTTAATCAAGAGTGTCCCGCTAACACTGTAGGAAGATAACTCATTTACGTGAAAAATTGCCTGGCAAGCGCTTCAAGATTTCCTAGCATGTGCAGCTCGCAAATGCAAAAGTAAACGAGTCCAGATTTCATGAAACAATACAGTTAACCAGCCAGCAAGAGCTGCGAAGCTGTTTGGTTGGTAGGTTAATTGGTTAGTTTTTTTTGGGGAGGGGGGGGGGGGGCAGACAGCGAGGTAATCACTCCCGTCAGATCAGGGAAGGATGTCAACATGAAGCGATTTAGGGAAAGCACGGAAACCAGGGTGGCCAGTCGCGGGGTTGAACCGTCATCCTCCTGAATCCGAGTCCAGTGTGTTGACCACTGCGCCTCCTCGTTCGGTGCACCAGACTGCACCGATCCCCTTCGGCTGAAGATCGCCCCAATCGGCGTCATCAAGTATCTGCCCCACTCGGTGCCGGACTACAAGTCTCTCTTCCTCCATAGCAGGACCGCAAGTGCTGGAAATTAGCCTCCTCTTTACCCAGCTCACAGTCTTCTGAAAAATTCAATGTGGAGAGGAAGACTCGCAGACATTGCCAAAGTGACCACCGAAAATTTCTCTATTTTACGTGAATATACGGGTACCATGCAGAAATTTCCCATTCTTAGCTTACAGAACATACCTCCACAAGCCGGAGGTTGATACTCGCTGCAATCCCTTAGTGCCGAAACACAGTGACAGGTAAGGCTCACTAGACTGGATAACAGAATCTGGAGGGGAATTCCTCACACCACCCACGCGGAGCCACAGGGACACATTCTTGTATCTGTGTACAGGGAGGTGAATTCCTCACGATATGTGATACACAGTGCAATGGCTTAGCAGCAGACTGTTTTCAAAGGAGAAAAGCGCTAGCATCTGCCAACAAAGTGCTGAGCAGGGGTTGTCTGCAACTGACTTCCAAAACTGCAGTGCCCCGTGCTTCGTCTAGAGCGTTTGTGAATGACCTCCTGAGGTCGAGCCAGGTCGTGGAGCGAACACCTGGACCCACTCGTTTCTAACAGGAAAATGTAAAGCTTCGTTTCTGAGTTAGCAATCCATGTCCTTTCCTCGGAAGTAGCCAAGAAATAACTACAAAAATAATCAAATATCGCACAGTGATAACTGATTGTCATGTCACAAAACATTTAGAAAACATTAACTGGCTGTCCCGAAACATAGAATATTATGGTAACTGCACTCTAGGAGACTCTTTTGACTAGATAAACACTCTTTTGACTAGAAGGTTTCCGGATTTTTAACGGCAAACCAGGTTAGACAATTATGAAAAATAGTCCACAATTTGGAACAGGATTGTTAATAAAAATAAATTGGACCCAATAATAAAATTTACATTCATAAACGAAAAGCCATGTACAATAACGTTTAAATCAAGAAACAGTGTGTACACTGTGGTAAAGTCACACGCACCAAGAAGTAAAAGAGAAAACAGATCACAAAAAGAGCAAACAGAAGAAGTCAGGCAAATTGTCAGCAGCACATTGCCGGCCACTGTGGTCGAGCGGTTCTACGCGCTTCAGTCCGGAACCACGCTGCTGCTACGATCACTGGTTCGAACCTTGCCTCGGGCATGGATGTGTGTGATGTCCTTAGGTTAGTTAGGTTTAAGTAGTTCTAAGCCTAGGGGACTGATGACCTCAGATGTTAAGTCCCATAGTGCTCAGAGCCATTTGAACCAAGCATCGAGAAACCCTTATAGAAGCCAGGGAAACAATATCAAAAGGTCTTGAGAGTATCAGATTAGAACGTGAGATTTACTCCAGACGCAGACACAATGGGTACACAGATACCGTTCCGGGGTGATTGGTGGCGTTAGGAAGGGCACCAAGCCACCTCACTGCCGCTCACATTACCACAACCTACACAACATCGCCGGCGCCGCGAGCGTGGTCAAGGCATGCAGACAACCGTGGAAAACTCGTGATTCTCTGAGTGACAACAGTCTGGAGCTCTGGTCGGATGGATTAAAACATCATTTCACTTTGTTGTCAGCAATACTGTGCAGTTTCGGCTGTGTAGCCATGGTATGGAGATGAAAACGTTTATCTCTGACCGTGTGAGGTATCGCTGTGCATAGTCCAGTGCGCTCTTACACTTCTAAGTGGCCAAGCAACTAATAACAACAATGTATAATTACACGGGCGTTTAACGTGTAGCCAGAATAGGTCAGATTGACAGCTTATACTATTTTTGCATCATTTAAGGAAACGCGACTGTCTGAGGCATGAGAGATTATTCCACTACCGATTTCGGCTTGCATTCATTTTCAAGTGGTTCTATAGTACCATGAAAAATTAATACATGAATTAAAAATAAATAAAAAATGAATTGAAAAAATACACAATTCTTAGTGTGGGTATTATATGTTTAATCATACAATGAAGGCTTTCACGACCGGATGTTTCAGTTGCCGAGAATTCTTCCGGTTTGTATGGCCGTGGTCCATGGAACTCTTCTATCTTTGACGTTTCGTCCAAAGCTACGTTGGACATCTTCGGAGGTGCTCCTGGTTGTGCTGAGTCTTGCCGACTGACGAGTCGGACGTCGACGAACGGCCTAAATACCGTGGAAAGTGGGCGTGGTCTGGATTTCACGTGATAGCAGAAATAAACCTTGACAAGGATAAAATATAACTATCGATCATAGTAAGTCAAAGATAAAAACTTCTCATCGATTCAGTAGCGCCACTCTCCATATATCGCTGAGTTTCATAGCTTCTTCTTTTCTATTAAAATTATTCCCATGTTTATATATTTCGATGGCTTCTCTATATAGCCATGGATAATAGTTCGTCATAGTACATAAAACTTCAGTTTCCGAAAATTTCACCACGTGATCACCCGACTGAAGAGCATGTTCCGCAACGGCTGACTTGTATGTTTTCCCTGCTTTAGATGTTTTATCTCGGTGTCCAGGTATTCCGGCGCGAGTTAAAACATCTAAAGCATGCTTTTGAGAAGAATGGGTACTTTAGTAAGGAAATAAATAGAGTTTGGCGACCGAATAACAGGAGGCCTAAGGACAACGATGGGACACAGCGATGGAAGAACACGGTTTCTCTACGCTTCATCAAAAAAGTAACGGATCAAATCGGCCAGATTTTAAGGAAACATAACGTTCGACCGATTTTCAGACCAACTAAGAAAATAGGCCAAGCACTTCGTTCCGTTAAGGATAAACGTCCCCTTCTGTCTGCAAGTGGTGTGTACAAGATTCTGTGTACATGTGGCAGGGTCTACATTGGAAATACAAAGAGAAGTGTGAATACACGGTTGATGGAACATAAAAGTCTTTGCCGACTAGGGAAAACAGACAAATCAGCCGTGGCGGAACATGCTCTTCAGTCGGGTGATCACGTGGTGAAATTTTCGGAAACTAAAGTTTTATGTACTATGACGAACTATTTTCCACAGCTATATAGAGAAGCCATCGAAATATATAAACATGGGGATAATTTTAATAGATAAGAAGAAGATATGAAACTCAGCGATATATGGACAGTGGCGCTACTGAATCGATGAGAAGTTTTTATCTTTGACGTACTATGATTATATTTTATCCTTGACAAGGTTTATTTCTGCTATCACGTGAAATCCAGACCACGCCCACTTTCCGCGGTATTTAGGCCGTTCTTCGACGTCCGACTCGTCAGTCGGCAAGACTCAGCACAACCAGGAGCACCTCCGAAGATGTCCAACGTAGCCTTGGACGAAACGTCCGGGATAGAAGAGTTCCATGGACCACGGCCATACAACCCGGAAGAATTCTCAGCAGCTATTATATGTTTTACTAAAAAAAGTAAAGGTATTAATACGTCGAAGTATTCCAGAACCACGCGAAAATATCTGCAGGCCGAAATCGATAGTGGAATGAATTAAGCGTAACCCAGTCGCCGAGTAAAAAATGTCTTTCCATAAAGGGTTACACCCCTACGGGATGACAAATTTGTCACCCCCTGTAGGCATTGCAATAACAACACGTCACACATATACTGTCTGACAAACAATGTAAAGCAGCTAGAATTGAAGCGAGAAAAGAATTGAAACTTGATGGACTCACAGCTTATACAATGTCCTTTCAGTGATTACAAATTCGAGGGAAATGCAGAAAGAACTCGACAGTGCGAGCACACTTCCCAGTGTAACGCTGCGACCCCTCTGGCGTGCGCTGCTTGGGATTCATTAAGGCGCGGTATCCCCCGATGAGGCAAGAAGGCCCTCAACCGTTGTGTACATTGATCCTTGGTATGCTGCATACGGGAAGTAGGTCGGTATTGGTGTCCGAGCTGTTCCATCAGAGACAGATCGTGTCGGACCTCCTTTTGTCCGGAATAGTGAAGCAGCTCGACGTGGCCGGCCGCAGTGGCCGAGCGGTTCTGGGCGCTCAGTCCGGAACCGCGCGACTGCTACGTCGCAGGTTCGAATCCTGCCTCGGGCATGGATGTGTGTGATGTCCTTAGGTTAGTTAGGTTTAAGTAGTTCTACGTTCTAGGGGACTGATGACCACAGATGTTAAGTCCCATAGTGCTCAGAGCCATTTGAACCATTTGAACTCGACGTGGCTTGGACTCAACAAGTCGTTAGAAGTCCCCTGCAGAGATACCGAGCCATGGTGCCACTGTAGCCGTCATAACTGTGAAAGTGTTGCCGGTGCAGAAGTTTGTGCGCGAACTGACCTCTCGATTATATCCCATAAATGTTCGATAGGAATGCTGTCAGAGAGATCCGAGTGGCCAAACCATTCACTCGAACTGCCCACAATGTTCTTCAAACCATTCAAGAAAAAACTGTGGCCCGGCGACACGGCACACTGTCATCCATAAAAATTTCATCGTTGTGTGGGTACATAACGTCCATCAATGGCTGCGAATGATCTCCAAGAAACAGAAAATCCAGAGAACGTAGTCCACTTCATGTAAACACAGCCCACACCATTATGGGGCCACCACCAACTTCCACAGTGTCTTGTTGAAAACTTGCGTCCATGGCTCCGTGGGGTCTGCGCCATGCTCCAACCCCACCATCAGCTCCCACCAACTGAAATCAGGACTCATCTGACTAGGCCACGGTTTCCCAGTCGTCTAGGGTTCAACTGATACGATTATGAGTGCAGGAGATGAGCTGCAGGGGATGTCGTGCTGTTGATAAAGGCAGTCGCGTCGGTCGTCTACTGCCGTAGCCCATTAACACCAGATTTCGCCGCACTGTCGTAACGGATACGTTCGTCGTACATTTCGCATTGATTTCTGTTATTTCACGCGGTGTTGATTGTCTGTTAGCACTGACACTCTACGCAAACTCTGCTGCTCTCGGTGGTTAAGTGAAGGCCGTCATCCACTGCATTGACCATGGTGAGAGGTAATGCCTGAAATGTGCTGTTCTCGGCACACTCTTGGCCCTATGGATCGCGGAATATTGAATTGCCTAACGACTTCCAAAATGGAATGTCCCATGCAACTAGTTCCAGCTACCATACTTCGTTCAAGGCCTGTTATTTTCCGTCGTGCGTGCAAAATCACGTCGGAAATTGTAACACTAATATCGATTAGGTGTAGGTTTATTTTAAGTAAATGTGTATCTGCAGTGTATGAAGTGTTAATTCTGTGTTGTTTGAACTCCTTGAGCCGCGCGGGATTAGCCGAGCGGTCTGAGGCGCTGCAGTCATGGACTGCGCAGCTGGTCCTGGAGGAGGTTCGAATCCTCTCTCGGGCATGGGTGTGTGTGTTTGTCCTTAGGATAATTTAGTCTAAGTAGTGTGTAAGCTTAGTTACTGATGACCTTAGCAGTTAAGTCCCATAAGATTTCACACACATTTGAACTACTTGATGTGTGGCAAGAAAATTAGAGTTTTTTAATGTATATATCAAAAAAGCAAAAGAATATGTTGACATTTTAAATCTTTGTAATATGAATATATTTATGAAAAAATTATGTTTGTTAAAAGCTGGTTCATGCTTAGGGCACTTGTATTTTGTAACATGTAATTGCCGTAGGGAAGTCCCTGCGCAACGAAAGTTGTAAGGCGCGATGTAAAAGGTGGGTTTGACGGTCAAACTGAGCGGCTCCTTTGTGTGAAGGGCTCGCAGTTTGTGGCTAGCCTTAGTACGGTACACCTTGATGGTGCTAAGAGAGGCAGTTGGAAGCTATGTAAGGAGGGATTTGCCTCGGATCTGGCTATTATTTGGCATTCACGGAATAATGGAATGGCTCTAATATGTTTAAATCCGACGCCAAGAAGAGATTCTATAGAGCATTCGCACATCAAGAGCCGTGAGTACAGTCAGCCGCCATTTCGCCTGCCACCAATCTTCGCCACTGCTTCATAATTTCATACGTTCAGTTAAGTAATGCACATGGGCATGGACCAGTTAATTTGTGTGTTGTTTCAATAATAATCACATAAAACGTCAATTCGTGTTGAAAATCATAGCTTCAGTCCTGATCGGGAACCTATGCACGGTCCTCACCTAAGTGATACTAAAACCGAGTATCGTGATTTAAATGAAAAATTCTTGCATTCATGTGTTTAAAAGTGAAATTTTGTCTAAAGTAAAAGGAGTAGCAAAAGTTAAAGTAAGAGTAACATTTGGATGCTTTATTAATGAACTACTCCAAGTGAAATTGTTAAGGTAGGAATTTTAAGTACAAAAATTCAAAGATCAGTTAATAGAAAAGGGAAACCCTTAATTATTTAAAAGCTGAAACCACAAAAGTGAAGTTGGATAGGCTTCTGCTAAACGTATCCTTAGTTTATTATAAAGTATAGTTTTGTAGGATTACAGTGCAAGATTCTGTAAGTATTATTACAAAGAATACCTGCTTCACAGGTGATTAAAGTTCAAGTACATATAAATCTTTAATGAACAGATTTGCTGTAGTTGTTAGAAGTGAAGTTATACGTATTTTCTAAGATAATGTAGTTTTGGTACCCATCATGAATGATTCCTATTGAAGTTAATTAAGCCCGAGTTGTATTTCATTACCTTGCAAAGTAATTTAAATGAATGAGTAGCTTTTAGAGATAGTTTTTACTATTGCAATAATCAAAGATCTTTGGCTAGTGAAAGTATACCAGTTTATGGGTCCCCATCATATTCTCCACCTATTAAGAAAAAATTGAACTATTACTGCTACTAAGGAAAAACTGATACATGTAGAGGAGCTTAAACAGTGTATTTATGATGTTATTCAATTTTATTTGTGTTGTTTCATGTCAGTCAAGATAGAAATCCCTCATGTCCAAAATTAGTTCTGCACTTAATGCAGTAAAGTTTCAGTATTTGATTAAGTAATGCTCTTGGGTGTGGCTGTCATTATTATGAACTCGGTGCAATTTTGCTCCTCGTAATTTATTGGCGTGTGTGTGTGTGTGTGTGTGTGTGTGTGTGTGTGTGTGTGTGTGTGTGTGTGTGTGTTTTATTGGTAACTGCTGCTACACACAGTACAATGTTCAATGTGTTAATTTGTATCCTATTTGCTATTCAAAGGGAAATCACAACAAAAGTAACTTGAATAACTAATATCCAAATTTCTCAAATATATATTTACAAATTAATGTGCCTAATTAGGCTGGCGGCTGTTCATTTTTTCCATTCATTTATGATTTCACCACTTCCTTTAACTCCCAACGTTTTTCTATTAACTTCACAAAATTCGAAATTATAGTCCGATGGTGACAGAAGTGCATGACACATGTCTTTGTGGCTGAAAACCGGAAATACAGCATTGTACCTTTCGTATGGATCCCTGCAGTCAGCATTCAGCAACACCTACAGTGGAGGAACAATAGTAAATGCAAAAATGGTCAGCTTACGTTACAGACCCCACAGCTGCAGCTAGACCATTGGTAGTCACTAGAAAGAAGGACACACTTCATACAGAGCCCTGCGTGACCACATTCTCGTGTATATTGAGGATACTGTGGAAAGCACCAACTTGAAGCTGGAGAGTATGGTGTGACAAAAAGTGCTGAAGAAAAATCAGGAGACTCTGGAGACCCCACTCATCTAGGGTAATGAGGATGTGATGTCGCCATGTGGTGTCATAAGCCTTTTGCAAGTTGAAGAAGACAGCAATAAGAGACTGACGCTAGGAAAAAGCTGACCAGCAGACTCCAGGCAGAACAAATTGTCAGCAGTAGAGTGGCCTTGGCGAAAACTGCCCTGGTATTGAGCCCAAGGACTCCAAAACTTAGATACCAACACAGCCACCAGCTCACCAAATGTTCAAACAACTTTCAGAGAACATTATTGAGACTAACTGGGTGACAGCTGTCTATCTCTATGGGATGTTTATCGAATTTTTAGAACGATCACGCTTTCTCGCCGTTGAGATGGGAACCTACTCTCGTTCCAGATACTAGTGAAAATGGCAAGTACATGATATTGGTTATCTGCTGATAGGACTTTTAGAATTTGGCCATGGATGCAGTCTAGTCTGGAGCCATATCTGGGCAAGGATAAGGCACTAAGGAATTCCCAGTCACTGAATGGAGCATTCTATGGCGCCAGGTGACATGTAGTGCAAGGTAATTTAGTTTGATCCACCTACTGTTTGAGGACATGAAATGCAGGCTGATGATTCACAGATACAAAGGCATGAATATAACCCAGAACAAAATGTTCAGGTACAGAGTCTGAGCCAGAGTAACCAACATCATTCACGGAGACACCAGATACACCTGTGGGGATTTGGCGTCCATAGAGGCGTCATAATTTCGCCCAAATCTGCGAACGAGGAGTACATGCTTCAGTGGTAGTAACATACCATTTCCAATATTCATGTTAGCTGTGGACAGAGTACAGACTGTACTTGCAAACTCAACCTAACATATTGTCATAGTCAGTTCGAGTCTTAAAATATTCCCAACAGAGCAGGCTAGTGATTTGCAGTGCTGGGAACCAAGCTTCCTGAGGAGGAGGTGGGGGAGGGGGCAATGCAGAAAACAGGGAAAATACATAACAAACGTATATTGAGGATACTGTGGAAAGCACCAACTTGAAGCTGGAGAGTATGGTGTGACAAAAAGTGCTGAAGAAAAATCAGGAGACTCTGGAGACCCCACTCATCTAGGGTAATGAGGATGTGATGTCGCCATGTGGTGTCATAAGCCTTTTGCAAGTTGAAGAAGACAGCAATAAGAGACTGACGCTAGGAAAAAGCTGACCAGCAGACTCCAGGCAGAACAAATTGTCAGCAGTAGAGTGGCCTTGGCGAAAACTGCCCTGGTATTGAGCCCAAGGACTCCAAAACTTAGATACCAACACAGCCACCAGCTCACCAAATGTTCAAACAACTTTCAGAGAACATTATTGAGACTAACTGGGTGACAGCTGTCTATCTCTATGGGATGTTTATCGAATTTTTAGAACGATCACGCTTTCTCGCCGTTGAGATGGGAACCTACTCTCGTTCCAGATACTAGTGAAAATGGCAAGTACATGATATTGGTTATCTGCTGATAGGACTTTTAGAATTTGGCCATGGATGCAGTCTAGTCTGGAGCCATATCTGGGCAAGGATAAGGCACTAAGGAATTCCCAGTCACTGAATGGAGCATTCTATGGCGCCAGGTGACATGTAGTGCAAGGTAATTTAGTTTGATCCACCTACTGTTTGAGGACATGAAATGCAGGCTGATGATTCACAGATACAAAGGCATGAATATAACCCAGAACAAAATGTTCAGGTACAGAGTCTGAGCCAGAGTAACCAACATCATTCACGGAGACACCAGATACACCTGTGGGGATTTGGCGTCCATAGAGGCGTCATAATTTCGCCCAAATCTGCGAACGAGGAGTACATGCTTCAGTGGTAGTAACATACCATTTCCAATATTCATGTTAGCTGTGGACAGAGTACAGACTGTACTTGCAAACTCAACCTAACATATTGTCATAGTCAGTTCGAGTCTTAAAATATTCCCAACAGAGCAGGCTAGTGATTTGCAGTGCTGGGAACCAAGCTTCCTGAGGAGGAGGTGGGGGAGGGGGCAATGCAGAAAACAGGGAAAATACATAACAAACGTTGTTTCTGTACCAGGTGGTGGAGAAAAGTAGTACAGATCCACTGGAAGATCACACTGTCGGTGTCCTGTTAGGGTGTGGAGGGACCAAAGAGGCAGGTCATGGTCCAGGGTCACCTGCTGCCATCGGTTGTGAGGATACGGTTCTGAAGCAGGAAGTGTGGGGGTATCTTGTGTCACAGGGGCCACCGAAACCTCTTTCTCAGCTATAATGTTCGAACATGTGGTGTCTGGTGGAATGGAAGCCGCCAGAACCACCTTCATCTTAGAGGTCTTCTTTTTGCTCCAGTTCCCCTTGGATTATTTTGTCTGTGAAGACGTGTCTGCCGTAGTTTGGGGGATGACAGGGAAACATTAAGCCCTACAATCAGCAACTAGTGGCTCCTTCAGCCACTGGCTGGTATCCAGCTGCAGATCACCAGAATCCTTGACGGGGAGCATCGTGTTGATCGTCATCTGGGTTAGAGATGCTAGATATGAAGGCGTTGCTTCTCAAGACAAGAGTGGTTGTGAAGGAAACAGTAAGAGGAGAGCCCCAACTGTGAGGGGAGTGGGTATAGTCAAGCTGCCCTGAGGTCCAACGTAGAAGGCTTGAAGGGTCAGGATACTGTAACTACAGAGAAAATGTCATTGTAGACATAACAGACATAATCATCACATGTAGCAGGTAAAATTATTATATTTCTTTTTGGACTCTTGATACATGAGTCAGTCAAGAGCCTTGTAATCTCAGATTTTGTTTTCTCTTTGGAAGATTGTGCAGTTCGGTGAACAGAGGGAATGGTGCTGCCTCAATTGCCACAGATATGCAGAGGGGCACAAGGATAATTTGTGTGCAACTGACGCCCTCAACCCCGATAGACGGGGTGAAGATATGTGTCAGAATCTCATGCATTTGAAACGCCACAGGGGAGGGAAACATACAGTTTCATACCACATCAGTACTACGTCATCTTGACCTTTTCATCCAACGAGTCATCTTCAAAGGCCAAGATGAAGACCGCAATAGCAACCCTATTGTCCTTTGGTGCCTGGTGGTTACAATGGACAAAATGTACACCGACAACTCCAAATTGGCATGTAACTCGTCGTTGCTCTGTAAAAGGAGGTCGAAGTGGAAGATGATACTGTGTACCATATTGAGACTGCTATGGGGTGATAACTACAGCAATTCCATCCAGCTTTTCACAGTCGAACAGGGGATGACAGTCTAATCAGAACTGAACAACTCTTCATTTTCGAAATCGTTGCTATTTCTCCAAATATATCCTCAAGACGTTCAACAAAGAATAATGGGCTTTGTAGCCAAAGAGGAATCCCTTTCTGTCCTACAGCGAGCTAAGTGGTGTGGAGAGTATTTCCTGCTTGTCTCTTAGCCCCATGAAATAGGTAGGGAAGGAAACATTGTGGGGTTCTATCTCTTTACATTGCAGTAATCCTTTCCTTCTGAAGAGACTGCTGGGGCTGTGCTGCCACTAGCAGAAGAAAGTTTGAGCAGATTCATTTGCAAGTCATTTAACTTGGTGCCACTCACTCAAGATGCGGGCTCTCCTCGTCGCTACATGGCCAGCTAACTACTGCACAGAGTGCCTGTGGCCCAGTCATAATGGGCATATACTGCTTGGCATACACAGGGAGTTTCCTGTACTGGCACCATAGTGCTATCCCGGCGTGGTCAGGGGGCTAGCATCAAGATACAACTGAGTGGCCACTGTGCAGGATTTTGGGTGTATCACTTTTGCCAGAAAGGGAGGGTGCAAAGACAGAAAGGCACAAAAGGTGGAACGTTCACTGCCTTGGGTGAACTTCTTCTGACAAAATTTGGAAGAGGATGACAGGTAATATCCAACAATAGAGACCATGTAACGAAAGGTGAAAGGTTGTATAAAGTGCCAAAAGAAAAAAAAAGAAACGGGTGGCTTAAATCATAAACCAAATCCAAGCATGGTCGGCACGAAGAAGGCCATCCAATTGAAAGACAGAGGGGGAAAGAAATTAGTAGAAGGATGGACTTGCAGGGCAGAGAGGCAAATAACGCTGCAGGGGCTGGGACACAATGTTTGCCAAGTACGTACTCACAATAGAGATGTGAGGCTTGGGGAGGAGAGGGGGGGGGTTGTTAATGCGGAGCAAAGAAAAGTCTAGCAAACGAGGGTTCTAAATTGCATATCTTAAGAGTTATGAGGTAGTGTTCATTTTCGTTTCTGTGAAACACTTCTCTTCTGCCTGAATAAGTGTCTATAGCTCTTAAGACATGCATTTTAGACCCCGTGTTTAGGCTATGAATGATCGTTCTTGCCATATCCCTGAATACTGATCATTCCTCCTGGGACACCATGTATAGTGTCATTTGTAAAGGATATTGAGTAGAAGTGAAGGGTTGATAAGGATTGCACGTGGCGACGAGCTGGTAGTTTACTGCGTAATGTCATTAGCTAGAGACAAGAGTTTTGGCTTATTTTGCAAATTTCCTCGTGACCAATGAGATTCAACTGGATTTCATACGATTCTTGTTTGCAGAATCCACGATGACCCCAACAGAGGAGGTAATCAGTCTGCAGAAAATTCGTGATACGCGAGCAAATTTTGTCATTGCACTCGACTGAAAACATGTTGATATAGAAGACTACCCCTTTACGCAACTACGACTAGGTCCCAGTAGCGACTGCAAAGCGTCTGTAGCGGCCGGCTCCTGCCGGTTGCTAGGCAACGGCGGCGCGCCCCGGCCAGACGGCTGAAGGCCCCACCGCACAGACTGCGTGTGACGTAACGCGGGGTCACCGCCCTCTCGCTGCCGGCTCATCCCAGACGCGCAGATTCGGATCTGCTCCTCCAGCTCGTCGTTAATATGCGACTCTGCCACCCCTCTGTTCCCCTGCCCCCTTCCCCTGGTCGCAGCAGGGTTCGTCGGGCGCGCCTGCGCGCACACATGAATGGCCCACCTCTGCGTTATGCCTGCCTGCCTGCGAGCCCACCTGCTGGTCGTGGAGGTGGTGGTGGGGTTCGATGAACAGCGGGCCAGGCCCCATCCGCTTCTCCGTGACAAGCTGCGCCGGGCCGACAGCCTGTCCCTACCCAGCGAGATAAAAAGGAATGAGACTTTTTTGTCTCGTAAAAAACGGACAAAAAGGCGCCGGCAGACACGGCTGGCGATTAAAAGCCGGCCCGGCCCAGCCTGGTGCGACCCCAGCGCCGCTGTGACGCAACGCCTGCGACGCTCGAGTCCTCAGGTTGTTGCTCCCTCCGCCGGGAAGTAATGTTAGCGAGGCCTCTGTTGACGGAAACGACGTCACGACTCGCGGTGCTAATCTCAAAGATGTCTGTCAGGTACCAAAGTCACGTGATGTAAGCCAGACGCTTGCAAACACTGAGCACTAACTCTCTGTCGCCGTCACTCCCAGGAGACACCACGCTAAAATTGTAACTGTAGCTTTGACAAAACGACAGATTTCTTCTCCTCTCTCTGTCATTAGACCAGCTGGTCCGTTGCGACTTTCTGAATCATCTCTCTCTTGGACCTACCAATGTACCTTCTTCCTGTAGGGATGTACTGTAGCAGTTGTTTTGGAATACGGTCATCATCCATTCTTTTTAACACATTTATATTGCACTGAGGCGACAAAGGCCACGGGATATCGATATGCACATACATAGATCGTGGTACACAACGTATAAAAGTGCAGTGCACTGGCCGAGCTGTCATTTCTACTCAGGTGATTCATGTGAGAAGGACTGGCTTATGGCCTCACGAAGGGCATTAACAGACGTTGAACGTGGAGTGGTAGGTGGAGCTAAACGCTTGGAGACCTTCTATTTCGGAGATCTGTAGAGAATTCAATATTCCGAGATCCATAGTGTCAAAAGTGTGCCGAGCATACTACATTTCAGGCATTACCTCTCGCCATGAACAACACAGTGGGCGATGGCCTTCACTTAACGACCGAGGGCGGCGTACGTCACGTAGTCAGTGCTAACACACAAGCAATACTGAGTGAAATAACCGCACAAGTCAATGTGGGACGTACGACGAACGCTGGCCGTTGTGGCCGAGCGGTTCTAGGCGCTTCAGTCCGGAACCGCGCTGCTGCTACCGTCGCAGGTTCGAATCCCGCCTCGGGCATGGATGTGTGATGTCCTTAGGTTAGTTAGGTTTAAGTAGTTCTACGTCTACGGGACTGATGACCTCAGATGTTAAGTCCCACAGTGCTTAGAGCCATTTGAATCATTTGAAAGTACAACGAACGTATCCGTTCGCACAGTACGGTGAAATTTGTCGTTAATGGGGTACAGCAGCAGACGACCGATGCGAGAGCCTTTGCTAACAGGATGCCGTCGACTGCAGCGCCTCTCCTGGGCTCGTAGGCATATCGGTGGAAAACTAGACCACTGGAGGCCATGGCCTGCGCAGATACATCCTGATTTCAGCTGGTAAGAGCTGATGATACAGTTTAAGTGTTGCACGGACCTCACGAAGGAATAGATCTAAGTTGTCAACAGGACACTGGTGGCTCCATAATGGTGTAGTCTGTATTTACATGGAATCGACTGGTTCTTCTGGTCAAACTGAACCGACAATTGACTGGAAATGGTCATTTTCAGCTACTTGGACACATTTTCAGCCATTCATTGAAGCCATTCATGGACGTCATGTTGCCAAATAACAACGGAATCTTATGGTTGTCAATGCGCCATGTCATCAGACCATAATCATTCACTAATGGTTTGAAGAACGTTCTGGACAACTCGATCAAATGATCTGGCCACCCAGATTGCCCATGACATAATCTGGAGGTCAGTTCATGCACAAATTCTGGCACTCGCAACATTTTCGCAATTGTGGTTTGGTATGAAGGTAACATAGTTCAATATTTCTGCCGAGAACTTCCAATGACTTTTTGAGTCCTTGCCATGTCGAGTTGCGGCACTACGCCTGGCAAAAGGACATCCAATATTACATTAAGATGTATCCCATGACTTGTCACCTCACTGTAGATCACTTTCTGGTCTGTCCACTCGGTATAAATTTTGCAAGTTATTTTAAACCAAGTTCCCAATAAGCAAAAGCTTTGAAATTTTGAATTTGGCTGAAAACTGAATGACAATGCAATATTAACACGCTTTCTTGTCGGTCTGTTTGGCATGGGTAGAGATGCGAGTAAGGAAGTTTGGTAATGCCTGACACCTCTGCTGCCCTGTGTGACCCACGTGTTCTGCAGGTAGTATCAGAATGTGTTCCAGGCGCTATGCGAGACGACTGGCATGACTGAATAGAGAAGGAGCGGAAGAGGAGATGGACAGAGAGATGGAGGAGTAGATGTGTGCTATATGTGTGACATACACATGCACAGTGAAAGCAAGCTGGTATAGGCTGTATGAAAATGATTATTTAAGTAAAAAATACAATCTCATCAAAATGTTTAAAATCTGTTGAAAAATTTTATTACATTCAAGAGAATAGAGACCACAATGGAGTTATTTAAAATCGCAACATCAAAAAATTGTTACTGTAGAGTAGTGGAATATGTGAATACATTTGTCTAAGTAACATATTTTACTAATTAACATTTGCAAAGTCACAGGTTAACGTAAGTACGAGATAAGCCATTGCAAATTTGAAATGCTGGTACATTAAGAAAACGTGTAACTGTCAGGATGTTCAATGCAATGATACCTATGTGCATACATTGTTTTATACAGGAGCCGGATGTCAGTTTGTGGGATTGAGTTCCATGCCTGTGGCACTTGGTCAGTCAATACATGGACGGTTACTGCTGGTTGTGAATGACTCTGGAATTGTTGTATTATGATACCCCATATGTGTTCGATTGGAGACAGATCTAGTCATCGAGCAGGAGAAGGCAATATGTCGACACTCTATAGAGCATGTTGGGTTAGAACAAGGGTATGTGGGGAAACATTATCCTATAGGAAAATACCCCCTCAAATTCTGTTCACGCGTTACAGCACAGCAGGTAGAACATCAGACTGACGTACAAATATGCAGTCAGGAGCGTAGGATAACCACGAGAGAGATCCTGCTGTCATACAGAATTGCATCCCAGAAAACATTTCCAGGTGTAGGTCTAGTGTGTCTAGCGCGCAGACTGGTTGGTTGCAGGCCTTCAAATGGCCTCTTTCTAACCAACACGCAGCCATCACTGGCACCGAGGCATGACCAGATTTCATCAGGCAACACAACAGACCTCTACCCTGCCCTCCAACGAGACCTCGTCTGACACCACTGAAGTCGCAAATAGCGGTGGCTTGGAGTCAGTGGAATCCACGCTACAGGGCGTCTGGCTTGGAAGCTGTCCTTGGCCGATTCGTAACAGTTCGTTGTGTTACAGTGCTGCTAACTGCTGCTCAAATTGTTGCTGCAGATGCAGTAAGATGCGCCGGAGTCATACGCCAAACACAATAGTCGTCCCTCTCGGTAGTGCCACGTGGCCGTCCGGAGTCCAGTCTTCTTGCGACCGTAGACTACATTCTTGTCACCAGCCATGGCAGCAATCATGTATAGTGGCTACATTCTGCCAAGTCTTTCTGCAGTATCGCAAAAGGAACATCCAGCCTGTAGCCCTATTACATGACCTCGTTCAAACTCAGTGAGTTGTTGACAATAGCATTTTTGTCGCGTAAAAGGCATTTTTTGGGGGGAGGGGGCGGGGGGGGGGGGGGAGGTCATTAGTCTCCTGACCGGTTTGCTGCGGCCGCCACGAATTCCTCTCCTGTGCCAACCTCTTCATCTCAGAATAGCTCTTGCGACCCACGTCCTCAATTATTTGCTGGACGTATTCCAATCTCTGTCTTCCCCCACAGATTTTGTCCTCTACAGCTCCCTCTAGTACCATGGAAGTCATTCCCTCATGTGTTAACAGATGTTCTATCACCTTGTACTTTTTCCTTATCAGTGTTTTTCACATATTCCTTTCCTCTCCGATTCGCCGCAGAACCTCCTCATTCCTTCCCTTATCGGTCCACCCAATTTTCAATATACGTCTGTAACACCATATCTCAAATGCTTCGATTCTCTTCTGTTCCGGTTTTCCCTCAGTCCATATTTCACTACAATATAATGCTGTGCTCTAGACGTACATTCTTAGAAATTTCTTCCTCAAATTACGGCCTATGTTTAACACTAGTTGAATTCTCTTGGCCAGGAATGTCCTTTTTGCCATTGCTGGTCTCATTTTGATGTCCACCTTACTCCGTCCGTCATTGGCTATTTTACTGCCTAGGTTGAAGAATTCCGTAACTCCATCTACTTCGTAACCATCAGCCCTGATGTTAAGCTTTTCGCTGTTCTCATTTCCGCTACTTCTCATTACTTTCGTCTTTCTTCGATTTCCTCTCAATCCATATTCCGTATTCATTAGACTCTTCATTCCATTCAGCAGATGACGTAATTCTTCTTTACTCTCACGCAGGATAGCAATGTCATCAGCGAATCGTATCATTTATATCCTTTCACCTTGAATTTTAATTCCACTTTTAAACCTTTCTTTTATTTCCATGATTACTTCTTCGATGTACAGACTGAACAGTGGGGGGCGAAACACTACATCTCTGCCTTACACCATTTTTAATCCGAGCACTTCGTTCTTGGCCGTCCACTCTTATTATTCCCTCTTCGCTCTTGTACGTATTTATTACCCGTCTCTACCTACAGTTTACCCCTATTTTTCTCCGAATTACGAACATCTTGCAACCATTTTACATTGTCGAACCCTTTTTCCAGGTCGACAAATCTTATGAAGGTGTCTTGATTTTTCTTTGCTCTTGCTTCCATTATTAACCGCAACGTCAGAATTGCCACTCTCGTGTCTATACCTTTTCTATAGCCAAACTGATCGTCATCTAGCACATCTTCAATTTTCTTTTCCATTCTTCTGTATATAATTCTTGTCAGCAACATGGATGCATGAGCTGTTAAGCTGATTGTGCGATAATTCTCGCACCTGTCAGCTCTTGCAGTCTTCGGAATTGTGTGGACGATATAAGTCAGATGATATGTCGTCAGACTTATACATTCTACACACCAACGTGAATAGTCGTTTTGTTGCCACTTCCGCCAATTATTTTAGAAATTCTGATTGAATGTTGTCCATCCCTTCTGCCTTATTTGATCTTAAGTCTTCCAAAGTTCTTTTAAATTCTGATCCTAATACTGGTTCACATATCTCTTCTAAATCGACTTCTATTTCTTCTTCTATCACCTCAGACAAATCTTCGCCATCATAGAGGCTTTCAATGTACTCTTTCCACCTTCTGCTCTCTCCTCAGTATTTAAAATGGAATTCCCGTTGCAGTCTTTATAGTACCAAGCTTGCTTTTAATTTCACCGAAGGTTGTTTAGACTTTCCTATATGCTGAAGCTGTACTTCCGATAATCATTTCTTTTTCGATTTCTTCAGCCTTTTCATGCATATATTTCGTCTTAGCTTCTCTGCACTTCCTATTTATTTCATTCCTCAGCGACTTGTATTTCTGCATTCTTGAGGTTCCCTGAACATCTTTGTATTTCCTCCTTTCATCGCTCAACTGAAGTATTTCTTTTTTTACCCATGGTTTCTTCGCAGTTACCTTCTTTGCACCTATATTTTTCCTTCCAACTTCTGTAATGGACCTTTTTAGAGATGTCCATTCCTCTTCAACTGTACTGCCTCCTGCGCTATTCCTCATTCCTGTACCCATAGCCTTAGAGAACTTCAAGTGTATCTCGTCATTCCTTAGTACTTCCGTAACCCATTTCTTTGCGTATTGATTCTTTCTGACTAATCTCTTAAATTTCAGCCTACTCTTCATCACTACTATGTATTTTGATCTGAACCTATATCTGCTCCTGGGTACGCCTTACAATCCAATATCTGATTTCGGAATCTCTTGCTGACGATGATGTAATCTAACTGAAATCTTACCCGTATCACTCGGCTTTTTCCAAGTATGCCTCCTCCTTTTTGTAATTTTTGAAATCAGCTGAAATTTATTACAGAACACAATTTGTCTTTCTCCTCTCTTATTCCTTGTCCCAAACCCATATTTTCCTGTAACCGTTTCTTCTACTCCTTCCCCCACAACTGCATTCCAGTCCCCCATGACTTTTATATTTTCATCTCCCTTTACGTAATGTGTTACTCTTTCAATATCCTCATACACTTTCTCTCTCTCTTCTAGCTTGCGATGTTGGCGTGTATACCCGAATTATCGTTGTCGGTGTTGCTTTGCTGTCGATTCTGATAAGAGCAACCATATCACTGAACTGTTCACAGTGACACACTCCTCTAGCCTACCTTCCTGTTCATAAAGAATCCTACTCCCGTTATTCCATTTGTTGCTGCTGTTGATATTACCCTATACTCATCCGACCAGATATCCTTTTCTTCTTTCCATTTCATTTCACTGACCCCTACCAGATTCAGCCTTTGCATTTCCCTTTTCAAATTATCTAGTTTCTCTGCGATGTTCAAGCTTCTGACACTCCACGCCCTAACTCGTAGAACGTCATCCTGTCGTTGATTATTCAATCTTTTTCTCGTGGTCACCTCCCTCTTGGCAGTCTCCTCCCGGAGATCCGATAGGGGGACTATTCCGGAATCTTTTGCCAATGGAGAGATCATCATGACACTTTTTCAATTACCGGCCAGATGTCCTGGGATACACGTTACGTGTATTTAATGCAGTGGTTTCCATTGCCTTCTACATCCTCATGTTGACCATTGCCGATTCTTCCGCCTTCAGGGGCAGTTTCCCACACCCAGGACATGAGAGTGCCCTCAACCTTTGTCCACTCCTCCGCCCTCTTGACAATTATTGATTATTAATCAAAACTTAAGCACTGGCGGGATTCGAACCCCGGACTGAGGATGTTTTGATTACTTATCAAAGACGCTGCCTGCAGTCGACGGCTAACATGAACCCACCACATCCATTCTCAAAAGTAACAAACGATCACGACTGTTACAGCGTGTGTTTAAAGGAAACCTGTTTTGCATCCTCATAGTGGCGCCACGAGCGCCACTTCTATGCGACTGGCGTGAAATTTTGGTAGACATCATTTTATCTTACAGAACTCCTTCTTGGTGTTGTGATTTACTCCTGTCAGCGTATATCCTTAATGTAACACCTTTTAAAATTGAATTAAAACGTATGGAATAATTTCTCCCAGTCCCATACAGATACCTAATGCCATACAGATAGTCTTGAAAATTTTTCTGTGAGTATTTTTCATAGTTATGACAATATTTGTAAGTTTCATGACGGACACTGTTGAATGTGTGCAGTAGTTAATAGTTGGGAGGTAAACTATTGATTCATCAATTATGAATTGCGTGCGCCTACACTCTGACAGGTATTGTTAGATTTATCAAAAATTCACAGTGCAAATTGTCACGAATATCTGTACGGGGTTCGGAATCTATAGGGGCGAACAGAAATTATTTTATAGTTTTCAGTCTGATTGAAATATGCATTATATTAAACATTTATTTTTGTTTTTGATAGGCATTGTACTCTATCTTTTCCCTACATTTTGTGTATTCTTTAATCTTTTCATTTAAGTTGTAAGTTTCTACATTCTAGCAGAGGGGTCTCATTTTTTTAACCTGTCTCCTCTTGTTACTGCATCGAGTGTTCTCAAAAATCTCATCTCGTTTGTTTGGAGTGTAGTATGTGTACTAGAGTTAACAGTCCAGTTTTCTCCTCCATATAGTACACAGCGAACTGCCATAAGCTTCCTAAATTTTAGCATTGTGTCCTTTCGTACTTTACCCCCTGGCGTTCTTTTGATGATGTCACATATCAAATTGAATCTCTGTCCCTTTTTTTTTTTCAACATCAGCTTCGTCCAGATATTATATGTCATAGCCAAAGATTATGTTAGTGTCAAATTGTTCAATAATTGGATTTCCAGTATAAATTTACATCTTAAATATTGTGATCCTCGGAACGCCATGGACTTCGTTTTATTTGTCGATACGCTTGAATCATATTGCCTTGCTATTTTATATAGTTCTCTCTAAATTAGTTTCGCTGTCCGCAACTACAATCTGATCGTCAGTAAACAGAAGAGTTTTGATGAAAGTTCTTCCTTTGAAGCTGTCCTCAGTATTAAATTGGTTAAACTGTTATTTCCATCCCCCTACAACCCCGTGTAAACATAAATTCAATAGTATCCGTGAAATATAGCAACCTTGTCTTACTGCTTGATTAATATTTCCTTTGGATATTTCCAGTTTCTAGCTTAACTTATATCTGTGTCCCTGCATGTATGCTAAGGATAACTTTGATCATATGTAGTGGTATCTTTATTCAGCGAGGAAAAGACACTTGACAAGTTTTTCGAGTATTCTACGATGGAATTTCAAAAAGTAAGCTGCACATTGTCATGGCGGTCACTTCTACTGAACGCTGCAATACACTTCAAAATGACACAGATACGTGACAATGTTTCGCAACACGGTCCCAGGTCTCCGTAAACTATGGTCGGAACGCACTACCAATCGTTCAGTTCCTCGACAATACAGATCCGCTCATTGGTCACGCAGCGACTCGACAACCGCTGTGTGAACGTCCGATGGTAGAAAACTCTTTTTCTCGCACATGTGCTTTCAGTTCGCCGACAAAATGGAAATCACAAGGTGAGCGATCTGGGCTTCCTGATTATCATCATCCACGTCTACGTGGCCTTGGTCAAATAGTTGGCACCATTTCACTACAGCTGGGAGCGACGCTGCATTTGGTGTATAAAACGCCAGAGTGTCACGGTGAAACTGTGTGCAAGTTAGACTTTTTGCCCACAATAATAGTACTGTCGCGCATTCTCCGACTCTGGAGTGAGTTGCGCCACCATTTCACCACCACAGTGCAAGGAAAGCGTTTCTGAAGAAGAGAAATTTGTTAACATCGAGTATAGATTTAAGTGTCAGGAAGTCATTTCTGAAAGTATTTGTATGGAGTGTAGCCATGTATGGAAGCGAAACATGGACGATAAATAGTTTAGACAAGAAGAGAATAGAAGCTTTCGAAATGTGGTGCTACAGAAGAATGCTGAAGATTAGATGGATAGATCACATAACTAATGAGGAGGTACTGAATAGAATTGGGGAGAAGAGAAATTTGTGGCACAACTTGAGTAGAAGACGGGATCGGTTGGTAGGACATGTTCTGAGGCATCAAGGTATCACCAATTTAGTATTGGAGGGCAGCGTGGAGGGTAAAAATCGTAGAGGAAGACCAAGAGATGAATACACTAAGCAGATTCAGAAGGATGTATGTTGCAGTAGGTACTGGGAGATGAAGAAGCTTGCACAGGATAGAGTAGCATGGAGAGCTGCATCAAACCAGTCCCTGGACTGAAGACCACAACAACAACATGTAGAAATCGGTAAAAATACTAAGGAGCGATGTTGTAGATCAATTTTAAATATCAAAACTAGTTTTTCAAAAAGAACTTCAAATTTTTAAAATATAACACTAATATAAGCAAAGTTCAAAACAACTAGTACTGATAAAAAACAGAATCACACGTTATTGAGTACAGAAAACGCAGACGAAGTAGCTGCCATCGTCCTGAGCACTGGAACATTGTTCATGAGTCCAGCTTCGACAAGATACATACTGGAACCATCCATCGTTCCATAATGAGAGCGGATGTAGCCTATTACAAAATATGCGTGCTTTTCTTGTGTCTTCTTCATGAAGGCCAAAAAATCGTGTTTTTTGAATTTTGTCTCGAGAGGAGGTCACTATTAATGTTAGCCCTTTTTCCTATATGTGATTTTCTTTGCACTTTCTTAGAGGTCAGCCTTTGGACGAGGTATTAGGGCTTTGGTAACAGAGAATGACGATGGACTACCGGAAGTTTCAGCAACCACAACCAATCCGATCGATTTCATTCCCGAATTCCCAGGAACAGCTACCAACTCACGTTGTGGGTCAGGAAATTTTACGGTTGTAGAAGATCGAGTACACTGGCTTGAGGGGCGTCATGTCAGAGCTTCTGATATTTCCCCGTGGTTGCTTTGCATTGTGGTTCTCTTATTTTCTTGAAACAGCTGTTGACCGGGATTAGCCCCATCTGGTGTACCCGGTTTTAGCCCACAGTGCAAAATCGAATAAGTCATGACGTTGGAAAGTTAGGATTCACATTATGTGCATCATACAAACACTGAAGAACATGCTTAACTGAAAAATATATACTTATTTATTTCTTATGGTGTAAGTTTTCTATTCAAATCAGTGCTCCAAATAGCACCCACATTGAAGGAAATTTCAGTGAAAACTTAAAACAGTTCCAGAATATAAAAGAACGAATGTCTAATGACGATTACGTACAACTCCCTGATTTGGGGCTGCTAGTAGTTTCGAGCTTTATCAGACGAATGGCAGCCAATCGCATCCATATAGTAGTGCTGCATCATGTAAGTCTGTTGTTCTTCCTTTATTGCTTGTAAATGTCCCTCCATGTGTGAGTAAAATATGTAATTTTAATGCGGTTATATAAAATGTACCACACTGTTTTTATAATATTCAATACAGTCCAATGAAACATCACTACCGCCCTTACATAATAGCCGTACAGGGTACTCAGCAGATTCATGGTAAACAGTATCAATTTGTTTTAGTCATACAGAAGATTAACTAGAAGCAGTACTTTTAGAACGTGTAAGTAAAACATAGCTTTGACCATAGATATAATTTTGCGATGTAAACAAAGCTGTCAGTTGGCAACAAGGTGTACACTACACTGTTTTGTGCAACATACAATTTAAAGTGTTGGTATCACGAAAATCGGAATAACAGCAAGCAGATTAGAATGTAAGTACACCTAAAGTGTAGAATATTGTAAATATACAACTCGCGAAGTGTAGTAGCTAAACAAAATTGCTGATTTGGCACTGGCTAAATTGCTGTCGATGTTTTATCGATGTACTTCTAAAGCTTCAAGTATGAATTAAGCCAATTGAAGAAGGCAGGAAGCCCGAAATGTTTATTGGCATACATAAAAATAATTAAAAAAGGGCTGATTGCTGTATTTCTTAAAATAATATAATCTGCAGCCACGAAAACAAACAACTAAAACTAAACTCCGCCCAATCAGGCCATGAAGGCGCAACGGTACCGACCGGCCGCCGTGTCATCCTCAGACCACATGCGCCACCGGATGCGGGTATGGAGGGGCATGTGGTCAGCACACCGCTCTCCCGGCCGTGTGTCAGTTTCCGAGACCGGAGCCGCTACTTTTCAGTCAAGTAGCTACTCAGTTTGCCTCATAAGGGCTGAGTGCACTCCGCTTGCCAACAGCGCTCGGCAGAACGGATGGTCATCCCAGCCCGACAGCGCTTAACTTCGGTGATCTGACGGGAACCGGTGTTACCACTGCGGCAAGGCCAACAAACAACAGAGCGGGTAAATTATTGTCGACATTAGGCCAGCTCTTTCTATCACGTGCGCATCGACTTGTGACATTTAGCGACTGGTTTGTGTTCATGTGTGCGCTACCTCTACCACAGCTGTAACGTTTTGACCGCTGTCGGTAAGAGAAACACCAACTCAATTTAGGTATGAAGATGTGCAAGTTCCTTATTCTCTGTAACTGCTTGTCTTGTCTCATTCAGTTATTTTGTCATCGTATTACCGCGTCCTTTGATGGTTCATAAGGCTAAGAATTTCACGTACAGATCAAATTGTACATCTACAGCTATATCAATGTTGCGCAAGCCAACTTACGGAGTGTGACGGATGTTACTTATGGTATAATCGTCATTTCGTGTCTCCGCTTTTCCATTGGGGAATGGTGCGTGGGACGAATGACTATCGCTATACCTTCCATGAGCGCTAATTTCCATGAATTTACTTTACACGGTAATTTCGTGCGGCGTTTGTGGGGGGAAGTAATATGTTGCGCAGCTCTTCTGGGAATGTACGCTCACGGAATTTCAGCAGTAGACTCTGTGATGCACAACGCCACCCTCGTAGCATCTGCCACTGGAATAATGCTCTCGCACACGTTAAACGATCTCTTGAAGAAACGCGCCTTCTAGTAGTCCTTTATGCTTAGGGAACCAGAATGCCCAGCAGTATTCGACGGTCGGTCTAAAAGTTGTTGGCAAACCACTTCTTTCGGTGACGAATTATATTTCCTTAAGATTATTGAAATGAATCTCAGCTTCGCATCTGATTTTCGATAGTTAGTTTTATACAGGGTGTTTACGTAAGAGCGTGCAAAAATTTAACAGGAGATTAGAGGGTCCTCCACTGAACAATTTCAGGTACGGAACCTGGGGTCGTAGAAGGCAGCTTAAGGAGATAATAGGAATAAAATCACAATACTGCGTACTTTTTTATTTACATTAGCTACAGTTAACTGCAAACACCCGTGACACAATGAAGGTACCATTCGTACTGCATCTGACGGCCATCAACATCGCTTACAAAATGTGCAGCAACCGACGGTCATCAACCTCAACGCAAGCATGACGTCAGCAAACAAGAACTGACGCACACTGACAAATATCCCTGGTGTGTTTCGAACCACATCACAGGCAGCTGCAATACTGGCAACCAGTTCCATCTCCGTGTCCACCGACGTCTCATTCACAGGTTACTTTAGATACCCGATAGGAGATAACCAAAGGGACTCAGGTCAGGTGACCTCGCAGGCCGTGGAACAGGTCCTCCCCTTCCAATCTAAAATGGTTCAAATGGCTCTGAGCACTATGGGACATAACATCTGAGGTCATCAGTCCCCTAGACTTAGAACTACATAAACCTAACTAACCTAAGGACATCACACACATCCATGCCCGAGGCAGGATTCGAACCTGCGACCGTAGTATCCGCGTGGTTCCGGACTGAAGCGCCTAGAACAGCTCGGCCACAGCGGCCGGCCCTTCCAATCCAGCGACCAGGAATTACAGCATTGAGATGTTTACGGACATCCTTTCTGAGGTGATGTAGTGCACCGTTATGTTGTATCCACATTCCAATGTTACATTCTTCAACAACTCAGGTAGAACTCTTCGCACGATCCTCAAGTACAGGTGGCCATTCAGACGGCCAGGCAGACGATATGGCCCAGTGAGATTTTCGCATACAATAACTGCCCAGATATTCACAGCAAAACGTACTTGATAGTGTCACTCAATCACAACGTGAGGGTTTTCCTCATCCCACACATGGCTATTCCTACAGTTCGAAATACCACCACGATCAAATGAGGACTCGTCAGTAAACGACACGATTTGGAGGAAATCTGGTCGATCAGTCCACTGTTGGAGCAACCACTGACACAATGCGACCCTTGGTGCAAAGTCAGCATTGCACGCGCGACCCCTACGGTCGCAGGTTCGAATTCTGCCTCGGGCATGAATGTGTGTGATGTCCTAAGTTCTAAGTTCAAGGGGACTGATGACCGCAGAAGTTAAGTCCCATAGTGCTCAGAGCCGTTTGAACCATTTTTCAGCATTGCATGGACTCGTTGCGGCCGATGTGGGTGTAATTATTGTTCGTGGAGTACACTATGGTATTTGCAGCGCCCATTTTACGGGCAATACAGCGAATACTTGTAGTGGGGTCCGCTGCAACACGTTCCAGCAACCTTCTCTTCAAACTCGGGTGTGCGAGTGGTCCTCATTTTGTCAAGTTCCATGTTTCATCTTTCCAATGAAGCAGCCTCCCGCATTCGTCGATCGTGAAAAATAAACACTGCAGTGACGGGTGATGCCTGTTAGGAAATCGTTCTTTATACAGCCTTTCAGCAGAGAGAGTATTGCAGCATGCTTCTCCAAACACAAGATGGATGTCAGCTAGTTCTGTGAAACTGCATCGGTACACCGTATTGTACTGTACGTCAATGAATAGCACTGAGTAATGAATTTCGTTGATTCATAGCACGTTCTGTCATGGGACAATATAAATACGATACAACGGAGCTACCTTACGGACAAATAGCCGGCCGAAGTGGCCGAGCGGTTAAAGGCGTTACAGTCGGGAACCGCACGACCGCTACGGTCGCAGGTTCGAATCCTGCCTCGGGCATGGATGTGTGTGATGTCCTTAGGTTAGTTAGGTTTAAGTAGTTCTAAGTTCTAGGGGACTTATGACCACAGCAGTTGAGTCCCATAGTGCTCAGAGCCATTTGAACCATTTGAACAAATAAAGTAAACAAAACATGCATAATGACTTTCTAATTATCAGGCTCGTCCTACTTGTTTCCTTGCAGAAAATAAATGATATACGTGTAAATAAACAGCACAAGAACACGCCTTTGTGTCTGTAGAATCGTTAGCTTTCTGTTAAATATCCGCCGTGTGTGTACTACAATAGTGTTTACCCTACACCAATCATCGTCCGAAACGAGTATTAAGAAGCTGTCATGCGCCCGCATTGTCAGGCAATTGGTGGTACTAAACGTACCAAAAAAGGTGCCAGTGATAAGGGATAGAATAATTTATAAGCTGTTTTTGATGAACTGGAATGCTAATAATAGTTCCTTTACTCTCATGAATATATGGTGTGAAGTAGCCCTGGGGTCCACACAGTCCTGAAGAGAGCAAGGGCAGATGTCTGGGAACTATAGCACAATTAGCTTAACAGATTATGCACCAAAGTTATTAACAGGAGTAATATACAGGAGAATGGCAATCAGAAGTGGGGATCTGTTAGATGATCGGTTTGGCTTTAAGAAAGGTAAAGGTACCGCAGTGTCAACCCTGACATAGGCTGAATGAATAATGAGCGTAAAATTTAAGAAAGAATTTCATAGTATTTGGTGACATAGAAAAAGCTTTCGACAATATAAAATAGTGCTGGATGTTCGAAATTCCTTGGAAAATAAGAGTAAGCTGTAGAGAGCGACAAGTAAATATACTATGTATAGAGTAAAAAATAAGAATGAAAGAGCAAGAAGGAAGTGCTCAAATCCGCTGATGACATTCCTATTCTCACTGGAAGTGAGGAAGATTTGCAGGACATGTTAAATGAAATATGGATTGAGAGTAAACCAGAGAAAGAGGAAAGTAATGCGTAATAGCAAAAGAGAGATTAGCGATGAATGTAACATCAAAACTGATGATCATGAAGTAGACAGAAGTGAAGAAGTTCTTCTACACTGTGTGATCAAAAGTATCCGGACACCTGACTGAAAATGACTTAAAAGTTCGTGGTGCCCTCCATCGGTAATGCTGGAATTCAGTATGGTGTGGGCCTTGGTGACAGCTTCCACTCTCGCAGGCATGCGTTCAGTCAGATGCTGGAAGGTTTCTTGGGGAATGGCAGCCTAGTCTTCACGGAGTGCTGCACTGAGGAGAGGCCTGGCATGAAGTCGGCGTTCCAAATCATCCCGAAGGTGTTCTGTAGGATTCGGGTCAGGACTCTGTGCAGGTCAGTCCATTACTGGGATATTACTGTCGTGTAACCACTGCGCCACAGGCCGTGCACTATGAACAGGTGCTCGATCGTTCTGAAAGATGCAATCGCCATCCCCCAAAATTGCTCTTCAACAGTGGAAAGCAAGAAGGTGCTTAAAACATCAATGTAGGCCTGTACTGTGATAATGCTACGCAAAACGACAAGGGCTGCAAGCCCCCTCCATGAATAACACGACTACGTCATAACACCACCGCTTCCGAATTTTACTGTTGGCACTAAACACGCTGGCAGATGACGTTCATCGGGCATTCGCCATGCCCATACCCTGCCATCGGATCGCCACATTGTGTACCGTGATTTGTCACTCCACACAACGTTTTTCCACTGTTCAGTCGTCCAATGTTTACGCTCCTTACACCAAGCGAGGCGTCGTTTGGCATTTACCGGAGTGATGTGTGGCTTATTAGCAGCCGGTCGACCATGAACTACAGGTTTTCTCACCTCCCGCCTAACTGTCATAGTACTTGCAGTGGATCCTGATGCAGTCTGAAATTCATGTGTGATGGTCTGGATAGATGTGTACTTATTACATATTGCGACCCTCAACAACTGTCGGCGGTCTCACGAGGCGCGAGTATGTTCGCACGCCAAAATCTTTGAGAATATTTGTGAACGTGTTGCAGAAGGAAGAAAGAGGCAACAGCTATCCCACTGCTGAGTCAGGTTTTTTTCTTTTTCACGTGAGCACAATCGCCTTTTTGGTGCTCCGATAGGAGCATTTTCCGCTTTATCCCTTCTTCTCCCTCCCACAGCGGAACATGTCTCTCATACGAAAAGAAATTATGGGTCAGTAAAATTTTGTTAATTTACTTATGAGTAACTAATTTTGCACCTCAGACCAGATTTTACAGGCATCTAAATTTTTATTGCCCTTTATTACAAATTGGGGTTCCTAGAATCCTTCTAATGATAACGGGTACACTTTACAGCATATTTCTCCACGCCACAACAGTTTATAAACTACATTTTCGCCTCATACTGGACTTTACGTGTACCTCTGTTTCTCGGAAGGGATAAAGATCTCAAGAAAATATCCAAGTTTTCTCGAGACCTTAGAATTATATCGTATTAATTACAGCCGTTTGCTCCGCAAAGCCGTCTTGGAATCGGCGGCTCGGTACCATGTTTTTGGGGTGTTTCTCGATAGCGGATAAATATTTTTGAAAAAGGGAAGAGAACACTTCTGTATAAATCCTTAGAGAGTACAACGGTTAAATCTGATTTGCTGCCGTTATTTATTACTTAGATTTCGTCTCATATCGGATTTTATGTTTAAAATAAGGGTAACTTTTAACCGGTGTAAGCCGGAACAAGAAAATTTTCAAGGCTGTTCGAGATCGCGATCTTAGAAATACATTGTAAACATTTCAGCCATTTGCTGCCCATAGCCGTCTCGGAACTCGTGCCTCGGTAAAAGGACCCCTTTGTGGGGTTTTCAGAGAAACTGTCCATGAACTAATGGTTAAGCACCTTAAAGACCACCGTAGACCACGTCAAAAGCTAAAAGAAGCTACCGATTTGCTCCGTTTGGTTAAGCAAGGGGAATTGTGTAATGTCCATACTTTGACCATGTAGTGTAGGATAGTGACGCTAAGACGATCATTTTGTTCGGTATATAAATAGTCCCTTGCCCAACGGTTATCCAAAGCACTTGAACCTACCTTCCTATCACCAACAGAACCTTTTTTATACGCGACGGCTTGGAAATGATGTACGACTGAAAGTCAAGACCGAAGGACATCAATATAAAGATTCGCTGATTTCAATGTTATACTCTTTGAAAGTGAGGAGGTCTTACAGTAATATTTGAATGGAATAACAAGCCTGCTGTGTATTGGATATTCAGAGAAACGGAAGTATAGAGTACCAGCAAAAATCAGATTGGTGACAAACTTATCAAAACTGGGGTCCACATAGCAGACTAAGTAAAAGAATTATCCTGTTGTGGAAAACAAAAATGTGTAACTGGTGAAGGAAGGAGGACGTAAGAAGGGGCTAACACAGATAAAAAGAGCATTTGTTTCCAAAAGAAGTTTACTAGTATCAAACGTAGCTTGAGGAAGAAGTTGCTGTTAATATGCTTCTGGGATACAACATAGTATGGACGTTGATCACGGATTGTGGAAAATCGGATTAAATGAGGGTCCAAGCATTCGAGATTTTGGTATTCCAGGAGCCTGGCAGTTGTCGACTTTCACGCAGTCAATGTCGCGTACGTGTTGGAAGCTACCGTGGTGAACACAGGTGGGCTGACTGCTCTGTTGAGCTGCACAGTGGACAAACACCTAGTGTGATGGTTCGGGGTGCTACTGCCTGTGACGTGCTACCCTGACTCCCACGTATTGAGAACAATTAAACCAGCAGCCGCTGCAGCAGGAGAGGTTTTAGAGGCCGCGCCACTGTCCCTCCCGCAGGCAGCTGTATACGCCACACTTCTGTAGGACAGTGTCCAGCCACATGTCTAGCCACACGATTAATGTGCGAGCATTCATCGAAGAACGACGGGTACATATTGACCCTCGAACATCTCTGATATACAGCCGGCCCGTAACTTCTTCGTTCTGGTCCTCTAGTAGCCACTGTCGATGCCTTGTGGAAGAGGTTGCAAACCGCATGGCAGTGCATTTGCCAGCTACATACCCAGGCCCTATTTCATCCCATGTCACGGCGTCTAGAGACTCTGCTTGCAGCACGTTCTAGCATTACACCGTACTGAATTCTCACGGTTAGAAGGTATGTACAGTTCTGTAATTGGACCGGGTGATCAAAAAGTCAGTATAAATTTGGAAACTTAATAAACCACGGAATAATGTAGATAGAGAGGTAAAAATTGACACACATGCTTGGAATGACATGGGGTTTTATTAGAACAAAAAAAAAAAACAAAGTTCACAAAATGTCCGACAGATGGCGCTGGGCAGCAAAACTGCTACCGTGACGGGTAAGAAGTACGCCGATATGTTACAGAATCGCATCATCCCCAGCTGGCTGATAAACACCTGCTCGAACGTACGATGTTTATGCAGGATGGCACTCCACTCCATATTGATAGACGCGTGAAAGATCTCTTGCGCGCGTCGTTTGGTGATGATCGTGTGCTCAGCCGCCACTTTCGTCATGCTTGGCCTCCCAGGTCCCTAGACCTCAGTCCGTGCGATTATTGGCTTCGGGGTTACCTGAAGTCGCAAGTGTATCGTGATCGACCGACATCTCTAGGGATGCTGAAAGACAACATCCGACGCCAATGCCTCACTATAACTCCGGACATGCTTTGCTTTACAGTGCTGTTCACAACATTATTCCTCGACTAAAGCTGTTGTTGATGACATGATGGTGGACATATTGAGCATTACCTGTAAAGAACATCATCTTTCCTTTGTCTTACTTTGTTACGCCAATTATTGCTATTCTGATGAGATGAAGCGCCATCTGTCGGACATTTTTTTAACTTTTGTATGTTTTTGATTCTAATAAAACCCCATGTCATTCCAAGCATGTGTGTCAATTTGTACCTCTCTATCTACATTATTCCGTGATTTATTCAGTTTTCAAATTTATACTGACTTTTTGGTCACCCGGTACATTATCACGCCCCTATTCGGTGGAATACCTTTCATTCTATTAACATGTTTCCATCTCGGTGTTGCAATTTTGACAAACAGCAGTGTAGACTCAGATAGTAAGTTGTGTAGTGACTACACAGATGCTGTAATTGAAAAACTTATTGTGGCTGATGATTATCAGTCAGAACGGAAATTAGTATCCATAGTAAAGTTTTTCATAGCTGTGACGGTAGTTATGACTTTCGACCATTATAAATAGTAATATTTATCATTATTCACTCTTTCAGGATTTTATTTAAACAGCAAGACTGTTAGGTGCTTATGTATAATAATAATAATAATAATAATAAGAGCAGACTTCAAGAAGAATGTAATACTTCGAATTACAAAGACTTGAGGTGCTGACAGGTCTGAAGATTACTGAACAATCAGTTCAATAAGTCGCGGAGTGGACAAACTGGTGGAAGCCGACCTCGGGTTCAAATGGTTCAAACGGCTCTGAGCACTATGCGACTTAACTTCTGAGGTCATCAGTCGCCTAAAAGAACTAATTAAACCTAACTAACCTAAGGACATCACACACATCCATGCCCGAGGCAGGATTCGAACCTGCGACCGTAGCGGTCACGCGGTTCCAGACTGAAGCGCCTTTAACCGCACGGCCACATCGGCCGGCCCCACCTCGGGGAAGATCAGTTTGGATTACGGAGAAATGCAGGAAAACGCGAGGCAATACTGACCCAACGACTATTTTAGAAGATAGGTTAAGGAAAACCAAACCTATGTTAATGACTTCTGTAGGCTTAGAGAAAATTTTTGACAATATCGACATAAATACACTCTTTGAAATTGGAAATGTTACAGGTCTAGAATACAAGAAGCGAAAGATTATTTACGACTTTTACAGAAACCAGACTGCAGTTGTAAGAGTCGAGCCGGCCGGAGTGGCCGAGCGGTTCTAGACGCATCAGTCTGGAACCGCGCGACCGCTACGGTCGCAGGTTCGAATCCTGCCTCGGGCATGGATGTGTGTGATGTCCTTAGGTTAGTTAGGTTAAAGTAGTTCTAAGTTCTAGGGGACTGATGACTGGCTCTGAGCACTATGGGACTTAACATCTGTGGTCATCAGTCACCTAACTAACCTAAGGACATCACACATAGCCATGCCCGAGGCAGGATTCGAACCTGCGACCGGAGCGGTCACGCGGTTCCACACTGAAGCGCCTAGACCGCACGGCCACACCGGCCGGCAGGGGACTGATGACCTCAGGAGTTAAGTCCCATAGTGCTTAGAGCCATTTTTTGTAAGAGTCGAGGTGCGTGAAAGGGAAGCAGTGGTTGAGAAGGGAGTGACACAGGGCTGTAGCCGATCCCCGATGTTATTCAGTGTATACATGGAGCAAACATTAAAGGTAACCGCAGAAAATTTCGGTGAAGATATAAAAACTTCTAGCCTTGTCGACGACACTGTAATGCTATCAGAGGCAGAAAAAGGACGTGGGAGAGCAGTTGAACGGAATGGACAGTGTCTTGAAAGGGGGACATAACATGAACATCAACAGAAACAAAACGAGGGTAATAGAATGCAGTCGGATTAAAACAGGTGACGCTGAGAGAATTCGATTAATAAGTGGAACACTCAAAGTAGTAGCTGAGTTTTGATATTTTGGCAGTAGAATAATATATGATTGCCGAAGTAGAGATGATATTAAACGTAGACTGGCATTGGCGAGGAAAGAGCTTCTGAAAAAGAGAAATTTGCTAGCGTCGAATATAGATTTTAGTGTTATTAAGTTTTCTGTGGAAGGATTTGTATGGAGTGTAGCCATAAAAAGTTTAGACAAGAAGAGAATGTGTAATGTTATCTGTGCCTCACTGCTTTTTTCTTAACTAATTTGTGCCTGATTTTATTCTGAGAAGCTCTGCAATGTATGTAAATACCGTAAATGTAAATGTGATTCAAAAAGTACTTGAAGTGAAGTGAAGCGCAGCTGGACAGCAAGAAACTCTTTAGCGCGCAATCCCCGCAACGATAGTTGTTGCGAATCTTTGAGTATGGACTCTAAAAAAAAAGACAATTGATTTATTAAGAAAAAGAGGATTGTTAATCTGTATCTTGTGGAAAGAGGGCGTGTTGCTAGGCCGTCGCTCAGAATGTATTGTTACATTTAATGAAAATTGATATTTTAGTGATAAAACCGAGTCAAGTATGTGTAAGAGTTGCCAAACATTTATGTATACAAATTTTCTGGAAGTGAAGTGTGGTGTCACCGACAGACACTACACCTGCTAGGTGGTAGCCTTTAAATCGGCCGCGGTCCGTTAGTATACGTCGGACCCGCGTGTCGCCACTGTCAGTGATTGCAGACCGTGCGCCGCCACACGGCAGGTCTAGTGTAGACTCTCCCTAGCACTCACCCCAGTTGTACAGCCGACTTTGCTAGCGATGGTTCACGGTCTACATACGTCCTCAATTACAGAGACGACAGTTTAGCATAGCCTTCATCTACGTCATTTGCTACGATCTAGCAAGGCGCCATATTCAGTTACTATGTGTCTTCTGAACAGATAAGATTGAATCATGTACCGTCAAGAGCGACGTTCCTCGTTAATGGATTAAAGTTAAGTATCAAACTAATTATGTCCGAAACTTCCTGGCAGATTAAAACTGTGTGCCCGACCGAGACTCGAACTCGGGACCTTTGCCTTTCGCGGGCAAGTGCTCTACCAACTGAGCTACCGAAGCACGACTCACGCCCGGTACTCACAGCTTTACTTCTGCCAGTACCTCGTCTCCTACCTTCCAAACTTTACAGAAGCTCTCCTGCGAACCTTGCAGAACTAGCACTCCTGAAAGAAAGGATATTGCGGAGACATGGCTTAGCCACAGCCTGGGGGATGTTTCCAGAATGAGATTTTCACTCTGCAGCGGAGTGTGCGCTGATATGAAACTTCCTGGCAAATTATGTCCGATTTCTGAACTCTCATTCCTTGTCATGTTCCAAACCTCACGACAGTGTAGTTCTTCTCTCCTCACGCCAGCCTGCGTGAGCTAAAACGCGTGCATTTCGGCCTCCAGTTGTAACACGGTGTTGGCTCTTCTGCCAACACAACATGAAGAATAAAAATATCTTGTTTTTGGAAAAGGAGGTGAACTTCATTGTTGTCGCCGTCTATCAATCGACAGAATTACAAGTGTACAAAGTTCACAAAAACACAGGAAAAGAAATACATTCTCTATTGTTTTCATTCAATAAGTAACAACCTCTCATTATTTCTTAATTACAGTAATTCGATTATGTTCTAGTGCAATAGTATGGTGCTGAACTCCAATGACCAATTTTGATGTAGCAGGACGTTTAGTTTGAAGGAAGTTTGTGTTCCAAGCAATCTCCTTTTCTCACGAAAAGCAGATTGCTGTTTGATCTTATTTACATAGAACGGTGGTCCCTTAGGTATGAAAAGCTACGCAAACTTGGGCTCAAAGCTATCCGCAATACGGCCAAGTAACTAACAGACGCGTATTTTAAACCTTAAAGAACAATAACTTGCTCCAAATTAATACGTCACCAACTAGTGCAGAAGCTGATCATGCAAGGAGGCAGCAACCAAAATTCAGGTACCAGTTGCGACTTAAAGTAAAAATCTCAATCAAAAATCTCTCTCTCTCTCTCTCCCTCTCTCCAAACACTTATATAAATATTCATATTAGTCAGATAAAAGTCATTTTATAAATTAACGCCGGCCGAAGTGGCCGTGCGGTTAAAGGCGCTGCAGTCTGGAACCGCAAGACCGCTACGGTCGCAGGTTCGAATCCTGCCTCGGGCATGGATGTTTGTGATGTCCTTAGGTTAGTTAGGTTTAACTACTTCTAAGTTCTAGGGGACTAATGACCTCAGAAGTTCAGTCCCATAGTGCTCAGAGCCATTTAAACCATATAAATTAACGCTTTTTAAATGAGGCGCTTCACAAGAATGCTGAAGATTGTTGTTGTTGTTGTGGTCTTCAGTCCTGAGACTGGTTTGATGCAGCTCTCCATGCTACCCTATCCTGTGCAAGCTTCTTCATCTCCCAGTACTTACTGGAACCTACATCCTTCTGGATCTGCTTAGTATATTCATCCCTTGGTCTCCCTCTATGATTTTTACCCTCCACGCTGCCCTCCAATGCTAAATTTGTGATCCCTTGATGCCTCAGAACATGTCCTACCAACCGGTCCCTTCTTCTTGTCAAGTTGTGCCACAAACTCCTCTTCTCCCCAATTCTATTCAATACCTCCCCATCAGTTGTGTGATCTATCCATCTAATCTTCAGCATTCTTCTGTAGCACCACATTTCGAAAGCTTCTATTCTCTTCTTGTCCAAACTACTTATCGTCCACGTTTCACTTCCATATATGGCTACACTCCATACAAATACTTTCAGAAACGACTTCCTGACACTTAAATCTATACTCGATATTAACAAATTTCTCTTCTTCAGAAACGCTTTCCTTGCCATTGCCAGTCTACATTTTATATCTTCTCTACTTCCACCATCATCAGTTATTTTGCTCCCAAAATAGCAAAACTCCTTTACTACGTTAAGTGTCTCATTTCCTAATCTAATTCACTCAGCATCACCCTACTTGATTCGACTACATTCCATTATCCTCGTTATGCTTTTGTTGATGTTCATCTTATATCCTTCTATCAAGACACTGTCCATTCCGTTCATCTGCTCTTCCAAGTCCTTTGCTGTCTCTGACAGAATTACAATGTCATCGGCGAACCTCAAAGTTTTTATTTCTTCTCCATGGAGTTTAATACCTACTCCGAATTTTTCTTTTGTTTCCTTTAATGCTTGCTCAATACACAGATTGAGTAACATCGGGGAGAGGCTACAATCTTATCTCACTTCCTTCCCAACCGCTGCTTCCCTTTCATGCCCCTCGACTCTTATAACTGTCATCTGGTTTCTGTACCAATTGTAAATAGCCTTTCGCTCCCTGTATTTTACCCGTGCCACCTAATTCGAAAGAGAGGAAGATTAGATGTAACTAATGGGGAGGTACTGAATAGAATTGACGAGAAGAAAAATTTGTGGCATAACCTGACTAGAAGAAGGAATCGGTTGATAGGATACGTTCTGAGACATCAATCGATCACCAATTTAGTATTGGGGCGTAAAAACCGTAGAGGGAGACCAAGAGATGAATAACAACGGCAACCTGCATCCTTCTGAATCTACTTGGATTCAGAAGGATGCAGGTTGCCGTTGTTATTCGGAGATGAATAGATCTGCTAGATAGACTAGAATGGAAAGCCGCGTCAAACCAGTCTTCGGATTGAAGACCACAGCTGCAAATACATAAGACCTATCATGGATTTGTTCCGAATAGCTATTCTAAAGAAACAAACATCTCTACAGCAGCAGGACCACACTACGAGGACTCGAACCTGGGAAATGTTGGCTCAGATAATATGTCTTGGAGAGATCAGGTTTTTGTTGTTGTTGTGGTGGTCTTTAGTCCTGAGACTGGATTGATGCAGCTCTCCATGCTACTCTATCCTGTGCAAGCTTCTTCATTTCCCAGTACCTACTGCAACCTACATCCTGCTGAATCTGCTTAGTGTATTCATCTCTTGGTCTCCCTCTACGATTTTTAACCTCCACGCTGCCCTCCAATACTAAATTGGTGATCCCTTGATGCCTGTTATACCCTCGGGAAAAATTACGGCTGAAGTTTTCCCTTGCTTTCAGCCGTTCGCAGTACCAGCACAGCAAGGCCGTTTTGGTTAGTGTTACAAGGCCAGTTCAGTCAATCATCCAGACTGTTGCCCGTGCAACTACTGAAAAGGTCCGAATAGCTATTATAAAAAAATAAAAAAAATAAAAACTTCTCTACAGCAGCAGGACCACACTACGAGGACTCGAACCTGGAAAATGTTGGCTCAGATAATATGTCTTGGAGAGATCAGGTAACTGTGCCTAGAAAGCCGTACAATTTCCGTAAAATGTCCTGCGGCGCTACGTCGCGCTTTGAGAAGGCATTAGTCACCTGCAGAGTGTAGCTGGCGTTCGATCGGATGGGTGACAGCGACAAGGTGAAGAGGGCGCGCGGTTAGTGGCCCATGGCTGCGAGGAGTGGGCCCACTCGACTTGAACTCGAGACCCTCCGGCCCAAGGCCGGACCGCATCGCTGGGAAGAAGCTACAGGGGGGACTCCCTCCAAGGCGGACCGGACGGCCTGACCATTGTGTACTGTGGCGCGACCCGCCGATGCGGTTAGCGGCGACGGGCCAGGCTGTACGTCTGTCTGCCTACCGACCTCGTCCGAAATAGCGTTCCTTTAAGAGGAGAAGTAAACGAAGGAGAGAAAGTCACGCCGAACAGGATTCGTGGTGCAGCTTCCTGTCAAGGGTGCCTCTTGTTTGGTCACGGTCGCAGAATGAGGTGGTCAGGTGCGGGGAATTATTTGACATTCTCGACGACAGATCCGTGGTGAGTCACATAACCTCTGTCCCGCGTCGTCCTTAGCTGTACAAGGAATCTGCTTCTTCGCCAGGGCCTTTTATTGTTTTGATGCGGCCCGTCGTGAATTCCTCTCTTGTGTCAATCCCTTCGTGTCACCGTAACACTTATACCCCATCCCCTAGCTGTATTCGAATCTCTGTCTTCTTTTAAAATTTTTACCATCAACATCTCTCTCTCATACTACGGAGGTTAATCCCTGAGGCTGTCAAATTAAACACATTTCAGCCGTCAAATTTCAACCTTATTTTATTTGGCAACCAGTTTCAGCGTTTTACTTCGCCATCTTCAGGCCCCTGACCGACGTGTACGAGTAACCTACCTCGCTTGTGATCCAAACAGGGGCCAGCAATACAGGTATTAGTAGATGCTTGCTACAGTGACCACTTCAACTGTCACCTGCCCTGATGTAACACGCGTCTTCTTGTCAGTGTTTTCCATATGTCCCTTTCTTCGCCGATTCTGCGGAGAAACACCTCATTCATTATCCTATTAGCCTACCTCATTTTCAACAATCGTCTCTAGCACCACGTCTCAAATGCTTAGTTCCTCTTCTTTTCCGGTTTTCCCGCAGACCATGATTCACTACCATACAATGCTGTGCTCCAAACGTATGAGGGTCACTCCAAAAGAAATGCATACTATTTTTGTAAAAATACAGTTCTCATTCTGCCTGTTTGAAAGTTTTACAGCGTTTAGATACATCCTTCCCGCTTGTTTTAAAACTTAGTTCAACTTCTTCCTGGGAGTGGTGCCGTCACAGCATGTCTTCAGAAAAATGGTTCAAATGGCTCTGAGCACTATGGGACTTAACATCTGAGGTCATCAGTCCCCTAGAACTTAGAACTACTTAAACCTAACTAAGGACATCACACACATTCATGCCCGAGGCAGGATTCGAACCTGCGACCGTAGCGGTCGCGCGGTTCCAGACTGTAGCTCCTAGAACCGCTCGGCCACTCCGGCCTGCAGCATGTTTTCAAAATGGCTGCTACATATGACGTTCGTCAGAAGCAACGTACTGTCATTGAATTCCTGTGCTGTGAAAACGAGACAGTGGGAAACATCCACAAGAGTTTGAAAAAGGTGTATGGAGATGCTGCTGTCGCATGCAGTACAGTTAGTCGGTGGGCAAGCAGATTGCATGATGAAAGCGGGCACGGCAATATTGAGGATTGTCCTCGCAGCGGCAGGCTTCGTACTGCACACACTCCAGACAATGTACAGAGAGTTAACGAATTGGTGACTGCTGACAGACGCATCACACTGAACGAATTGTCACGCTACGATGGGATAGGGGAAGGAAGTGTCTGCAGAATACTGAAAGTGTTGGCGTTAAAGAAGGTTTGTGCCAGGTGGGTTCCCAGGAGGTTGACAGTGGCTTTCAAAGAAACAATAAAAACGGTATGCAGCGAACTTTTGGAACAGTACGAGAATGGAGGAGATGAATTTCTCAGAAGACTTGTGACAGGTGATGAAACATGGCTCCATCATTTTTCACCAGAGATGAAGAGGCAATAAATTGAGTGGCATCATGCAAATTCACCCAAGAAAAAAAATTCAAAACCATACCTTCCGCTGGAAAAGTTATGGCTACAGTGTTTTTCGATTCCGAAGGACTCTTGCTTGTGCACATGATGCCAAATGGAACCATCATAAATTCTGATGCATATGTGACGACACTGAAGAAACTTCAAGCTCGTCTGAGTCGTGTTCGACCACATCGGCAAAAGCTGGATGTTTTGCTGTTGCACGACAATGCACGGCCACGTGTCAGTCAAAAGACCATGGAAGCGATCACAACACTGAAACACCCGCTGTACAGTCCTGACCTGGCTCCATGTGACTATCAACTCTTTGGGAAACTGAAAGACTCTCTTCGTGGAACAAGGTTTGAAGATGATGACTCCCTTGTTCACGCTGCCAAAAAGTGGCTCCAACAGGTTGGTCCAGAATTTTACCCTGCGGGTATACAGGCGCTGGTTCCAAGATGGCGCAAGGCAGTTGAGAGGGATGGAAATTATGTAGAGAAATGAAAATATTGTTCCTAGAGTATATATCTACACACTGTAAAACTTTCGAACATGTAGAATAAAAGATGGATTTTTTAAAAAAAGTGTGCATTTATTTTGGAGTGACCCTTGTACATTCTCAAAAGTTTATTTCCCAGTTTAAAGCCTGATGTGACATACATATCTTTGCCTGCGCTAGCCTGCTTTCTAATTTGCTTCGTCAATCATATATTTTTTTGCTTCCAAGGTACACTATGTTATCAAAAGTATCCGGACACCCCCCAAAACGTATGTTTTCATATTAGGTGCATTGTGCTGCCACCTGCTGCCAGGTACTCCATATCAGCGACCTCTGTAGTCATTAGACATCGTGAGAGGGCAGAACGGGGCGCTCTGCGGAACTCACGGTGAAGCATCCCCTTAGAAAAATTTATAAATGAGAGTGCAGGAAAACCTCTACGTTATTTGATTTTCAAACAGCTGAGCAAAGCTCAACGAACTCAAACATTTCTCTCTTTACTTATTCTGATCAACACTGAACTGACACACAATATTTTCAGCGGAACGCAATCTGACTTTCAATAATCCCTACAAAAGAATGGCCCTGACTAACAATAACCTATACCTTTCATGAATCACTTACCTCACAAAAATCTTCGTTACTCGAGCTATTGCAATACAGCGAGCGCCAATACTGCCATCTAAATAAAAGATTCTAACTACAGAAGGCACTAACTACTGATAGGCATAGTTAGCAAATGAAAGATTTTCATAGGGAACAAACAATGTATTTACCTTAATAATGTTCAATAGTCATCATATATATCAGTTCATGATATCCAGTATTACAAATTTACCCTTTCTGATGGACACACGTCCAGATCGTCCGCTCTCAAAATTCTGCCATCTCTCTCCCCACATCCACCACTGCTGGCGGCTCACCTCCAACTGCGCAACGCTACGCGCTGTTCACATCCAACTGCCCAGCACCACAATAGCGAATATTCCAACAATGCCAACCAGCCACAGTTGCACACAGCACAGTCAGTGATTTTCATACAGAGCGCTACGTGGCGTTATCAACATAAAAACCTAAATAGCCTGCTTACAACGGACTTCGAGCGTGGTCATGTGATTGGGTGTCACTTGTGTCATACATCTGTACGCGAGATTTCCACACTCCTAAACATCCCCAGGTCCACTGTTTCCGATGTGATAGTCAAGTGGGAACGTGAAGACTGCCGTTTCAGCGATTGAGGTCTACTGATTGTTCTGGAAAAAAAAAAAGAAAAAAGATTATGGCTCTGAGCACTATGGGCCTTAACTTCTGAGGTCATCAGTCCCCTAGAACTTAGAACTACTTAAATCTAACTAACTTAAGGACATCACACACACCCATGCCCGAGGGAGGATTCGAACCTGCGACAGTAGCGGTCGCACGGTTCCAGACTGTAGTGCCTAGAACCGCTCGGCCACCCCGGCCGGCCTGTTCTGGACATCGTCAGCATCAGCTGATGGTGCTATTCTGAACATGGTCGAAGATTAGCCGAAACCAGTGATTTTAGTAAAACAACCATCGCTAACTAGACTGTTTTCACTGATTCTACATTGGTGACAAGTCCGCTGCTTCCCAAAACTGTTATAAATTTTTTTTATAATTAAGTGTTATGTACGTTCAGAGTCAATCAGTGTCATAACTATTGTCCACTGTAGGACGGTCGACAGTATTAGATCACGCAATAACTGAATTTTCACAAAACTGCAGTTTCGTAATTAGTAAGACCTCCAACTAACTAATCACAATTAATCTATATAATTATGTTGATTTACACCCGATCGTTATTAGGGCAACATAATCACATGTCATAGTAACGATGAGTTGTACGCTACCCTAGATCGTTTCGGTTTAGCTGCTTCTGAACTGTCGCCTTTTCCGGTAACTCGGTACACTCAATCGTAGCCAGTTGCAAAAATACCGAAGGATGCAGTGGAGTTGTACTCGGCCGAGTGACTCCCTGAGTTTTCGAGTAACCACTTGTGGTATTATGTGCAGTGTCGCGCAGCACATTTACGACGCGATATGCTGATCAGTCAGTTAAGGTGAGAGCGCTGCTTGCCATTCAGCCCGCACGCCTCCGGGAGCAGCGGCGTGGGCTGCGCCTCTCTTCGCGCCACATTTCCGCTCCTTTGTCGGTGTCCGCGCGTGCTTGAAGGCCTCACCAATTCCAGCCGCTTGCCGCCCTGCATACATATTAGCTTTCCCCACAGGTGCTTTGTTTCCGAGGCGCTGTTATTTGGCGAGGCAGACGAGATCAAAACAGATGCTGGCCCGCCCAGCATTTGAGACAAGTGCGTGTCGCAAACCTGACGAAGAACAATCGAAAAGGCAGCAGAAAGATACTAAAATTACCTGGAAACATACGAGGGACATTGCATAAATAATGCATGGGTTAGTGTTACTGCGGATTGTTTGAAGCATCAACAATGAAAATTACGTCAGATGTAGCTGGGAGCTTGAGGAAGAAGCACGTGTTTTTGTTTTTTCGCTGTGTACTCTAACATAAAACTGGCGAGAGGTAGAAATGGACCCTCTAGGGGTCTCGGTTACTGTAACTGTTGAAGACCAGAGCACAAGATCGAAACTTAACGCGGCAAAATCCCGACAGAAATCCATAGTGCGCTAAGTGAAGTTTGTGGTGAGTTTACAGTGGACTGTAGTACAGTTTCACGCTGGGTTAATCGTCTTTGTGGTGTTCGTATCAGCACAGACGATAATCCAAGACCAGTAAGCCCAAAGGCGTCAACAGATGAACGAAGTGTGAAAGTTCTGTCAGATGCTCTTGAAGAAGATCGGAGTGCGACTTGTGAGGGACTCAGAAGCCACGACAATTCCCCCCAACACCAGTATTCCGAATTCTGACAAATTATCTGAAGAAGAGAAAAATTTCTGCGAGATGGGTCCCAGACTGTTCGACTGCTGAAGAGAAGCAGAAACGCCTGGACATTGCAACCTCGCTGAAACAACGATTTGACCGTGAAGATCAAGGATTCTTGTGTCGAATTCTCTCTACTGATGAAACGTGGATTAGAGACTTTGAACCGGAGTTGAAATCACAGTCCAATGAGTGGAAAGCTTCATATTCTCCACGTCCAAAGAAATTTCGCTTCTGTCAATCAAAGCTCAAGCAAATGATGATTTTTACTTATGATCACTAAGGGATCATCATGACAGACAGAGTCCCTTGTGGAACGAGTGTCACAGCAGTGTATTACCATAACTTCGTGTAAAACCTTCGCTGAAAAATGTACAAAACCCGACCTCACTTGCTCGAGGCTGGGCCACTCATTCTCCACGACAATGCTCGTCCGCATATCGGCAATGCTGTAGCCAAAAAACTGTGCGAGTACGGATCGGAAGTGTTGCCACACCCTCCGTACAGTCCGAACATGAGTCCACCAGACTTCGACTTGTTCCCAAAGTTGAGAAAACCTGTGAGTGGACGTCGTCATCTCTCTCTGGAAGAGCTTCCACCACCGTTACCCGAGGCATTCGACAGATGAACAGAAGTGGTGTCCTGGATGGAATAATTGAGGTTCAGAGACGTTGGGATTCAGCCACAGAGGAACAGGGAGGCTATACTGAAGGACTGTAAAGAGATCTTTAAAAAAAGTATAAGTTAAAAAGATTGTGTGCATTATTTCTGAAATATCCCTCGTATCTTTGGTGTATCTCTTTGGACAAAGCTGGAGGTCACTACGCCCATGCAACATTATGTCTCCCTGAGACGCCTGGTTAAATCCGCGGGACAGAACAGGTAGTTGGAACTGTGGAAAGGGGCCAAAAATGACCGCCTGTCAGTTACACTGGAACACGTATAACTTTAGTTAGTTGCCCAAACATTACAGCGCAAATTTCCGACCTTAACTATCGACTGAATATGTCACACAATCTTATGGCTTAAGGGAACAACCTCTTTAATTTTTAAAACGGCTGAAGGCCCATGATTTAAAACAGAACTACAATAAATTTTCAAAAGGCACAAAGCGCAAGGTTTCATCCTTAAATAATATTTCAAATGAGGCTGAAAGCCCAAACAATCCAAGACTTAACAATAAGGAATTTTACTTTTAAAACGGCTGAAGGCCCCTGATTCAAAACACAACTACAATAAATTTTTACAAGGCAGAAAGCCCAAGGCTTTATCCTTAAATAATTTTTTTTTAAATGACGCTGAAGGACCATACAATTTAAGATTTAACAAGTAAGGAATTTAAATTTTAAGACGGCTGAAGCACCATAAATGAAAAACACAATTACAATAAATTTTCAAAAGGCAGAAGGCCCAAAGCTTTATCCAGGATAAAATATTTTAAATGGAGCCGAAGGCCCAAGCAATGCAAGACTTGACAAGTAAGGAACTTTCAATTTGTAAAACGGCTGAAGGCCCATTATTTAAAACCCAACTAAAAGCATATAAATTCAAACCATAAGCGCTCAGAAGTTTCCGGGGGGTCGGTCTGCACTTCAAATATTAACGTTCGCTTAGGGGAGACAGGTAGTCATCCCAACTATATCCGATCCGCCGGGAACCCATCCAAGAGATAGTCAACGGGCCCACCGACAAGACGACTTTCTTTCCACCCGACCAGTACACAAGGAACTCCAATACCAAAACGTAAAAGGCGTAGCCGTCCACAACCAAGTATGCATAAGCTGTCAAAACTACACACACGTGTTGGACAGCGACAACACGGTTAGGAAAGGACACTGCCTGCATTTTACGTCAGCAGCCAGGGCAGGTAACCGGAACGCTAACGGCCACAAGGCAGAAAATTCCGCTGGTGCACTTGGACGTCAAATAATCAAGATACAGTTAAACTGCGCCGGATGGTGGCCAAACTTTCACCAACCCGAACACTCGCTGTTGCACACGGGAATACCACCAACAGCCAACCATGAAAACCAACGGCACAATGTGAACAGACTGGCTTCGGTAATTAAATCACCACTCAACTTTGATGTCCTGGGTCGGTGAGTCACGAACCTCGTAGCAATCGGAACAGCTCCCACACACTCCGACACTGCGTAGAGACCGCCAGTGGCCCCGGCCCTCCGCACCCCACAGAGATTTCCTGGCTGTTTCACACCAACCAACCGACTGCCGCACACCGGCTAGCCGGAAACTATAAGCACCAGACCAAAGATAGTACAAGGTGAGAATATAGATACACACCGCTGCTGCCACACGTAGAAAGAGGAAGAACCACGGCATAACCTCAATGACCGCGGGAAACCAAACGCAGAGTAACAGTCAAGGTTTAAACCAACGCATTAGCCGGGGCCAGCACGGCTCAACTCTCCCTATACCATAACAACTTGACCACCAAGTCGACCATGTTCGACGTTTCTGGGTGCAATACGCGATCCCACCTCTCGCTGTTTGAGGGTATGTCCAGCATTGTCGAAGATGATCGTTTGTTGCTCCAGGTGTTACTACGTAGGGAGGCGTAATGTTGCGTGGGCGTACTGACCTCCAAATCTTTTGACATGGTACACTCACCGGCCAGTGCTATTATGACACAGTACTCCTTCCCCATATGCGCCTTTACAGAGGTACGTTCTGCTCTGACTTTTATGGATGACAATGCGCGACCGCTTCGAACAGCGCAGGTGGAAAAGCTCTTGGAACGAGAGGGTATCCGACGAATGGACTAACCTGTCCGTTCGAACTACTTGAATCCGACTGATCACGTGTGACGTCCATTTGGGAGACGTACTGCAGTTCGTCCACATGCAAAACAACCATCCAGCAGTTGTCAGCCGCTCTGGTGGAGGAATGAAACGCTTTACAAGAAGAACTCCTTACCAACCCTGTGATCACCATGGGAGCACGTCCAGAGCGTCCATTGTCGTTGGTGGTGATCACACAAGCTGCCAAGTACCAAGTCCCACCTTTTGTAATATGCATAGGTCCATCATACATATTATTTCTCAAGTCGACACCCCAGTTCTCAACACATGCTAAGAGTTCAGCACAGGGTTCATTGAACCACTGTGACTCTATTTCTCTACTGATCCACTCCCTTAGAGTCCATGGAAAAAATAAACCCTTAAATCTTTCCGTAAAAGCTCTGATTTCTCTTACTTTATTGTGATGATCATTGCTTCCCATATAAATGGCCGCCAGCAAAGTATTTTCGCATTCGGAGGAGAACGTGGGAGACTGGAATTTTGTGAAAAGATCTCGCCGCAACGAAAAACGCTTTTGTTTTAATGACTCTCATCCCAATTCTCGTATCATATCCGTGACAATCTTTCCCATTAGTCTTGGTAGTCTCTTTAGTGGGTTCGTTGTATCTTCTAAGAGTTCGGTCGAAAAAACGCAGCCTTTGCTTCGTCTCTCCCACAAGATTATCTATGTGAATGTTCCAACTTAAAGTTGTTCGTACGAGTAATTGTTATCCCTAAATATTTAGTTGAATTCCTATCCTTTAGATTGGTGCGATTTATCGTGTAACCGAAATTTAACGGATTCCTGTTAGTACCCATGTGGGTGATCTTCCACTTTTTATTATTTAGAGCCAACTGCTAGTTTTAGAACCATACAGATATGTCGTCTAAATTATTTCACAATTAACTTTGACCATTTGATGACTTTGCTAGACTGTAAATGACAGCATCATATGCAAATAATCTATGATGGCTGCTCAGATTGTCTCCTAAATATTTATAGAGGGTGTTTTCCTAATAGTGTGCAAAACTGTGACAGGACATAGAGAATGCTGCACTGAACAATTTGAGGCCGGGAACCTGGGGTCGGAGAAGCCAGCTTAATGATATATGGAAGTAATGTTGTCTACCACTTTGTCTAGCGTTGCTGGTTCAAATGGTTCAAATGGTTCAAATGGCTCTGAGCACTATGGGACTCAACTGCTGAGGTCATTAGTCCCCTAGAACTTAGAACTACTTACACCTAACTAACCTAAGGACATCACAAACATCCATGCCCGAGGCAGGATTCGAACCTGCGACCATAGCGGTCTTGCGGTTCCAGACTGCAGCACCTTTAACCGCACGGCCACTTCGGCCGGCTAGCGTTGCTGTTTTCCAGTTTATTTGCAACTAACATGCGTGCAAGTCTGCACGTAACGTGCTGTTTACTTACATGCACGTTCTTTATTTCCTGCTAGGAAACAAGAAGAACGAGGCTGATTACTAAGAAGTCACGATGCAGATTTTGTTTACTTTATTTGTCAATAAGGTGGCTCGGTTGTATTTACATTGTCCCATGACAGAATGTGCTATGAATCAACGATAGACTCATTCATTGCTCACTGCTATTCAGAGACGTACAGTACAATACGATGGAGCAGTACGAGTCCAGTTTCGCAGAACTCACTGGCGCGCACCTCGTGTATGGGTAAGTACGTTGCAGTGCACTCGCTGCTGAAAAGCTGTACAGGGAACGATTTCCTAAAAGGCATCACACGTCACGACGAGTGTTTATTTCTTTCGATCATTGTGTCAGTGATGGTATTTGCAGTTAACTATTAACTAACGTAAATAAAAAATTGCACAGTAATGTGATTTTATTTCTATTGTCTCCATAAGATGGCTTCTCCGATCACGTTTCTCTAACTCAAATTGTTCAGTGGAGCATCCTCTATATCCTGTTACATTATTGCCCGCCGTACGGAAACAAGCCGTATAGATTAGGAACAGCAGATGGCCTATAGCAATTGCTTGGAGAACGCCAGATGTTACTTCTCCTTTACTCGATGACTATCCGTCAATTACTACGAGTGTCGCTTTACTAACAGGAAATAACAAATCCTGTCGCTGAACTGAGAACGCTACTAATTAGACATGTAAATGGATTAGAAGTCGCTTGTGAGGAACTGTGTCAAAAGGTTTCTGGAAATCTAAAAATGTGGAATCAATTTGACATCCCCTACCGATAGTATTCATTACTTCCCGAAAATAAAGAGCTATTGTATCTCACAAGAACGGTATTTTCTGAATCCATGCTGCCTATATGTCAACGTATCGTTTCTTTCGACGTAACTCATACTGTTCGAACACAGTATATTTTTCAAAATTCTGCTCCAAATCGACGTCAGTGACACGGGTCTGTAATTCAGTGAATTACTCGTATTTCTTCTCTTGTGTATTTGTGTGACCTATGAAACTTTCCAGTCTTTAGGTACGGATTTTTTGCCCAGCGAGCGGTTGTATATGATTGGTAAGTATGGAGCTATTGTATCATCACACTTTGAAAGGAACCGAACTGGTATACAATCTGTAACGAAGGCCTTGGCTTTATTAAATGATTTTAACTGGTTTAGTACACCGAGGATATCTACTTATAAGTTACTCATGTTGACAGCAGTTCTTGATTCAAATTCTGGAATATTCACTTCGTCTTCTTCGGTGAAGATGTGGTGTTTCCACGGCGTTCACTACTAATCTTGTAAAGAAATACTGTCTGTCTTTGTTATAGGCAGCTTCTTACACTAGTCCTCATTTAATGAGAGGTGCCATTGATTATACCAACTGGAAATTTTAGTCAAGTGTACTTGCAATTTCTTACGATCGTTCAATGATGACACTTGCCTATACACAGCATCATCATCACCTAAAAAATCTAACGGTGCTGCTCATCCAGTCTTATAAACCGTTTATCTATATTAAAAACATTGGAGGACCTACTAGGCTTCCTTGGAGAACACCAGACGCTGTTTCCTTTACTGTGAAAGACGTGGAAGGTGTGAACTCATGTCTCTCAGCACTTTAGGGGCGGCACCTGTCGGCCATACAACCGAACATCTCGACTATGGTTCACCTCGGTGCAGCTTCATATACGTCATATCTTTCGCATGAGTCTGGGACACGGGTGCTACCCCGGACGCCCATATCGGTTGAACATTACCACGTCCGGACACTGCAAAAGGACACATCGGCAGTAGCGGATCTTAACCACATGCTCCAAATACACTAGTGCACAATCAGACTTGTATGGGAAACTGGTTTCGAGAGACTACCCCCGCCCCACCACTGTTCCTGTTTCACTACATCGTTTTAATAAATATAACTTGCTCTCAGACTACTTGAAGGCAACCAGCTTCCAAATTTAATTGATGAGCTGCCGAGGTCTTCATTTTCACATGGCATCGGTCCGGTTCGTAACCGGCTGCGTAATTTTGTGTTTTAATTTGCGCACAGGTCTCTATTTGAACATTAAATTTCCTTTATTGCTCTCTTGTGCGTTTTATGTTACTGTTCTACTGCCAGTATTGTGCATACCGTTGGTTGTATTGTGTTTGTAATTTGGGGTTTTATTTTAAGTATGTCTGTCTTTGTATATGCTACACTTCTCAAATTGCTATATGATGTTATTTGCAATTTTGTTCTTCAGGTATTGTCGTATTTATTGTATGAAGTACGGTGTTTGCCCTTTCACGTTTTGTCTTTAACTATAAAGGCATATGCATGTTGCTGTATAATGCTGTTTGTGATTCTGCTCCAATCTCATTGTCATCACTGCCGCCACCTACCTGGTACGTGTCTAATTTTACTTTACGAGTGTGTTTTTATTCTAACTTCGTAATTTTGTGCTATTCTGTTTTTTGCGATTATGCTTTTATGGCACTTCATAAGCGTTGTTGGCTGCATGGTCTTTGTAGCCCAAAGCCAAAATAAAGAAATAAAAAAAAATTAGTTACGAACTACAGATTCGAGAGCATCCAGTTTGAGAAAAAAAGAAAGAGACAGGTAACCGCATTCAGCAAAATCTGACTTTTGCAAAAAATGGTTCAAATGGCTCTACCCACTATGGGACTTAACATTTGAGGTCATCAGTCCCCTAGACTTTATAACTACTTAAACCTAACTAACCTAAGGACATCACACACATCCATCCCCGAGGCAGGATTCGAACCTGCGACCGTAACAGCAGCGCGGTTCCGGACTGAATGACTTTTGCACGTTCGCATAATACTAAGGGTGCAGCTCAAAACTTTCAGAATTAAACATGACTTTGACTCGGTGTGTTTCAGCGGTTGTTTCAAATTATTGCCTCTGACTTAGAAAGTATTTCCAACTTTGTGCGAGCACTGTTCTCCAGGCCGTTAATGTTAACCTGAGTTATTTTTAATGGTTCACAAGACGGTGTGTGAGGTCCGGGAAGAAACGAGATAACAGGAGGCCATCTGCCGCACACACCTCTCCGCTCCGTCGCTCACTCTGTAAACAGTCCTTCACCCCCGCTGGAGACCTGGAGTCCTGGAGACCGCGGCCGCCACACCTTGGCAGCCGCGCGCCCCCCATATTTTCCGCTGTCTCGCGAGATGCGGGGAATGATAAGTATTTCGGGAGTCATCTTGAAGGCGGCAACCTTGAGCTAAGAGAAGACCCCAGAATGTTGATGAGCGCCATCTGAAATGCACATAAGAACCGGTTGTGGCGCCTTGGCACTAGGAGCTGCTTCAGGTCCTAGCCACTGACCTCTGAGGTGAACGATCGGCGAAAGGATACGTGTCCAAGAGTCTCCGGTGGTTAGCTATTATGCTCTTAAGACATGACTCATAAAGGTCCGTTGTTTGAAGACTGTTTTGTCACGGGTTAGGATCAAAGTGTCCCACTTAATAGACTATCTCAAATATCTTTTGGCATTTCAAATACAGTATATGGTATACAAATAAGACTGGGAAACCAGCTTGAGACCGCTTAAAGACAGTGCCACAGATTAACCAAAAATCTCAGATGGTAGAGCACTTGCCAGCGAAAGGCAAAGGTCCCGAGTTCGTCTCGGTCCGGCATACAGTTTTAATCTGCCAGGAAGTTTCATATCAGCGCACACTCCGCTGCAGAGCGAAAAACTCATTCTGGTAGCCAAAAATTGTTCATTCATATCCTTCGCACTTTATTAATAGACACAAATTCACCTTATTACGGAGATATAATCCTGCGAAATACTTTCTGGAAAGTATAATACATTAAAATGATGTACCGGTAGTAGAGAACATTGTAAGTTCCACGGGGTTTCTGTCGGACGATGCTGTTTTATGCACAGAACTGGCCACGCTAGAAAATTGTAGCGAAATGCAAGAAGGCATGCAGTGAATCGGCGGTTGGTGGGGGGAGTGGAAATTGGCTCTCAACGTAAATAAATGTAACGTATTGCTCATACATAAAGACTCATTGTTGTATGATTAAACGATTACAGAACAATCACTGGAAGCAATTACTCCTATAAAATACCCAGGAGTATGCCTACGGAGCGATTAAAAGTTTTTATTAAAGAGAAAGAACTCCACAAATTGACCAAGTCAGTCACGCGTGGTACACCTCTGGCACTCTAAAAGCACCTATTTGGGTTGACAAAGCTTGATTGAGTTCTTGGATGTCATGCTGGGGTATAGCGTGAAAATTCTGTCCAATTAACGCGTCAGAGCGTCAAAATCTCGCTGGTTGGAGGGCCTTGCTCTAACTGCTCCAAACGTTCTCAAGTGGTGAGAGATCTGACGACCTTTATGGCCAAGTTGGGGTCTGGTTAGCATGAAGACAAGGAGTAGAAACCTTTGCCATATGCGAGCCGGCATTGTTTTTCGTCACAACACACCGAATTTCCTCCTTTAAGTTGGGAATATTTCGTTGTGTATGGGCATACATCAACTATTTAAGATACCTCCAAATGAAAAAAAAACAAACCGGAAGGAGCTGATAAGTCACTTGACCTTGGTGGCTATTGCTGGTCACTATTACGCGATATGAGGCGATCCGGAAACTGCTTTTGGAGCAACTTAATTATTTTAAAGGATCGAGAATGAAATTTTGACCCTGCAGTGGAGTGGGTGCTGAAATGAAACTTCCTGGGAAATAGAGAGTGTATGCAGGACCGAAACTCGAACTCGGAACCTTTGCCTTTCGCGGGCAAATGCTCCAGCGACTGAACTACCGAAGCACAACTCACGATCTCTCCTCACAGCTTTACTTCCACCAGCATCTCGTCTTCTACCTTCCAAACTTCACGGAACTTCTCCTGCGAAACTTGCGAGACTAGCACTCCTGGAAGAAGTTTTATTTCAAAGAATGTGTGTCAGGTGGCTCTGTCCTGCTGAAACCACAACTTCTGCACGTCCACTGCATTGAAATGATACAACAAAAAATCTCATTTCATCGGACGCAATCGGTTTTCATTAACTGCCGCAGCTTGTCCTGCCTCATCTTAAAAGAGTTGATGATGTTGTCCACTCAAAAGCCACGCCTAACGGTCACCCACTTTGGTGTCCTCTCTCACACCGTGCACAGGATCCTAAATACGGCAGTTTTATTTATTCACGAATCCATTTAAGTGGAGGTTCGCTTCATCACTAAAGATCACCGTAGTCTTCCCGTCGTCTTCTCAGAAGCAAGTCAACAAACTGTCGCCTTTTCTTGTGATCAGCTACTTTCAACTACTGCGTTAACTCAATTCCGTGAGGGTATTTTTGGAGGTCATGCCGGAGAATCCGCCGTAATGGAGAAAATGCAACGCCCAAATTTTGGGAACGACGAAGAGCCGACTTCACTGGACTAACAGCCGCATTGTCACGAATTACTGCAATGTTCTGCAGAGATCGGCCTAACACTCTTAGTGTTCACTGTTGAACTCATATCAATATGTCATTGGATTTTACAAGAAGTCTGCAAACTGTTGATTCACACTGTGCTTTATTCCACCTAGAATCGAGGGAAGACGTCTCAGAGGTTGGTAACTTGGAGTACATGAAAACCGTAACTGTGAATAACTACCACATGTTGCTTCCGTGAGGAGGTTGGTGGAGGCAATGGTCCCGGGTTCAATCCCCAAGGACGACAATTTTTTTTTACTCTAATGTGTGAAAGTGTTATATGGGGTAACGTGTTCATGACATGTAAGAGGGCTGTTTGGAGTTTTCCAGCAATGTTCTCTTGGCAGTCCGCTTTCGCTTCGTTTCTTTGAAAGTACTAAACCTATAGAGCACATTTGTAGTCTGACAGAATATACAATCAGAACAGAAAAGCAAAGAAACAATACTGTTACACGTGCGGAAATAATAATAATAATAAATTATAAACCAAATAATACAATCATTAATAAGTACGTAAAGTTCTGCTAACGAAGCGAAACTAGACTACCAAAAGAATATTGCTACAAACTCCGAAAAGTCCTTTTGCATGTCGGGGAAACGTTCTCTCATGTAACAGTTCCACGCGCAAACAATTAAAAAGAAATTTCATCAGTGAGTTTGAGTGCTGTACTTTCTCATTCAAGCGAGATCTACGACACAATATTACTCACTTTTCCTGTGCAACGTACCTCTGGTGATACATTTAATTCCCGTTTACGCATCTTCTACTGGACGATAGCAAGCAGCACGAAGTAAATCGGTGTTATGGTTGATACTCTATCGACACACAACGTTCGGTACCGATCTGACTGTCTGACATCTGAAGGTTTGGGTGTTAGTGGCAGTTATTAGCGACCGTGGTACTCAAGCAGAAACCACGCTCTGCCCTCACCGCCTCACTCCTACCAGTAGCTCCCTCTTAATGACTCTGCCAAAGAGGTCTGCGCGGGCAGCACGATTGGCAAGCGCACTGCACGCCTAATTGTGGTATGCGTGTGCACGTGCCGGCCTGGTAGATAGTTCTCACACACTTCCACCTGTAGCGCTGGTGTAATGTTGGACTAACACATGAGATAACTATCCACACAAATTGTCACTGCCGTAGGCGTAAGATGCCTGTCACCCACTAGCTACAGTATATTTGAAGGTTCTTGTGCTTTGGAAAACTTCGTGCACTAGACATACAGTGTGTGAAGGCGTATTCCAAAAGTTATTCCACAATGGGAAACTTGTCACCCGCCACTTGCGGCGAGAGGAGACTCTAGATGACACAATACTGCACAGCAGCTGGCAACAGCTGTTGTTGTCATTGTTATTATGATTAATCAGCAAGTCATACAGGTACTCCGTGATAGGGATGGGGAAGTAAATCAAGCTCTACCGAACGAAAATTCAAGGAAAACAAACAAAAGAGTTCTATGCAGTAGTTCATCACTTGTGGTGTGCGCCGAAACGTAACGACTCACACAAAATAAACACAATCACTGGCGAAGACCGGCACGGGCGTAGACATGGGATGGTAGAGGCAGAAACGTTTCAGTAAACATGGATGCCACAAATAAGCCTCTGTGATGCAGTTGTCAATATGTGGTTATTAGCCGCAACTGACTTCAATATGAAAAGTTGTGCTGGCTGGGACATCTACATCTACATGATTACTCTGCAGTTCACATTTAAGTGCTTGGCAGAGGGTTCATCGAACCACAATCATACTATCTCTCTATCTCTCGAACCACAATCATACTATCTCTCTATCTCTCTATCTCCCGAACAGCGCGCGGGAAAAACGAACACCTAAACCTTTCTGTTCGAGCTCGTCTTATTTTATTTTGATGATTATTCCTACCTATGTAGGTTGGGCTCAACAACATATTTTCCCATTTGGGAAAGAAAGTTGGTGACTGAAATTTCGTAAATAGGTCTCGCCGCGACGAAAAACGTCTTTGCTTTAATGACTTCCATCCCAAATCGCGTATCATATCTGCCACACTCTCTCCCCTATTACGTGATAATACAAAACGAGCTGCCCTTTTTTGCACCCTTTCGATGTCCTCCGTCAATCCCACCTGGTAAGGATCCCACACCGCGCAGCAATATTCTAACAGAGGACGAACGAGTGTAGTGTAAGCTGTCTCTTTAGTGGAATTGTTGCATCTTCTAAGTGTCCTGCCAATGAAACGCAACCTTTGGCTCGCCTTCCCCACAATATTATCTATGTGGTCTTTCCAATTGAAGTTGTTCGTAATTTTAACACCCAGGTACTTAGTTGAATTGACAGCCTTGAGAATTGTACTATTTATCGAGTAATCGAATTCCAACGGATTTCTTTTGGAACTCATGAGGATCACCTCACACTTTTCGTTATTTAGCGTCAACTGCCACCTGCCACACCATACAGCAATCTTTTCTAAACCGCTTTGCAACTGATACTGGTCTTCGGATGACCTTACTAGACGGTAAATTACAGCATCATCTGCGAACAACCTACTAGACGGTAAATTACAACATCATCTGCGAACAACCTAAGAGAACTGCTCAGATTGTCACCCAGGTCATTTATATAGATCAGGAACAGCAGAGGTCCAGGGACGCTTCCCTGGGGAACACCTGATATCACTCCAATTTTACTCGATGATTCGCCGTCTATTACTACGAACTGTGACCTTCCTGACAGGAAATCACGAATCCAGTCGCATTTCTGAGACGATACCCAATAGGCCCGCAGCTTGATTAGAAGTCGCTTGTGAGGAACGGTGTCAAAAGCTTTCCGGAAATCTAGAAATACGGAATCAACTTGAGATCCCCTGTCGACAGCGGCCATTACTTCGTGCGAATAAATGTCTGAAATATAAACGTTTTGATTAAGCCCCGTCTAAATGAGCTCAAATTTCACCCGTGGCCTACCTTAATAGGAAATGCAATACTACGACAGCACATTATGTGTTTCAATTTACGGTTAAGAAAGCCGAAGCTTTAAATTTCACGTTTCAGAATTCGTACACACAGGAGAATGTACAAGTGTACTGTCGTCTGACCATCGAACAGGCTCCAGTATGAACGGCGTAGTAATAAGCATCCCTGGCGCCTAGAAACAACTGAAAGAGTTAGAAGCTAAGAGGTCGCCAGCTCCAGATGGAATCTCAGTTCGGTTCTTCAAAGGGTGCTCTACAGCATTGGCCCCTAACCTACGAGTAGCCCAGCGCAAACCCAAGCGACTATAAAAAAGCACAGGTGACTCCTGTTTGTAAAAAGAGAAAAAGAACCGCAAAATTACAGACCAATATCTCCAACATTAAATTAAAACTCTGTGCCGGACCGAGACTCGAACACGGGACCTTTGTCTGTCGTGAGTCGTGCTTGTGTAGCTCAGATGGTAGAGCACATGTCCGCGAAACGCAAAGGTTCCGAGTTCGAGTTTCGGTACGCCACACAGTTTTAATCTGCCAGGAGGTTCCATATCAGCGCACACTCCGCTGCAGAGTGAAAATTTCATTCTGGAAATCCCCAACATCAGTTTGCTGCAGAATTCTTGAACAAAAAAAATGGTTCAAATGGCTCTGAGCACTATGGGACTTAACATCTGTGGTCATCAGTCCCCTAGAACTTAGAACTACTTAAACCTAACTAACCTAAGGACATCACACACATCCATGCCCGAGGCAGGATTCGAACCTGCGACCGGAGCGGTCACGCAGTTCCAGACTGAAGCGCCTAGACCGCACGGCCACACCGGCCGGCCAATTCTTGAACACATTCTCAGTTCGAATAAAATGAATTTTCTTTAGACCGACAATCTTATGTCTAGGAATTACATGGTTTTAGAAAGCATCGCTCATGCAGCTTAACTTGCCCTTTTCTCACGTGATATGGATGAAGGGCCACACGTAGACTCCATATTTCTAGATTTCCGAAAAGCATTTGACACCGCACCCCACTGCAGACTCTGAACGAAGGTAGGAGCATACGGGATAGGTTCCCAGATATGTGAGTGGCTCCAAGGCTTTTTAATGATACAACCCAGCATATTGTCCTCGACGGGCGAGTGTTCATCAGAGACATGGGTATCGACAGGAGTATCCGAAAGACGCGTGATGGGATCGCAATTATCTTCTACACACATAAATGCTACGGCGGACAGGGTAACCAGCAATCTGCGGCTATCTGTCGACGGTACTGTGGTGTATGGCAAGGTGTCGTCTTTGAGAGGCAGTAGGAAGATACGAGATGACATAGACAAAATTTCTAGTAGCTTGATGAATGGCAGCTGAACGCAGAGAAGTATAAGTAAATGCGGATGGGTAGGAAAAACAAACCCGTAATGTTCGGATACACCATTAGTAGTGTCTTGTATGACAGTCGCGTCGCTGGCCGGTGTGGCCGAGCTGTTCTAGGCGCTTCAGTCTGGAACCGCGCAGGTTCGACTCCTGCCTCGGACATGGATGTGTGTGATGTCCTTAAGTTAGGTAGGTTTAAGTAGTTCTAAGTTCTAGGGGACTGATGACCTCAGATGTCAAGTCCAATGGTGTTCAGAACCATTTGAACCATTTTTGAACAGTCGCGTCGTTTAAATGTCTGGGCGTAACGTTGCAAAGCAAGACGAAGTGGATCGAGAATGCAAGGATTGTGTTGGAGAAGGTGATTGGTCGGCTTCGGTTTATTGGGAATATCCTAGGAAAACGTGGTCCGCCTGCAAAGGAGACCGCATATAGACGTTGGTGCCAGATCGGCTTCATGGGAGACATAGAATCAATTCAGAGGAGGGCTGTTAGACTTGTTACTGGTAGGTTCGAAAACACGCAAGTTCTACAGAGATGCTTCGCTAACTTAAATGGGAATCCCTGGAGAGAAGGTTACAATTTTTTTCGAGGAACATTATTGAGAAAATTGAGAGAACCAGCACTTGTAGCTAACTGCAAAACGATTCTACTGCCTCCAACATACATTGCGCGTAATGTCCACGAAGATATGGTACGAGAAATTAGGGTCCACATGGAAGCATATATATAGCTGTTTTTCCCTCTCTCTGCGAGTGGAACAGGAAAGGAAATGACAAATAGTGGTACGGGGTACCTTCCGCCACGCGCCGTACGTTGGATTCCGGAGTATCTATGTAGCTGTAGATGCTGATGTCTCAGTTATTACAGCAACTGGGTTCCGCGAGACCTGCATCGTCTTTCTTTTACGGATTCCTAGTGAAGTTCGTCGAGCATTTATTTTACATTTTCATTACGGCTGTACCACCCTGTTACGATCCTAGAAGTGCGTCTTTCAGTTCATTACTCCAAACCCTGGAACAATATCAAAAACAGAAATACACCGTAGTGAAGTGCCACACTAACATTTGTTTTATAGTTCGTTGTGACCCGGCTTTCGGTCTTTCTAAGCCATTCTCAGACGACTGAAGACTAAACAGATAGTCCAGACTACACCAGTGATAGTTTATAGCTGTCCAAAGACTGTTTTTCTAAAGATACATGGCCTCTTACAGCTATACATCTATACAAAAATACAGGCATAGTGAAATTCATACGGGAGTTATGAACAAATAAATATTATATTACTTATTATACACTTATTCAAAGTATAAGAATGTACAGGTCATAAACGATACAAGTTGAGTAGTGACACAGGCTAGTATGTTATACTCGTATAGGCAAAATAATTGGTGAACGTCATGAACAAGCAAAAAAGGCCGGGCAGGTGATGACGGGCATATGGTAGGAAGGAATCAACAAAATGTACGTGCAGAACAGTTACACTATTTACAACAAGCATATTATTTCCTTTGGATTAAAGGACCCCTCCCCCCCTTGAGATCAAAGATGAAATGCATGCCAAAATCGAGGTTACAACAACCACAATTTTCTCAGAGAACGCTCGTCCTCCCATATTGGATATACAAAACGTTAATAGGTTAATATGATACTAGTAAACTGCAGGAGCATCGAAGCGATGGTCCCAAGTCAGTATCTCTTATTGGTGGTTATAATGCCCAGATATTATTTCGAACAGAAAGTTGAAATCGGAAGTGAGTGGCAACGAAATCCTAAGTTCAGATTAGAATATATGTCTTCATGATAGGTTACACGTCAATGGTAGCGACGTACTTATTGCAGTAAAGATTTCGATAATGTTTGGCGAGATTATCACGGATTCCGAAAGTGAAATAATCTGGGTGGAGTTAAAGATCGAAGAACTGTCAAAAATGGTAATCGTATGCCTTTATAGACAACCTGTGTAAGGAGCTGTAGTGGCAGAGCGCTTCAGAATGAACTTGCAGAATATCGTTAATGTTTTCGTATCATACTGTTGTAAGCGGAGTATTACTGGGAGAGTCAAGCTATCAAATCTGGTGCCAGAGACAGAGATTCGTGTGACATTGTTCTGAATGTCTTGTCCGAAAACTACTTCGACCGGATAGAGAACTAACTTGTGAAGGTAACGTCTCAGATCTCCTAGCAACAAACAGACCTGAACTTATCGTACCAGTTAAAGTACAGGAAGGAGTCAGTGATCGTGAGGTTATGATAGCAACTATGACTAAGTGTTTTACGAGGAATGTTACGAAAGGTAGTGAGGTGTAGCGCTTCGCATCATGCCTATTCAGATGAGACATTACAGCAGTGATTAGACGTGCAGCGTGAGTCACGCGCAAGACAGGTGGCGTCAGATGAATCGAATGTGCATGGTTTCTATGCGATATGATGAGCTCAATAGCTGACGGATACTGTTGGAGCTGTAGTCGAAATGCTGTTAATTTTATTTCCGTTTTTTTTTTGTTTAATTGTCTAATTGTTTATGAATTACTACTATCATTTTGTTTCGTTATGAGAGTGAACCCCCCCCCCATGAACCATGGACCTTGCCGTTGGTGGGGAGGTTTGCGTGCCTCCGCGATACAGATAGCCGTACCGTAGGTGCAACCACAACGGAGGGGTATCTGTTGAGAGGCCAGACAAACGTGTGGTTCCTGAAGAGGGGCAGCAGCCTTTTCAGTAGTTGCAAGGGCAACAGTCTGGATGATTGACTGATCTGGCCTTGTAACAATAACCAAAACGGCCTTGCTGTGCTGGTACTGCGAACGGCTGAAAACAAGGGGAAACTACAGCCGTAATTTTTCCCGAGGGCATGCAGCTTTACTGTATGATTAAATGATGATGGCGTCCTCTTGGGTAAAATATTCCGGAGGTAAAATAGTCCCCCATTCGGATCTCCGGGCGGGGACTATTCAAGAGGATGTCGTTATCAGGAGATAGATAACTGGCGTTCTACGGATCGGAGCGTGGAATGTCAGATCCCTTAATCGGGCAGGTAGGTTAGAAAATTTAAAAAGGGAAATGGATAGGTTAAAGTTAGATATGGTGGGAATTAGTGAAGTTCGGTGGCAGGAGGTACAAGACTTCTGGTCAGGTGACTACAGGGTTACAAACACAAAATCAAATGGGGGTAATGCAGGAGTAGGTTTAATAATGAATAGGAAAATAGGAATGCGGGTAAGCTACTACAAACAGCATAGTGAACGCATTATTGTGACCAAGATAGATACGAAGCCCAGACCTACTACAGTAGTACAAGTTTATATGCCAACTAGCTCTGCAGATGATGAAGAAATTGAAGAAATGTATGATGAAATAAAAGAAATTATTCAAATAGTGAAGGGAGACGAAAATTTAATAGTCATGGGTGACTGGAATTCGAGTGTAGGAAAGGAGAGAGAAGGAAACGTAGTAGGTGAATATGGATTGGGGCTAAGAAATTAAAGAGGAAGCCGCCTGGTAGAATTTTGCACGGAGCACAACATAATCATAGCTAACACTTGGTTTAAGAATCATGAAGAAGGTTGTATACATGGAAGAACCCTGGAGATACTAAAAGGTATCAGATAGATTATATAACGGTAAGACAGAGATTTAGGAACCAGGTTTTAAATTGTAAGACATTTCCAAGGGCAGATGTGGACTCTGACCACAATCTATTGGTTATGACCTGTAGATTAAAACTGAAGAAACTGCAAAAAGGTGGGAATTTAAGGAGATGCGACCTGGATAAACTGAAAGAACCAGAGGTTGTACAGAGTTTCAGGGAGAGCATAAGGGAACAATTGACAGGAATGGAGGAAAGAAATACAGTAGAAGAAGAATGGGTAGCTTTGAGGGATGAAGTAGTGAAGGCAGCAGAGGATCAAGTAGGTAAAAAGACGAGGGCTAGTAGAAATCCTTGGGTAACAGAAGAAATATTGAATTTAATTGATGAAAGGAGAAAATATAAAAATGCAGTAAATGAAGCAGGCAAAAAGGAATACAAACGTCTCAAAAATGAGATCGACAGGAAGTGCAAAATGGCTAAGCAGGGATGGCTAGAGGACAAATGTAAGGATGTATAGGCTTATCTCACTAGGGGTAAGATACATACTGCCTACAGGAAAATTAAAGAGACCTTTGGAGAAAAGAGTAGCACTTCTACGAATATCAAGAGCTCAGATGGAAACCCAGTTCTAAGCAAAGAAGGGAAAGCAGAAAGGTGGAAGGAGTATATAGAGGGTCTATACAAGGGCGATGTACTTGAGGACAATATTATGGAAATGGAAGAGGATGTAGATGAAGATGAAATGGGAGATACGATACTGCCTGAAGAGTTTGACAGAGCACTGAAAGACTTGAGTCGAAACAAGGCCCCCGGGGTAGACAACATTCCATTGGAACTACTGACGGCCTTGGGAGAGCCAGTCCTGACAAAACTCTACCATCTGGTGAGCAAGATGTATGAAACAGGCGAAATACCCTCAGACTTCAAGAAGAATATAATAATTCCAATCCCAAAGAAAGCAGGTGTTGACAGATGTGAAAATTACCGAACTATCAGTTTAATAAGTCACAGCTGCAAAATACTAACACGAATTCCTTACAGACGAATGGAAAAACTAGTAGAAGCCAACCTCGGGGAAGATCAGTTTGGATTCCGCAGAAACACTGGAACACGTGAGGCAGTACTGACCTTACGACTTACCTTAGAAGAAAGGTTAAGGAAAGGAAAAAATACGTTTTTAGCATTTGTAGACTTAGAGAAAGCTTTTGACAATGTTGACTGTCATACTCTCTTTCAAATTCTAAAGGTGGCAGGGGTAAAATACAGGGAGCGAAAGGCTATTTACAATTTGTACAGAAACCAGATGTCAGTTATAAGAGTCGAGGGACATGAAAGGGAAGCAGTGGTTGGGAAGGGAGTAAGACAGGGTTGTAGCCTCTCCCCGATGTTGTTCAATCTGTAGATTGAGCAAGCAGTAAAGGAAACAAAAGAAAAATTCGGAGTAGGTATTAAAATCCATGGAGAAGAAATAAAAACTTTGAGGTTCGCCGATGACGTTGTAATTCTGTCAGAGACAGCGAAGGACTTGGAAGAGCAGTTGAAAGGAATGGACAGTGTCTTGAAAGGAGGATATAAGATGAACATCAACAAAAGCAAAACGAGGATAATGGAATGTAATCGTATTAAGTCGGGTGATGCTGAGGGAATTAGATTAGGAAATGAGACACTTAAAGTAGTAAAGGAGTTTTGCTATTTGGGGAGCAAAATAACTGATGATGGTCGAAGTAGAGAGGATATAAAATGTAGACTGGCAATGGCAAGGAAAGCGTTTCTGAAGAAGAGAACTTTGTTAACGTCGAGTATAGATTTAAGTGTCAGGAAGTCATTTCTGAAAGTATTTGTATGGAGTGTAGCCATGTATGGAAGTGAAACATGGACGATAAATAGTTTGGACAAGAAGAGAATAGAAGCTTTCGAAATGTGGTGCTACAGAAGAATGCTGAAGATTAGAAGGGTAGATCACATAACTAATGAGGAAGTATTGAATAGGATTGGGGAGAAGAGAAGTTTGTGGCACAACTTGACCAGAAGAAGGGATCGGTTGGTAGGACATGTTCTGAGGCATCAAGGGATCACCAATTTAGTATTGGAGGGCAGCATGGAGGGTAAAAATCGTAGAGGGAGACCAAGAGATGGATACACTAAGCAAATTCAGAAGGATGTAGGTTGCAGTAGGTACTGGGAGATGAAGAAGCTTGCACAGGAGAGAGCATGTGATGTTACAAAATAAAAGTGATGTTGTTATTCAATGGAAAGTTGGAAATTGAGACTTAGCTTACTGTTTTATCAATCACAATTGGCGTAAGAATCATGGATTGACCATTGTCATAAAATATTGCATTATGAGATGTGATTAGTTTTTACTTGCAGTTTCGCGTGGCTTGAGGCAGTCACAACTAGCGTGCTATTGATTAAGAAATCACATTATCGTCTTTCTAATTACTTCATGATCGTAGATACGATCATACCCGGTTGTGAAGTTATTGTTATGACAAAACAATTTCCTAAGGGACCAGAAAGTTCTTAAGGGCGCAAAAACAACTGTAACATCACACAAAAGGGAAATTCAATATTAAAGCTGATGCAAGAAGACGATAAAACAGTTTTCTTTTTATCAATGTAACACGCACATTGGACTGCTGATCTCCGTGTCTGTAATCTTAGCAAAATGCATAATTAAAATGAAATTAATACTGAGGAGATGATAGGAATGAGCACTGCTAAATGATTCAGTATTCCCAGAACAAATATTTATTATAAACTAAAACAGATATCGTACCTTAAGCTTAGTACTACAATGACCGTAGATTTTTATGTCCGTATCATGTCCATTGAGCGCTCTTTTATATAGCCATTGTCTTCTTTGAGTCGCTCGTGCGTCGTCACGGTAAGTTATAACAGTTCTTTACACTTCACTCGAACTTAGACATAACACGTTTTTATACATTTAGTAAAAATTAGATCAGACTGCCACAAATCTGCGTCCGTCTTACTTGAGAAAAACAGTACAAGTCTTTTTAGCGCTCAAGGCTTCATTTGTTCTCCAGCGAACAAAATAGTGAAGGATCGCATATCTATCCGTATTTTTATGTTTATATCGCCGCCCAAAGACGACGAATTACATTATTTAGAAAATTCCACCGTCGCCATGCGACGCCTCATTATACATTAATCATTATTTACAAACAAGTACCGGCCTGAAAGTATTAACTACTCGTATTTGCTGTCTTAATGAAGTCAAAAATAGCGAATATCACAAGTAGCATGGAGAGCTGCATCAAACCAGTCTCCGGACTGAAGACCACAACAACAACAACATGAGAGTGAAAGAAGGTGTAGATGTGAAATACTGTTTTATGCAAAAATTTTATACTATACAGTGAAGTAACTGGTCACATGAGTAATGCCGCGCGGAATGGCCGCGCGGTTTGAGGCGCCATGTCACGTATTGCGCGGCCCCTCCCGCCGGAGGTTCTGTGGTGTCAACGCCAGACACCACACTTGCTAGGTGGTAGCCTTTAAATCGGCCGCGGTCCATTAGTATACGTCGGACCCACGTGTCGCCACTGTCAGTGATCGCAGACCGAGCGCCACCACACGGCAGGTCTAGAGAGACGTACTAGCACTCGCCCCAGTTGTACAGCCGACTTTGCTAGCGAAGCTACACTGACCGATACGCTCTCATTTGCCGAGACGATAGTTAGCATAGCCTTCAGCTACGTCAATTGCTACGACCTAGCAAGGCGCCATAATCCTTTGCTATATATATTGTGGTTATAACATGTACCGTCAAGAGAGATGTTCTACAATTGTGGATAAAAGTTAAGTATTACATCATCTGCGTACTTTATTTGCAATTCTCAAGATATTGTCCTGTTCCAGACCTCACGCCAATCAGCGTGTAATTAAACGCGTGCATTTCGGCCTCCTCTGGAAACACAGTGTTGGCTCTTCTGCCAACACTACAAATTGGCGACGAGTAAAATCGCGTTTGTACCAATTGATCTTGCCTTAATTTCCTTGTGTCATGGCTTCGCCACAATCTCCAGATGTACTGTCCGAATTTTATAGCTTGCAGAATCAGCAGACGCAGGCCTTATTGGATGCCCTTGGACAGCTCGTCCAGGGTCAACGTGCAATGCAAAACGATGCGGCCGCCGCCGCTCCACCGCTACCGCAGCCACAACATGCAGTTGCACCACCTTTTTGTCCGTTTGATGCGGCACTGGAAAGCTGGACGGAGTGGTCACGCCAATTTGGATTCCATTTCGCCACCTACAGAATTCAAGGTAATGAGCGGCAGCCTTTTATGTTGGCATGTGTAGGTGTGTCCACCTACCGTGTGATAGTGAAATTATTTCCCCGACGGGACATAGCAACTCTATCCTATGAAGAAATTTTGTCGGCATTAGATGCATATTTCAAAGAATCAGTCAATGTAGTTGCGAAAAGGTATACGTTCTTTCGTACAAAACGTACGGCCGGTCAAACTAATCGGGAGTGGGTTGCAACTTTGCAAGGCCTTACAAGGGATTGTGCTTTTGAGTGTGAATATGGCCTCCCTTAGTCAGATACTATGGCGCGTGATGCAATTGCACAGAACGTTTCTGATGGTCGTATAACGGGAGCAAATTTTGAAACTAGTCAATCCCTCCCTTCAACAAGTGATGGACATATTGGATAGGCAAGACACACTTGACTTTGCTCAGGAATCATTTGAAACTCCGCCAGCCGTGTGTCACGGTAACCGGCCCGCCGGGCGAGCTGCACGGAATGGTAAACAGCCCTCGCGCCCGTCCGCGCAGCCACGTGTGCCGCGCAAGCACGCAAATGCAGTGAAATCATGCCCGCGGAGTGCTACTAGACATTCGCGTGAAAATTGCCCGTCACGCCAAGCTATTTGCTTTTTCTGTAATAAAAAAGGACATGTTCAGAGTGTTTGCCAGAAAAAGCTCAGATCAGACACTAACAACCATTCCAGGCCCTTTGCTTCGCGCCGGAATCAGAATTGAACCAAGAATACTCAGGCTCGTGAACCTTCGCCCATGGACATTCATGTAGTTAATTCCACTCCGCCCAGTGCCACTCTCTCTAAAAGTGACTGTGTGCGTCCCACAAAAAGTGTGCATCGACGTCGCCGGAAATCACGTCAATTAGCCAATCTCAGAACATTATTTCAGGTCTTGCGTCAAACTGATCTTCGCTTGCGGAAGGACAAATGTGTGTTTTTTGCTCGTGATTTACCATATGTGGGACATATAATCAATGCCCAAGGCATACATCCTAGTCCAGAGCACCTCTGTGCCATACAAGACTTGCCTTCGCCGCAGAATTTGAAGCAGCTACAGAGTGTGCTGGGTAAAATAAATTACTACCATCGCTATGTGCGCAATGCCTCTTCCATTTCAGCTCCGCTTCATCGGTTACACCGTAAAGGTGTTCCGTTTGTCTGGACGCCGGAATGCGAATGCACCTTTCGCCAGTTGAAATCGGCGTTGCTTTCCAATACTTGCCTTACGCCATTCGATCCCCGGAAGCCCCTTTTGTTGATGGTAGATGTATTGGATTTCGGGATCGGTGCTGTGCTTGCGCACAAAGATGGATCGCTTGATCGCTCTATTGCCTTTGCGTCCAAATTGCTCTCGTCTGCGCAAAGAAATTATTCACAGATCGAGAAAGAAGCTTTGGCTCTCGTATTTGGTGTTACTAAGTTTCACGATTTCTTGTATGGTCGTCACTTTACCATCATCACAGACCACAAACCTTTGACATCACTTTTTCACCCGAACAAGCCTGTACCTCCACGTACAGCGCAGAAATTCATTCGCTGGTCTATTTTCCTCTCGCAGTACCGCTACGATATCTTGTATCGGTCCACTGCTAAGCACTGAAACGCCGATGCATTGTCCCGTTTGCCTGTTGCTGGGGATAGAGTATTCGATTCTTCCGAACTTGCTTGCATGTTCATTGATGCGGAAACCGATGACGTGGTCGAATCGTTTCCGATTGATTTTCGTCGTGTAGCTACAGCCACAGCTGCTAACCCTGTCCTTGCTACCGTTTTGCGTTTTGTTGCTACGCAATGGCCCTTGTCAAAGTCACGGATCGAGGATCCGTTGGTTCGCCGATTTTTTGCTCACAAGGAGAGACTTTTTGTACGACGTGGTGTTTTGCTGTTGCGTTCTGATAATGATCAGTCTCGGGTCGTGGTCCCACGTTCGTTACAGTCCTCTGTCTTACGGCTTCTCCACCAAGGACATTGGGGTATAGTGCGAACGAAACAACTTGCTCGTCAGCATTGTACTTGGTTCGGAATCGATGCTGCGATTACGAATATGTGCTCTTCTTGCATGGCGTGTGCCGAACAACAATCCGCACCACCGCGGAAATTCTTTGCATGGCCGAAAGCCACTTCCCCTTGGCAACGCTTACACATCGATTTTGCTGGTCCATTCTGGAATGCTCGATGGTTGGTTGTTGACGATTCTTTCAGTAATTTTCCTTTTGTTGTCCGGATGTCTTCCACGACGTCATCTGCCACCATCCAAGCGTTATATGCTATCTTTTGCATTGAAGGTCTTCCACAGACTATTGTTTCCGACAATGGCCCACAATTCATGTCCGCAGAATTTCAGTCATTCTGCCAGGCCAATGGTATTCAACATCTGACATCCGCACCGTTTTCGCCTCAGTCAAACGGTGCCGCTGAACGATTGGTCCGGACTTTCAAGTCCCAGATGTTGAAGTTGAAAGAGTCGCATTCTCGGGAGGACGCGTTATTGCTCTTCTTGTCCTCGTATCGCTCTCAGCCCCGAGATGGTCGCTCGCCGGCTGAGTTGCTCCACGGTCGTCCTCATCGAACCTTGATGTCTTTGCTGCATCCGCCGCATCAGGTTCCTGTGTAGCGGCAGACGCCTGCTTTTGCTCCAGGCGACGTTGTATACTATCGCAACTATTGCGGTTCACGGCGTTGGCTCGCAGGGCGCATTCTTCGCTGCCTCGGCCGCGCTATGTATTTGGTTTTGGGGGCCTCTGGTGAGGTGCGTCGGCATCTCAATCAGCTGCGCCTCTGTCGTCGCACGGGTTCTGCCGCTCCCCGTCTGCTTTCAGCGACGGTGCCGTCCGGTCAGCGTCCTGGGGACCCATCTACTGGCTCGCCTCACCCCCAAGTTTACCGACGCTGCCTTCCATTTTGCCCCATGGCGACGCGCCGCAGCCGCCGCTGCCGCCGCCGCCGCCGCCTGTTCTCCCACCGGCGACGCCCGCAGTGGACGCTTCGCTGCAGCCGCCAAGCGCCTCCCTGGGTCACGCGCCGCCGATCGCTTCCCGTGACCAGCTGTCCTCCGCCTTGGAACTCTTGCCCGCTCCGGACCAGATGTCGTCTTCGCCCGTCGGCTGCCCCGTTCTGATGGAGGTCGACCCTTCGGCCCCTCCTGTCTCTTTACGGGCGCATACACCGCATGTTGACGTGCACCCTGGACTAGGTTTTCAGGCGTTTCCTAGCTCCCCTCGGACCGAATGGCCGGGTGCGGGTGGCACAGCCTCGCCTGTTGTTAGGCTCCCCACCTCGTCGCATACGTCAACATGCAGTCCTCCCCACGGCGGGCGGAACCCTTAGAACACAACCGTTCGCCGATTTGCGGGGGAGGAATGTGGTGTCACCGCCAGACACCACACTTTCTAGGTGGTAGCCTTTAAATCGGCCGCGGTCCATTAGTATACGTCGGACCCGCGTATCGCCACTGTCAGTGATCGCAGACCGAGCGCCACCACACGGCAGGTCTAGAGAGACGTACTAGCACTCGCCCCAGTTGTACAGCCGACTTTGCTAGCGAAGCTACACTGACCGATACGCTCTCATTTGCCGAGACGATAGTTAGCATAGCCTTCAGCTACGTCAATTGCTACGACCTAGCAAGGCGCCATAATCCTTTGCTACATATATTGTGGTTATAACATGTACCGTCAAGAGAGATGTTCTACAATTGTGGATAAAAGTTAAGCATTACATCATCTGCGTACTTTATTTGCAATTCTCAAGATATTGTCCTGTTCCAGACCTCACGCCAGTCAGCGTGTAATTAAACGCGTGCATTTCGGTCTCCTCTAGAAACACAGTGTTGGCTCTTCTGCCAGCACTACAGGTTCGAGTCCTCCCTCGGGCATGGGTGTGTGTGTTGTTCTTAGCGTAAGTTAGTTTAAGTGGTGTGTAAGTCTAGGGACCGATGACTTCAGCAGTTTGGTCACACACACGTGTGTAACGTTCGAGAAAGACGTGTGTGTTAGTCATTGGTGCCGGGAGATTTATTATAATCTATGTTGTGAGTTTATGGTACTGGGGAAATTAGATGATGATTTCGGAAAAATAATTTGGTTAAAAGGGAATTAATTTTATAACTGTGAGTTTTCAAAATTTATTTATGGTAATTTACTGTTCAGATTCAGTGACGTATTTTGATTGGTTATGTATATATACGCAGGATCGAGCGGGTTTGATGCTGCTTTCCGATTGGCTGTAATGTTTCTCTGCCAATCATAAATATGCATATTCAGGCGATTTTTTTTTTTTGGGAACTAGTAGCTTCTTCTGTGTAGAGAGATGAGCAGAGTTGGGGCTTGGATCTCTTAGTGATCAGACCTATCGATATATGCTCCATTCAAAATTATTAATATTGCGATATTTCAGTACCAAAAATGTTTTAGATGCGCCGTAAGGTGTGGAAATAGTTCGATTTAAAGCACAGTGTGGAATTCGGAACATCTGGTGACATTTAAACAACTATCCACAGCGGGGCGTGTTGCTTACTCGTGAACTTGGACATTTTGTTCCGTAACTGATACTAGCAACATTTGAGAGAGCAGTTCTAAAAGAAACAATCCGTTTGTAAACTTTCCGTGAAGGATAGTTCGTAATTACCAAAAACTGGCTACGGTTATAAATGATATTTGCGCGTGGACTTTTCAGAGATTGTACAGTTTACAATGAGGCTTGGTAGTGGCTGATGTATACTAGCTTACCGTAATAGAATGAAAGTTTACGCAGGCAGACACTTTCATTTGACTATTCCTTCCATTGACAAAACAGATTTAGTGCGAGTTGGAGTTACGAAGTGTACAGGTGTTTTACTATAGCTTTTTCCGGATGAGAACTGCGTTTCAGAGACTTCAAGGATGCGTGCGTCTGAGGACAGATTCACCACAAGGTGAGTGGAACTATGCAATGCACTTGCTTAGCAAGAGTGACAAGATACAAATTCCAGTGCATCTGAGTAGGCAGCATGAAATATTCACTGATGAGTACGAAGATGTTGGGCACAAACGGAAAAATTCAGAAGAATCGTTCAGTACGCCGTAAAAAAGTATATTCCGACCAAGTCTTAACGAATGGCAAAAGCCGACCGTGGTTTAAGAGTCGTGTTAGAAAACTCCTACGTAAACAAAAGGAGCTTTATCACAGATTCAAGAGAAGTCGAAAACTAGCAGACAAACAAAAGCTGAACGATGCGAAAACGACCGTAAGCAGAGCAATTAGACAAGCGTTCGGTGACTCTGAGAGCAAAATTTTGTCAACCGATGTGACTCAAAACTCTAACGGTTTATGTAAAATCAGTAAGTGGTTCGAAATCTACTTTCTGTTCATTCACTCAGTGACCATGCTGGCACCGAAACGGAAGATTACAGAGAGGAGGCCGAAATACTGGATTCGGTCTTTCGAAATTATTTCACTGCGGAAGATCGTAACACGGTCAGTCGTCTCAGTCGTCGTACGAACGCCGAAATGGCAGATACTGAGATAACCGATGGCGGAATAGGAAAGCAAGTGCAATCGCTTAGTAGTGGGAAGACGCAGGACCAGGTTAGATACCTATAAGATTGTACAAAGATTATGCGAAAGAACTTGCTCCTCTTCTAACAGTAGTTTTTCGTTTATCGCTGGAGCAAAGAAGGGTTCCTAGTGGCTCGAAAAAGTGTAGGTCATTCCCGCTTTCAAGAAGCGCCGTAGGACATGCTGTACGTATTGATAGGCCTGTGTCATTGACGTCAGTGTGTTGTAGATTTATGGAATATGTTTTATGCTCAAGAATATAGCATTTTTGAGGAAATAAATCTTCTCTATAAAACTTAACATTGATTCCGCAAAAGGATATCTTATGAAATCAGCTCGCTCTTTTCCTTCATGAGATCCAGAAGGCTGCAGACAATGGCGCTTAAATTCATGCCGTGTTCCTTGTCTTCAGCAAGGCATTTGACGCTGTCCCCCATTGACGTTTAGCGAAAACAGCACGAGGTTATCGAGTATCGGACCAGGTATGCAACTGGAAGTATGGAAAATTGTGTTTAACGTCGTTAGAGATGGAACACAAGCTCGTACTGTATCAAGGATGGGGAAGGAAGTGGGCCGTGCCCTTTCAAAGACATCCCTGCATTTTCCTAGAGCGAGTTAGGAAAACCATGGAAAACCTAAATCTGGACGGCCGGTCACGTGTTTGTACCATCGTCCTCCAGGAATGCGAATCCAATGTGCTAACCACTGCGCGCCCTCACTCGGTACATGCAACTGTATTCAAGACTTCCTTGCTGTCAGAAATCAACACGTCATCCTTAACGGTAAAAAATCGACAGAAGTAAAGCTAATTTCCAGAGGATCCCAAGGAAGTGTCATAGGACTGCTACTGTTTACAAAGTATATAAATGATCTAGCAAAAAGCTTCGAAAGCTCATTAAGACTGGTTGAAGATGATGCGGTTGTCTATAAAAAAGTACCACACCAGAAGACAGTATCCATTTGCAGAATGACCTGCAGGAAATGCATGAATGGTATAGGCCCCTGAAGTTGACCCTGAACATAAAGAAATGTATCTCATTGCGCATACATAAGAACGATCTTAAGTTGGATAACCACATAAAACAAATGGTAGGAAAAGCAAATGCTAGAGTGAGAAACACAAGAAGAATCTTAAGGAAATGTGGCTCATCCATGAAGGAAGTGGCTTATGAGGCACTTATACGACCGATTCTTGTTTACCAACCTAGGATCCTCGCCAGGTAGGACTGATAGAAGACACAGTGAAGATCCAGCGAAGAGCGGCGCGTTTCATCACAAGATCGCTTAGTCAGCGCGTGGCGTTAGAGAGATGCCCAGCACTCCATTGGCAGATGTTACAAGAGAGGCGTTGTGCGTTTCGGAGAGGTTTACTACTGAAATTCCGAGAGAGTACTTTGCGGGAAGAGTCGGACAGCATATTCAGGGTTGCCACAAATTTCCCCAAGTGAAATTTCTTGACATTTCCCAGATTTCCAGGCAAGTTTTATTGTTTTTCCCTGATAAATTTTGGGATCTCAAGGTAAAGTAAAGACATAAGTTGACAAAAAAATGTAAGGACTTTTGTATTTCTCCCCCGTGTGAGTAAAAATCTTAAGTTCTAATGTCAACGTCTTTTGTCATGAACTGTTTTTAGATGGAGAAAGCAAGCCAAATGGTATATGTGTTTGATTAAGACCATGGTTGTTATTTTATTTCAATAAAAGGAAACACATTAGGTGACAAAAATACACATGCCTTGGAGTCACAAGACAGATTTAAAATACCTTCACTGATTTCAGGAATACCTTCAGAACAATGTAGGCGTCTTGAAAGACGTGTATAAGGCGGGGAAGAGTTATGTAAACCTAGAATATACGTGGCCGCCAATAAAATGTTGGTTCTACTATATTCGTTATTGTCAGTTTTTACCCACTGTGTTATGTCTATTATTTTACAGGTATTGTGTGATTTTTCTTTCCAGAAATACAGGGTGTTACAAAAAGGTACGGCCAAACTTTCAGGAAACATTCCTCACACAAATAAAGAAAAGATGTTATGTGGACATGTGACCGGAAACGCTTAATTTCCATGTTAGAGTTCATTTTAGTTTCGTCAGTATGTACTGTACTTCTTCGATGCACCGCCAGTTGGCCCAATTGAAGGAAGGTAATGTTGACTTCGGTGCTTGTGTTGACATGCGACTCATTGCTCTACAGTACTAGAATCAAGCACATCAGTACGTAGCAACAACAGGTTAGTGTTCATCACGAACGTGGTTTTGCAATCAGTGCAATGTTTACAAATGCGGAGTTGGCAGATGCCCCTTTGATGTATGGATTAGCACGGGGCAATAGCCGTAGCGCGGTACGTTTGTATCGAGACAGATTTCCAGAACGAAGGTGTCCCGACAGGAAGACGTTCGAAGCAATTGATCGGCGTCTTAGGAAGCACGGAACATTCCAGCCTATGACTCGCAACTGGGAAAGACCTAGAACGACGAGGACACCTGCAATGGACGAGGCAATTCTTCGTGCAGTTGACGATAACCCTAATGTCAGCGTCAGAGAAGTTGCTGCTGTACAAGGTAACGTTGACCACGTCACTGTATGGAGAGTGCTACGGGAGAACCAGTTGTTTCCGTACCATGTACAGCGTGTGCAGGCACTATCAGCAGCTGATTGGCCTCCACGGGTACACTTCTGTGAATGGTTCATCCAACAATGTGTCAATCCTCGTTTCAGTGCAAATGTTCTCTTTACGCATGAGGCTTCATTCCAACGTGATCAAATTGTAAATTTTCACAATCAACATGTGTGGGCTGACGAGAATCCGCACGCAATTGTGCAATCACGTCATCAACACAGATTTTCTGTGAACGTTTGGGCAGGCATTGTTGGTGATGTCTTGGTTGGGCCCCATGTTCTTCCACCTACGCTCAATGGAGCACGTTATCATGATTTCATACGGGATACTCTACCTGTGCTGCTAGAACATGTGCCTTTACAAGTACGACACAACATGTGGTTCATGCACGATGGAGCTCCTGCACATTTCAGTCGAAGTGTTCGTACGCTTCTCAACAACAGATTCGGTGACCGATGGATTGGTAGAGGCGCACCAATTCCATGGCCTCCACGCTATCCTGACCTCAACCCTCTTGACTTTCATTTATGGGGGCATTTGAAAGCTCTTGTCTACGCAACCCCGGTACCAAATGTAGAGACTCTTCGTGCTCGTATTGTGGACGGCTGTGATACAATACGCCATTCTCCAGGGCTGCATCAGCGCATCAGGGATTCCATGCGACGGAGAGTGGATGCCTGTATCCTCGCTAACGGAGGACATTTTGAACATTTCCTGTAACAAAGTGTTTGAAGTCACGCTGGTACGTTCTGTTGCTGTGTGTTTCCATTCCATGATTAATGTGATTTGAAGAGAAGTAATAAAATGAGCTCTAACATGGAAAGTAAGCGTTTCCGGACACATGTCCATATAACATTTTTTTTTCTTTGTGTGTGAGGGATATTTCCTGAAAGTTTGGCCATACCTTTTTGTAACACGCTGTGTATGAGTACATAGCGTACAAACCTCCAGCGACTGTCACGATTTTCTTCTTCTTATCGTCCATACTTTCTAATACATAAACTAGTTTCGAGGTACCAAACTGTACTGAGTAAATAAAATGTATATAGAACGCCACACTGTAAATGCACTTGCGGTGATACAGTCGCAATTCCTGAAATCCATCGCCCGTGGCCTCTGGCCTGCCGAGGAGTTCCGCAGTCCTGGATCCATGGATAAATCACAAAAATCCGCCACATTATGCCACACACACACAGATCCCGCCTGCAGGTAGATCAGTGAGACTAGATGCGACGACCAGGGCTCGCACATTAGTGGGAAACAATGGGCTTCAGATCGTCAGAAATGGCCTGCAGTTTTGGCCCATCATGGGAGTCCACTTGTGTGGCCAGCTATTTATGTGTCACAGACACCGCTGCGATCAATTCATACAACAGATAACTTGCGCGAGTACACTGAGAATGAATACTAATGAAGATAGGCAACAGCTCTCCGTGAAGGTGATCGCTGAGCCGCAGGCAGGCACGGTGAAAAGACAGTCACACTTTCACAACTAAATTTTCGGCCGTAGCCTTTGTCAGAGAACGAGAGCTCACACACATTCACACAATCACTCAAACACAATTTGTGCAAACTTGACTGCCGTCTCCGGCAGCTGCGTCAATAATCTCTGAGAATCAGTTCCGAACAAACCACCCAGCATGCCCCCTGCCTCTCACCGGGAGCTGCTATGCTAGCGGCAAGAAATGTTGGCAGCACTGACTTCAAGCTGAGGGGAGTGGTAGGAAGCGGAGAAGCAGTAAGAAAGAGGGAGTAGAGAAGCGGCGCCCAGACAGCGACGATGCATGACATAAACAAACCATTTCATCTACTGAGATAAAAACGAGATTTTTTTTTCAGTGTTTTTTTTCCAGATTTCCCTGATATTTTCCTCATTTCTCTGACACGTTCGAAATTCCCTAATATTTCCTGATTTCCATAACTGTGGCAACCATGATATTACTCCCGGCCCCCCCCCCCCCCCGCTCCCTCCCCCTCGACACACACACATCTCGCGTAATGACCAAGCCGAGAAATTCTAGAAGTTAGAGCTTATACAGAGGCTTACCAATAATTATTCTTCCCACATGCTATCCGCGACTGGAACACGGAAGGGGGAATCAGTTAGTGGAATCAGGATATAGCCTCCCCCACACACCGTTAAGTGGCATGCGGAATATGATATACAGGGTGTTACAAAAAGGTACGGCCAAACTTTCAGGAAACATTCCTCACACACAAAGAAAGAAAATGTGTTATGTGGACATGTGTCCGGAAACGCTTACTTTCCATGTTGGAGCTCATTTTATTACTTCTCTTCAAATCACATTAATCATGGAATGGAAACACACAGCAACAGAACGTACCAGCGTGACTTCAAACACTTTGTCACAGGAAATGTTCAAAATGTCCTCCGTTATCGAGGATACATGCATCCACCCTCCATCGCATGGAATCCCTGATGCGCTGATGCAGCCCTGGAGAATGCCGTATTGTATGACAGCCGTCCACAATACGAGCACGAAGAGTCTCTACATTTGGTACCGGGGTTGCGTAGACGACGTATCAGAACAATGAGATTCATTTACAGAACGTTAAGGAAAAGAGGAATCTTTCTGTTTCAGTTTCCAACTCCGTTCATGTTTAGTTAGTCTAGTAATTATAGCGCTACCTGACTGACTTACATATACGAGTAATATGACACACAAATTGCAGGAAATCTTATAAACTCCATCCGATTCTAAAGGCGGTATCTTGTCGTTACTGTTGAACAGAATGTGAACAACAGTATTCCTAGTATAAACAGATGGTGTATATTTCCTAGATTTCAATTTGCTGGTTAGTTCTTGTTAAGCATTTGATGTCAACATCAAATAGTATCTTCTGAGGAGGATAAACGAATGCTTTTATCTTCTATTACTCCTTTCTACTATAAAGAAGGATTATAAAGCTTCCGTTCGAAAACCGTACGGTCCAGAAGCGGCATGCCTATAGGGCAAAATCGCTGTGACATTGCGGCAATCATCCCATTCACACATCAGATTGGAGGTACACGTTTGGTGAGACAGTGTCCTGCTGCGTGAATAAGTCCGTAATTGCCTGCTGCACTTCCTCGTCCGAGAGGAATGGCCGACCCTTCGAGGCCTTTTTCAAGGGACCGAAGGCGTGATAATCGGATGAAGAGAGATCAGTACTTTAGGGTGAGTGCTCGAGTGTCTCCCTCTTGGGATGGCGTAACCTCTGCATTACGGCGTTCGCGATAAGGGGACGCGCGTTATCACGAAGCAACAGCACCCCTTGTCGCACCAGCTTTCGTTTCCTGTACAATGTGCCCAAGGAATGTGTTGAGTGCAACACTGAAACGCATCAGGTGCGTCAGGCGAACAGCCACGGGTGAGACCGGCCTCCAAGATCGACCGGCGTCTTGTGTCGAATCGCGATCAGCACGGAACTTGGCGCACCATTCCAGAACTACAGTTTTCGACCGTCGTGCTGCCCCATACACATTCTTCATTTTCCGATGGATGTATACCGGTGTTTGTCCTCCCGCCGCCACCAAGAAAAGGATAACAGCTCGTTGTTCCTGTTTGGATGCATTTGGTAATAACGTCGCCGTAGTTCAGGTTTCTGCATTTATCGTACGCACCTCGGAAAGCCACGAATACCACACTAATCCGTTGCCTACTTGTCGGTGCTTATATCCCCGCATCGGAATCGTGCTATGTTAAATATACGCTGCAGCAACGCCCTCAAACGGAAAATTTTTGATCGTCCCTTATACAGGGTGGCGCAGGAAACGGGTAATTTCGAAATAACGTCAGTTCCATGAATAAATTCATAAAACTAGTAGTTTATTAACGAAAGTGAATGTATTAAGTATGCCATTATTCTGTATGTCTTTACAATCAAAATGTCCAAAAGTGTCTCTTTACTTTTTAAAGATGACATCGGAAAGATGTGGTCCCATTCGGCGTTCACACTCTAACAGCCTGTTATGAAAACTCTGGAATGCGCGGTGTAGCAAATCTAGGGGAATGGCAGTGATTTCGTTTTCAACGCTCTCCTTCAGTTCATGGATTGTTGCAGGACGTGTACGGCACACCTTGCCTTTAAGATATCCCCACAGGAAGATGTCTGACACACTAAGATCAGGGGATCTTGCAGGCCATGCAATGTCACCCTTACGTGAAATAATGCGTGTTCCAAACAATTGACGAACTGCTGCCATCGATTGTCGAGCAGTGTGTGACGTGGCTCCGTCCTGCTGAAACCACATGTTTTCGACGTTAAGATTAAGCTCGTACAGTCTCGGTGTAAAGAATGTTTGAAGCATTTCAACATATCGAGCGGATGTTACTGTCACTGCACTACCATCCTCACTTTCAAAAAAATAAGGGCCGATAACACCATGACATGATACAGCACACCATATTGTGACCTTGGGGCTATGTAGTGGTCGCTGGTGAAACTCACAAGGATTGCCCTGTGCCCAGTAACGAAAATACTGTTTGTTCACGAATCCGTTCAGGTGGAAATGGGCTTCGTCTGATATCCATAAGTTACCAAGGAAATTCGCGTCCTCGTTGATTTTAGCCAATATCTGGCTACTAAACTCCATACGTGACGCTGGGTCTCGTTCATGTAAGTGTTGCACAATCTGAAACTTATAAGGATGGAAGTCTAATTCGTGCAGTGTTCTTTGTAAGCTTCGTCGCTTAATCCCTAGTGAAGATGCATGCTGTCGAACGGAGCGGCGAGGACTTCTCTCGATTGCAGCTCTAGCAGCTGCAATGTTCTCTGGGGTACGTACCGTTGGAATGCCACCTGGAGGTTTCTTTTTCAAGGCAGATGCTGGTTCTTCAAAATTACGCATCCACGTTGTAATCGCATTGGCAGATGGGACACGTCCATGACGTCCAAGCTGGTAATGCTGTCGAAATGTTCTCTGCACGGCAGTCGCACTATCACCATTTTTGTAAAACGCTCTCACAGCTACTGCACGTTCCGCACCAGTCCAATTCTCCATGATTACTAAATGGCAATGCGTTCACATCAATTGTGCAAAGTTTCGAACATCTGCCGGTGCTACAGTGCTGCCAACCGTAACGTTCACAATTTCCCGTTCCCCTGCGCCACCCTGTACGTATGTTACTAGTTAGCGTAGGACTATAACAATTACTATATAAACTTTCTTCATTAAGTTTTAAATAACTGTGGAACTCGGATTTGGTCCGTGGTACAGATAGCAGGCGGTGTACCATGGAGAAAAAGAGCTCATGTTCTTGTGTTAGAGGACGCTAGGACTGGGCAGGAATTTGAGTGACTATGGAAATTACTTTCCTGTATATCTTAAATAAATGCTTTTGCCTGCTAATGTCAACAGTAAAGTGTAGGAAGTTGATTTTGTCCGCTCCCAACCCCACTGTAAATTTAATTTCACAATGGTACGAATTTAAATGATGAAAAGATTTATTTGTCTCGTAGTATCTGTCCACAAGGACAATACAGCGTCCACGTACCTAGACGAGTACGGTATTTTAGAGCTTAGGGGCTCTTCGTCTAAAAATGTTTGTTCTAAATTGTCTGTAAACATTTCAGGAATTGGGGCTCATAGGGGACGCCATTGCTAATCCATCTGATTGACTGTAGTCTTTTGAAAATGGTCCAATATTCTTAGAATCTCTCGCACCGACGGCCAGTATCGATTGTTCACAGCCAGTGAGCTCGCTGCCGCCGCTGGATAAGCAGCAGCCAGCAGCAAGTCGTACCCTTACCTCACTTATTGACCGAGTGGGGTAGCGCAGTGGTTAGCACGCTGGACTCCCATTCGGGAGGACGACGGTTCAATCCCGCGTCCGGCCATCCTGATTTAGGTTTTCCGTGATTTCCCTAGATCACTTCAGGCAAATGCCGGGATGGTTCCTTTGAAAGGGCACGGCCGATTTCCTTCCCCATCCTTCCCTAATCCGAGCTTGTGCTCCGTCTCTAATGACCTCGTTGTCGACGGGACGTTAAACAGTAATCTCCTCCTCCTCCACCTCACTTATTTGTTTCATAGTTTAATACTTAATTCCTTTGCGTGTTTTTGGGTACTTGCATAGTTTAATACACAAATTTCGGGTGTATTAAAGTATTTGAGAGTTGGAGCATCGCGTTTTAGTACCCGTATAGTGTAAATTCACGTAGTCATCAGTCATCTGTTTGTTTTGAACGGCTTGTGAGATAAAAGAGAGGAAAAAGAAATTGTTAGGGATGGGTAGGGACTGCGCCTGTTGTGTACGGATTCATGGGGAATTGGCCAACGTCCGTAAACAGCTGGAAGCTGTGTTGGCCGTGGTTGACAGGCTCCAGGCTGTTGCCCTGGGCCGCGGTGACACTGGGACACCCGAGGCGAGTGCTTTGCCGCCTCTGGAACCTGTAGCATCGCGTGGGATCTCTGATGCCACTGCGCCCTCGGATTTGAACGTCCCTGCCGGTCGACACTTGCCTGACGGTGACTGGAAAACCGTGGCGGGGTCGCGAGTCCCTGGGCGGAAGACGACAGTTGGTGCTGGCCGCAAGGCTGTACCCTTACGCCTCCGTAAAGGGTATTAGGTGCTGCCCACTGCTGAAAGTACTTCTGAGCCAGCAAGGGAAGCCTCGCCTGTTGCGGCAGTGGTCGGTCTTCCTGAGAGGTCTGGACAAGATCAGAGGGTGGGACTGCTTGTCATTGGGAGCTCCAATGTTAGGTGGATGATGGAACCCCTTAGGGATATGGCAGCTAAGGACAGGAAGAAAGCCAATGTGCACTCCGTGTGCATACTGGCTGGAGTCATCCAAGATGTGGAAAGGGTCCTTCCGGACGCCATGAAGGGCACAGTTGCAGTCAACTGCAGGTGGTGGCTCATGTCGGCACTAATGATGTGTGTCGCTCTGGATCGGAAGAGATTCTCTCTGGTTTCCGGCGCCTATCTGAGTTGGTGAAGACTCCCTGCCAGTCTTGCTAGCGAGATGAAGGCAGAGCTCACCAACTGCATGCAGCATCGTCGATAGGACCGATTGCGGACCTTTGGTACAGAGCCGAATGGAGGGTCTGAATCAGAGGCTCAGACGGTTCTGCGACCGTGTAGGCTGCAGGTTCCTCGACTTGCGCCATAGGGTGGTGGGGTTTCGGGTTCCGCTAAATAGGTCAGGTGTCCACTACACACAGGAGGCGGCTACACGGGTAGCAGGGGCTGTGTGGCGTGGACTGGGCGGTTTTTTAGGTTAGACAGTCTTGGTAAAGATCAAAAAGGGCTCCAGTCTCAAAGGGTACAGGGCAAAGAAACGACTAGAATCGACCAAGCAACAGTCGATATTGTAGTTGTAAATTTTCGTAGCTGTGTTGGAAAAGTACCAGAACTTCAAGCGCTGATAGAAAGCACTGAAGCTGAAGTCGTTATACGAACAGAAAGCTGTCTGAAGCCGGAGATAAATTCTGCCGAAGTTTTTACAGAGGCGCAAACCGTGTACAGAAAGGTTAGATTAAATAAAGTTGGTGGTGGTGTGATTGTGTCTGTTGGTAGTAGTTTATCTTGTAGTGAAGTTGAAATAGATAGCTCGTGCGAATTACTATGGGTAGAGGCTATACTCAATAGCCGTACAAAAATAATAATTGGCTCCTTCTACCGACCCCCCGACTCAGATGATATAATAGCTGAACACTTCAAAGAAAACTTGAATTTCATTACAAATAAGTACCCCACTCGTACAATTATAATTGGTGGAGACTTCAATCTACCCTCGATTTGTCAGAGAAAATACATGTTCAAAGCCGGTGGTAGCCAGAAAACATCTTCCGAAATTGTACTTAATGCTTCCTCTGAGAATTACTTTGAACAATTAGTTCATGAGCCCACACGAATTGTATGGTTGAGAAATCACACTTGACCTCTTAGCCACAAATAATCCTGATCTAATAGAGAGAGTCATGACGGATACAGGGATTAGTGAACACAAGGTCATTGTAGCGAGATTCAAACCATATCAACCAAAACCACTAAAAATGAACGCAAAATATATCTATTTAAGACAGCAGATAAAAATTCGCTTGATGCCTTCCTAAGAGAGAGTCTTCATTCCTTCCTAGCTAATTATGTAATGGTAGACCAGATATGGCTCAAATTCAAAGATACAGTACCGACAGCAATAGACAGATTCATACCGTAACAGTTAATAAGAGACGGGACTGATCCACCACGGTACACAAAACACTTCAGAACACTATTGCAGAAGCAACGAAAAAAGCATACCAAATTCAGAAGAACGCAAAATCCTCAAGACTGGCTAAGTTTCACGGAAGCCCGAAATTTAGTGCGGACATCAATGTGAGATGCTTTTAATAGTTTCCACAATGAAATATTGTCTCAAAATATGTTAGAAATCCCAAAGAGATTCTGGTCGTATGTAAAGTACACCAGCGGCAAAAAACAGTCAATACCGTCACTGCGCGATAGCGGTGGAAATGTTACCGATGATAGTGCCACTAAAGCGGAGTTACTAAATACACTTTTCCGTAATTCCTTCACGAAAGAAGACGAAGTAAATATTCCAGAATTCGAAACCAGAACAGCCGTTAGCATGAGTGACATAAAAGTAGATATCTCAGGTGTTGCGAAACAAATCTCTAAAGCAAGGCAAGTTTTCCGGTCCAGATGGTATAGCAATCAGGTTCCTTTCAGAGTATGCAGACACAATAGCGCCTTTCTTAGCAATCACATACAACCGCTCACTTGACGAAAGGTATGTTCCTAATGACTGGAAAGTAACACAGTTCACACCAACATTCAAGAAAGGAAATAGGAGTATCCCATTGAATTAGAGACCTGACCTCAGTTTGCAGTAGGATTTTGACAATATACTGTACTCGAACGTTATGAATCAACTTGAAGAAAATGACTTATTGATACATAACCAACACGGATTCAGAAAATATCGTTCTTGTGCAACACAGCTAGCTCTTTATTCCCATAAAGTAATGAGTGCTGTCGGCAAGGGACCTCAGATGGATTCCATATTCCTAGATTTCCAAAAGGCTTTCGATACCGTTCCTCACAAGCGACTATTAATCAAACTGCGTGCATATGGAGTATCGTCTCAGTTGTGTGACTGGATTCGTGATTTCCTCTCAGAGAGGTCACAGTTCGCAGTGATAGACGGTAAATCATCGAGTAGAACTGAAGTGATATCTGGCGTTCCGCAAGGTAGTGTCATAGGCCCTCTGCTGTTCCTGATTTATATAAATGATCTAGGTGATAATCTGAGCATCCCCCTTACATTGTTTGCAGATGTGCTGTAATTTACCGTTTAGTAAAATCATCAGACGATCAATTCCAATTACAGAATGATCTAGAGAGAATTTCTCTATGGTGCGAAAAGTGCAATTAGCACTAAACAAAGAAAAGTGCGAGGTCATCCACTATCGGGTGGAGAAGTGTAGGGTGCCCCTGAATAGGTCAGGTGTGCACTACACGCAGGAAGCGGCTACAAGGGTATCGGAGTACGTGTGGAGTGCACATGTGGGTTTTTTAGGTTAGAGAATTCCCTCATTAGGCCCTACAAGACGCCTCCTGAGACGCGACAAGATAGTACTAGGCAAAACGCAACAGGAAATAACAATATTAATGTGCTAATAGTAAACTTCAGGAGCGTCTATAGAAAGGTCCCAGAACTGCTCTCATTAATAAACGATCACAACGCCCACATAGTACTAGGGACAGAAAGTTGGCTGAAACCAAATGTAAACAGTAATGAAATTCTAAACTCAGATTGGAATGTATACCGCAGAGACAGGCTGGACAGTGAAGGGGGAGGCGTGTTTATAGCGATAAAAAGAACAATAGTATCGAAGGAAATTAATGGGGATCCGAAATGTGAAATAATTTGGGTGAAGGTTACGGTTAAAGCAGGCTCAGACATGGTAATTGGATGTCTCTATAGGCCCCCTGGCTCAGCAGTTGTTGTGGCAGAGCACCTAAAGGAAAATTTGGAAAATATTTCGAGTAGATTTCCCGACCATGTTATAGTTCTGGGTGGAGATTTTAATTTGCCGGATATAGACTGGGAGACTCAAACGTTTATAACGGGAGGCAGGGACAAAGAACCCAGTGAAATCTTTTTAAGTGCATTATCTGAAAACTATCTTGAGCAGTTAAACAGAGAACCGACTCGTGGCGATAACATATTAGACCTTCTGGTGACAAACAGAGCCGAACTATTTGAAACAGTTAACGCAGAACAGGGAATTAGCGATCATAAAGCGGTTACTGCATCAATGATTTCAGCCGTAAATAGAAATATTAAAAAAGGCAGGAAGATTATTTTGTTTAGCAAAAGTGACAAAAAGCAGATTTCAGAGTACTTGACGGCTCAACACAAAAGTTTTGTCTCAAGTACAGATAGTGTTGAGGATCAGTGGACAAAGTTCAAAACCATCGTACAATATGCGTTAGATGAGTATGTGCCAAGCAAGATCGTAAGAGATGGAAAAGAGCCACCGTGGTACAACAACCGAGTTAGAAAACTGCTGCGGAATCAAAGGGAACTTCACAGCAAGCATAAATATAGCCAAAGCCCTGCAGACAAACAAAAATTACGCGAAGCGAAATGTAGTGTGAGGATGGCTATGCGAGAGGCGTTCAATGAATTCGAAAGTAAAGTTCTACGCACTGACTTGGCAGAAAATCCTAAGAAATTTTGGTCTTATGTCAAAGCGGTAGGTGGATCAAAACAAAATGTCCAGACACTCTGTGACCGAAATGGTACTGAAGCAAAGGATGACAGACTAAAGGCCGAAATACTAAATGTCTTTTTCCAAAGCTGTTTCACAGAGGAAGACTGCACTGCAGTTCCCTCTCTAGATTGTCGCACAGATGACAAAATGGTAGATATCAAAATAGACGACAGAGGGATAGAGAAACAATTGAAATCGCTCAAAAGAGGAAAGGCCGTTGGACTTGATGGGATACCAGTTCGATTTTACACAAAGTACGCGAAGGAACTTGCCCCCCTTCTTGCAGCGGTGTACCGTAGGTCTCTAGAAGAGCGTAGCGTTCCAAAGGATTAGAAAAGGCACAGGTCATCCCCGTTTTTAAGAAGGGAAGTCCAACAGATGTGCAGAACTATAGACCTATATCTCTAACGTCGATCAGTTGTAGAATTTTGGAACACGTATTATGTTATAGCACAATGACTTTTCTGGAGACTAGAAATCTACTCTGTAGGAATCAGCATGGGTTTCGAAAATGACGATCGTGTGAAACCCAGCTCGCGCTATTCGTCCACGAGACTCAGAGGGCCATAGACACGGGTTCCCAAGTAGGTGCCGTGTTTCTTGACTCCCGCAAGGCGTTTGATACAGTTCCCCACAGTCGTCTAATGAACAAAGTAAGAGCATATGGACTATCAGACCAATTGTGTGACTGGATTGAAGAGTTCCTAGTTACAGAATGCAGCATGTCATTCTCAATGGAGAGAAGTCTTCCGAAGTGAGAGTGATTTCAGGTGTGCCGCAGGGGAGTGTCGTAGGAGCGTTGCTATTCGCATTATATATAAATGACCTTGTGGATAACATCGGATGTTCACTGAGGCTTTTTGCGGATGATGCTGTGGTATATCGAGAAGTTGTAACAATGGAAAATTGTACTTAAATGCAGAAGGATCTGCAACGAATTGACGCATGGTGCAGGGAATGGCAACTGAATCTCAATGTAGACAAGTGTAATGTGCTGCGAATACAAGGAAAGAAAGATCCTTTATCATTTAGCTACAATATAGCAGGTCAGCAACTGGAAGCAGTTAATTCCATAAATTATCTGGGAGTAGGCATTAGGGGTGATTTAAAATGGAATGATCATATAAAATTGATCGTCGGTAAAGCAGATGCCAGACTGAGATTCACTGGAAGAGTCCTAAGGAGATGCAATCCGAAAACAAAGGAAGTAGGTTGCAGTACACTTGTTCGCCCACTGCTTGAATATTGATCACCAGTGTGGGATACGTACTAGATAGGGTTGATAGAGGAGATAGAGAAGATCCAACGGAGAGCAGCGCGCTTCGTTACAGGATCATTTGGTAATCGCGAAAGCGTTACGGAGATGACAGATAAACTCCAGTGGAAGATTTTTGGACAACATGGTTGTGGAGAGAAGCAGCGATTAGTATCATTAATCAATAATTCAAGAACAGTCTTAACCGCATTTATTACTGTTATAATACCGCCAACCGGTTTCAACCCGACGTAGGGGTCATCTTCTGGGCGTTTACACCATTGGTCGACTGCTAGTGGTGTCACTCCTGTCTACATAACGACAGGAAACTATCAGTGGAAGACTTTGCAGGAGAGACGCTCAGTAGCTCGGTACGGGCTTTTGTTGAAGTTTCGAGAACATACCTTCACCGAGGAGTCAAGCAGTATATTGCTCCCTCCTACGTAAATCTCGCGAAGAGACCATGAGGATAAAATCAAAGAGATTAGAGCCCACACAGAGGCATACTGACAATCTTTCTTTCCACGAACAATATGAGACTGGAATAGAAGGGAGAACTTATAGAGGTACTCAAAGTACCCTCCGCCACACACCGCCAGGTGGCTTGCGGAGTATGGATGTAGATGTAGATGTACATGTAGGTACTAAAAGAAATCCGACAAATTTTGGGTATACGATAAATCCCAAAAATCTAAGGGCTGTCAATTGGACTAAATACCTAGGAATTACAGTTACGAGCAGCTTAAATTGGAAAGACCACATAGATAATATCGTGGGGAAGACGAAACAAATACTGCGCTTTGTTGGTAGAACACTTAGAAGATTCGACAAACCCACTAAAGAGGCAGCCTACATTACACTTGTCCGTCCTCTGCTGGAATATTTCTGCGCGGTATGGGATCCTTATCGGGTAGGATTCACGGAGGACATCGAAAAAGTGCAAAGAAGGGCAGCTCGTTTCGTGTCATCGCGCAATAGGGGTGAGAGTGTCACTGATATGATACGCGAATTGGGGTGGCAGTCACTGAAACAAAGGCGGTTTTCTTTGCGGCGAGATCTATTTACGAAATTTCAATCACCAACTTTCTCCTCCGAATGCGGAAATTTTTTTTTACACCCACCTACGTAGGGAGGAAGGATCATCATAATAAAATAAGAGAAATCAGAGCTCGAAAGGAAAGATTTAGGAGTTCCTTTTTCCCACGCGCCATTTGAGAGTGGAATGGTAGAGAAGTAGTATGAAAATGGTTCGATGTACCCTCTTCCAGGCACTTAAGTGTGAATTGCAGAGTAACCATGTAGATGTAGATGTAGTGCAGATGTAGACGTCTCGTACGCTGTATGCTTTACAGATGCACCGCACTTTCCAGAACCATTCCAATAAATCTAAGCCTTCCCTAAAACTGATTTTTACATGGTGGTACCACTCTGTATCTTCTTCATATTATCCGTTAATACCTATACGATGTGAAATGCTTAAGATGCTCACCAGCAGTCTTGTACTTGTACACTATCGAACTTTTTCTCACTTTTACAGGCATTATCTCGCATTTATCCATATTTGAAGAGAGTCACCATTCGTAACACCAAGTGAAAATTTTGTCACTGTCTTTTCACAATTCGTTATGGTCGTCCAACGGCGATACGTTTCTGTATACTACAATGAACAACCTTACAGTGATGTTCATCCTCTCTGAGAAACGTTATTTGTTATACGAGACTGAATGGAAGCTTAGCCGTCCACTGATTTGACGTAAGACCAGAAATTCCTATGAATTTCTAATAGATAATCCTCCAGTTTCTGAAAGTGAAAATTATGACAGACTTCACACATGATCCTCACAGTTCACGCTTTAAATACGTTGATATTGGGTTTCAGTTTGACCAATACATACTCTTCTAGGTTTCGTGATGGCCTTTTGGCACTGGTGACCACTGTTCCTGTAAAACCAGCATCATCCTTTTTTTTCCGTGTTGGTTGTCGCATTACTTTGTGCAAGCGGGCCTGGTTGTAGCAGAGATACCCTCGGTCAAACATCGAAAAAGGGATTTGTGGAGTATAAGTGCACATAAAGATGATCATAGTACGGCAAGCGAGCCAGGTTAACGGACGATGACGTGTTCGCAAGGATGCATCTTGACATTTTCACCTTAATGCTACAAAGAAAATACATCGAAGCAATTCAAAGGCGTGCTGCTAGATTTGTTACCGATAGAACGGACAAATACACGGGCGTTACGTAAATGCTACGTGACTCAAATGGGAATCCCCAGAGGGAAAAAGACGTTCGTTTCGCGAAACACTATTCAGAAATAAACAATCCTACCGGAGGAACATGTCCCGCAACTCAGCATTATAGTACAAATTGCAACTGCTGCTTCAGTTGTAAGGTTTTCTGTTATTTTTCAGTGCTTAGACCACAACCGGTTTCGGCCTCTTACATGCCCATCGTCAGGTGCGGCAATTTTGCGCTATCAGCCCCAGCGCCACGACGGTGGTGGTGGTGCCACACCGCCTCCAATACTCCCAGGATCACAGAACAAAATTATCGTACCTGATGATGGTCATCTAAGAGCCCGAAACCGGTAGTGGTCCAAACATTGAAAAATAAAAGAAAACCTTGCAACTGAAACGGTATTTTCAATCTTTACTACTGAGAAAGCTGTCCGCCCCCGATAGCTGGATGGTCAGCGTGACGGATTGTCAATCCTCTGGGCCCGGGTTCGATTCCCGGCTTAGTCGGGGAATATTCTCCGCCTAGGGACTGGGTGTTGTGCTGTTCTCATCATCATCCTATCATCCTCATCGACTGCAGGTCGCCAAAGTGGCGTCAGATTGAAAGACCGGCACCCGGCGACCGGCCTGCCCGACAGGAGGGCCCTAGCCATACGATTAAATTAAGACTGAGAAAGTTTAAAGAAACGGTATTTGAAACTGACTGCAGGATGATATTACTGCCACCAGCATGCTTCTCGCATAAGCACCGGCCAGACAAGATAAACTAGGTCTCACAGAGAAGCGTGTGGGCACTTGATTTCCCCTAGCTCCATTGGCGAGTCGAATAGCAAAGCGATAGACTAGTGCTGGTACAACGTGCCCTCCTCCAAGCACCATATGGCATGGACGGAGGAAGAACATCTGCTATGAATCACAGTTTGCCCTTTCTCTCGCAAGTCATCCTACGAACTACGGATAAAGGACAACAGGCGGATTCCAATGCATAGATTTTCGGAAAGCGTTTGACACGGTAACAAAATGCAGACTGTTAACGAAGGTCCGATCATGCGGAATAGGTTCTCAGATGTGTGAGTGACCCGAAGACTTTCTCGGTAATGGAATTCAGTACGTTGTTCTGGTCGGGGAGTGTTCATCGGAGACAACGGTATACTGTCTAATGCCAAGCCAATTGCGTTTATATATATAGAGTGACAATTATTGAACAATATGAAATAAAATCGTCATAACGTCTGGACGGTTTGCGTTAGGACGTTCAACCTGCGTGGTTGGCCGCGGAGGACGATGGGAATTAGTATGCGTGTTTATTGTTTGGTTTAACTACGAATCCCACTTTCATTTGGATGGGTTAGTCAACAAACAAAATTGGTGCATTTGGGGAACTGAGAATCCGCGTTTCGAAATCTACAAGGCTCTTCACCTCAGTGGGTGACTCTGCAGTGTGCAATGTCCAGTCACGGAAAAATCAGTGCGGTATACCTCGATGGTGACTACCGAACGGTACTTGATGGTTTTGCGAGATGATTTCATCCCCATTATCCAAAGTGATCCTGATTTCCACAATATGTGGTTCGTGGAAGGCGGAGCTCGATCCCATCGAAGCAGGAGAGTGTTTGATGTCATGTAGGAGCACTTTGGAGACCGCATTCTGACTCCGGGGTACCCAGAGGCCACTGACATGGGCCTCGATTGGCTACTATATTTTCCGGATCTGAGCACATGCGACTCCTTTTTGTGGCGTTATATTAAAGACAACGTGTACGTCAATTGCCCCAAATCATTGCTGAGCTGAAAACAGCCATTCAAGAGGTCATCGACAGAATCGATGTTCTGACACTTCAGAGGGTCATGCAGAATTTCGCTATTTGTCTGCGCCACATCATCGCCAATGGTGGCAGGCCTATCGAACATGTCATTTTCTAAATCAGAATACCTGCAGTGACGTTTACAAGTCGAATTAAGTGAGTAGACGCCGTAGTTTGTAAGTAATTTACGTTTTTTTCATATTAATAATTATCGCCCTGTATACATCCGATATCACGGACAGATTGAGCATCAATCTGCGACTGTTTGCTAATGAGGCTTTAGTATATGGTAAATGTCACTGAGTTGAAATGTTCAAATGTGGTCGCGCGGTCTTAGGCCTCTAGTCACGGTCCGCGCGGCTCCCTCTGTCGGAGGATGGACTCGAACCTCCGACAGGCCATCCTCGGGCATGGGTATGTGTCGTCCTTAGTGTAAGTTAATTTAAGTTAGATTAAGTAATGTGTGAGCTTAGGGACCGATGACCTCAGCAGTTTGGTCCCGTAAGATTATACCACAAATTTCCAAACTGTTCAAATTCCTAAGGGACCCAGCTGCAGAGGTCATCAGTCCCTAGACTTACACACTACTTAAACTAACGTATGCTAAGAAGGACACACACACCCATGAGCGAGACGGGACTCGAACCTCCGGCGGGAGGGGCTGCGCAATCAGTGACATGGCGCCCCAGTCCACGCGGCCACTCCGCGCGGCCGTCATTGAGTGACTGCAGCTGGACACACGATGACTTAGACATAATTTCTATTTGCTGTGATGAATTGTAGCTTTCTCTAAATGTAGAAAAATGTGAGTCAGTGGAGATGAGTAGGATAAATAATCGTGTAATGTTCGAACACAGTATTCATGGTTTACAGCTTGAACATTCATGTCAGTTTAATATCTAGGCGTAACGTTGCGAAGAGGGATGAAACGGAACGAGCACGGACGATCGGTTGTAGGGAGAGTTCTAGGAAAGTGTAGCTCATTCATAAAGGACAGTTTGTATAGAACATTAGTAGGATCCATTCTCGACTGCTGCTCGACTTATTGGGACCCCTAGCAAATCGGACTAAAAGAAGGCATCGAAACACTTCAGGGACCTGCAGCTATGTTTGTTACCGTTGGATTCCATCAATGGCCGCACGGAGTGGCCGCGCTGTTTAAGGCGCCTTGTCACGGATTGCGCGGCCCCTCCCGGCAGAGGTTCGAGTCCTCCCTCGGGCATGGGTGGATGTGTTGTTCTTAGCATATAGACATTTTCGTATTGAGAAATTAGAAGAACCGATCTGGTTTATTGGAAAAAAAAACTTTCTATACCCAAGATCTCATAAATGCTTCATTATTTTTGACAACCGGTTTCATCAGATGTAACTGCCATCTTATGGTTTTTAAAAAATTCTTTCAGTTACAAAACGTTGTTGGTTGTGAGTAAGTACATCACGTCATGTTTTCATAATGGTGGATACTATGTAGCACATTGTGGCAACATGGCATGAGAGTCACAATGAACAAGTTTCGTAACAAAAATTTTTGAAGACCAGAAAATAAGTTATAACTGCCGAATCCGCTTGTCAAAAATAAAGAAGAATTTGTGCGATCTTAGCTACAGAAAGCTTTTTAGCAACATTGATCAAATTCAGAGAAGCGGCGTTCGCGGCTGACTGCAGAACGAGTTCACTGCCCCCTTCGAAAATCTGGAAAAAGGACCGTGAAGACAAGAGATATGAGGGTTCGAACGGAAGCATATAGACAGTCGTTTTCCCCTCGATCCCTCTGGCAATGGAATGGGAAAGGGAATGGCTAGCAGTGCAACAAGGCACCCCTAAGCACGTACCATGCGGCGGCTTTCGGAGGACGTGCGTAGGTGTACAGGGGATAGGCAAAATAATGTGTACGTACTTGGGAATGGTTTATTAATGAGGAGTTGGTCCAGCATTGGCCCCCAATACATCTCCGATTGTTGATGGAATACTGGCATGTATGATTGTATAGTCTCCTGTGGAATGTTA